>NC_080180.1:14050069-14412914 GCF_950295315.1 Erinaceus europaeus | reverse complement strand
CCCAGGTCCTTATACATGGTAATTTGTGCAACTAAATGTGCCACTGCCCAGCCCCTATTATTCATTATTTTTATTGAGGAAATGATGTTTTGCAAAACTGTAGTTGTATTAGTGGTGTAAAGCATGAAGTAATTGGTAGTAGTACCCCTCAACTATACCCAAGGACCTCTTCCTCCACTTGCCTTCTTAATTCTCGTCCACCCTCTCTCTCTTCAGTAGAATACTTTGTATTTTCCCTTGGTTTATTTCTTTTTTAAAAAATATTTATTTTCCCTTTTGTTACCCTTGTTGTTTTTTTATTATTGTTGTAGTTATTATCGTTCTTGTTATTGATGCCGTTGTTAGATAGGACAGAGAGAAATGGAGAGAGGAGGGGAAGACAGAGAGGGGAGAGAAGGATAGACACCTGCAGACCTGCTTCACCACTTGTGAAGTGACTTCCCTGAAGGTGGGGAGCAGGGGGCTCGAACCAGGATCCTTATGCCAGTCCGCCAGTCCTAGCGCTTTGCGCCACCTGAGCTTAATCAGCTGTGCTACCACCGGACTCCCTGGTTTGTTTCTTAAATCCCATAGCTGAATGAGATCATCATGTACTGGTTTTGTATTTGTGTTTTTGACATGGAGTTTACTTCACTTAGCATGATCCCCTCCAAGATCCCTCCATGCATATTGTTGCAAAAGGAAAGATTTCATCATTTTTAAAGCTAAATAATACTCCGATATGGCTTCACTTTATAGTTCTTCTCTGAATACTTTTATTTATTACTTAGAGATATCTTATGTAATTAAAAAAATAAACACAAAGAGGCCAGCCAGGTCATGCACCCATCTGAGTGCACACGCGGTCCTAGACATGGACTCACAGTCTGCAGGCTTCCTCCAGCAGGGGAAATGCTTTAAGGCAGTGAGTACTTTTCACTGGAGTAGTGCTGTAGGTGTCTATCCTTTCTCTGGCTCGCTCTTTCTATTTCTAGCGCTCATCCTTTATTAAAAAAGAAATGAAAAAAATAGCCTTTGGTCACCATAGAGCTATGGAGGCTATGGAGTTACAGAGCTCATACACTGACAATAAATAACATAGTGCTTTCATTCCTCTTGTGCTTTCTTTTTCTTTTCATTTTTTTTCCCACCTACCACACTGCTCAGCTTTACCTATGGTAGGTTAGCCTCCTGCAGGAAAGCTTATGTAAACCACTATAGTATCTTCTTAGATACTTAGATACTTAACAAAGTTAACTCTGGAACGTACTTTGGTGAGAGTTTTATACTGAGTTACCCTACACCGGCCTAGCTGTTGTCCATCATCATTTTGCATATATCCTTACTCCAATTGTGCCTAAAGTATGTAGTCATGCATTTTACATGAAATTTGATGTGTAGAGTTTTCTATATTCATGTGACAGTATTAATTGTTTATCTCAAAGACCTTATTATAAAAGACAGGTAGAAATGTGTAATATTAATGTCATTATGTAGCGAGGAGAGTAAGAACTATCATAGACTCGATAATACTATATGGTCACTCAATATTAGCAGTCAAACACTTGATCTTAATATTTTGCTGAAGATATATATTTGCTCTTTCATGGGTATTCACAGAAATACCTATTTCCTTATAAAATGTCCTTTTTTTTTTTTTTTTTACACTTCACTTCTTGTCTGCAGAAACAAATTCTAGTGAGCAGAATGTACTATAAAGAAAAAATCAGCAGGCAGTCCCATTGAAGGCCCAAGCTGCATGTGGAGATAAACCTAAGAGTTTTGCAGCCATCCAATTAAAGTATCTATTCAGAAAATATAGAGCTGTTCTAGAATCACACACTTCTTTGAAAGGACTTTGGGAGGTTTTCTTTTGTAAAATTTTCCTATACCATTTAGAGTAACTTCAGAAATTTCCTTACAGCATAGGGATCAGATAAGAGAGCAATGAAAACTACATGAAGAGGGCTTGGGTAGAGCTAGTGAAAAAGGTATTAGCTGCAAAGTGTTTTTCTATTGCTCTTTTCTCTTGTATATTTTTAAATCTTTTATTGATGGATAAACTTGTTTTGGGCAGTGGTAAAGAGATAAACATGGGGAATGGGCAGTGACATTCTCATACTTCCTTAAGTGCACATAATACCATAAGCAAGCACCTGGGAAGGAGGCCCTGCTCCCCACTTGCAGGGAGGATGCCTCCTTCCCAGTGGAACAGGTCTGCAGGTGTCTTACTCTCTCTCTGTCTTCCTTCCCCCTCTCAATTTCTCTCTTTCTTATCACGTAAGAAAAGAATGGGGGGGGAGGAAAAATGGCCACTGGGTACTAGTATCAAGCCCCAGCAGTAACTCTGATGGCAAAAATAAATAAATGAATATTCAGCATAAGTTTGACTATGCACTGATTCCAAACAATGGTTTTAAAAATGTGAGTAAGTTGTACCAGTGTGGTAAAGTTGACACAAAACAAATCAGAGAATCTTATTCTACACATACTAAAATTCAACTGTACTTTATATAAATGCTATGACAACTTTTTTTTTATTATTTAAGAAAGGATAAATTAACAAAACCATAGGGTAGGAGGGGTACAACTCCACACAATTCCCACACCCAATCTCTATATCCCATCCCCTCCCCTGACAGCTTTCCCATTCTCGATCCCTCTGGAAGCATGGACCCAGGGTCGTTGTGGGTTGCAGAAGGTGGAAGGTCTGGCTTCTGTAATTGCTTCCCCGCTGAACATGGGCGTTGACTGGTCGGTCCATACTCCCAGTCTGCCTCTCTCTTTCCCTACTATGGACCTATGACAACTTTTAATGTTATATAATATATATATATATATATATGTGTGTGTGTGTGTAATATATATATATACACACACACACACACACACACACACACACACACATATATATATATATATATATATATACAATATGATAAATTACATAAATACTTTTGTTTTTATTCTGTTGTGGCAGAAAACCTACAGAGACGATTACCAAATTGGCATATTTTAGAAAGGCAGTTTTTAAAAATTAAAATATAAATAGAGGTAATGAATACAGAGAAGTAACTGAACTTGAGCAAGTTGGCTAAATCCTGAAAATATCAAGTTTCAAAGATTAATTGAACTTTTCCTCCTATATCCCAGAATAAGCTCTGTTTTTTTTTCCAGGAAAGAGGTAACAATATTTTATACATGGGTGATTGTCAACCGTCTGGTAGCATGGAAATATTCCTTATAGAGGTCATCCAGTCTGCCAAGGACTAATTACTATCAGATATGCATAAGTTATTAAAGTTTTGACCCAATGGTCTTTCCCCACTTTGTATCCTGTGAGTCCTTATTGCTCAGGGGCCCTTGACATCTGCATTGCCATTTTCTTCCTCAATTACTACTGATGCAGCAGCCTCAACAGAGTGAGAATGAATGTCATTCTGCCATTGCAGCTTTGAAAGTTCATTTGTCTTTAAACTTCAGACTTGAGCTCCATGAACCAGAAGTGTCAGAAATAAACACATTTATATATTCTTCTGAGATGATTCAACTCATCCGTGCTGTGCATAAACATGTACAAGAAATGCTCTAAGATGACTGACTTCTCAATTTGTTTTTACATAGTGCCAGATAGAAAAGTGAAAAGAATTTAAAGTGTTAGTACTCCAGGGACTCACAGAACTCTATTCCTTTTACATTATAAAGTACTCCCAAATGAATATGAAATACGATTTTAAAAAGTGTGTTGTAAAAGAAGACAAAGGTGTTGACTTACATTAAAATGTATAGAGAACTACACTGTCTATACAAAATTATTTATTTGTGTGTTCCCTTTTAAGCATTTGTGTGAACAAATGAACAGAAGTTTAATAAATATAGTAGACTAGGAAGGAGTATCTTCCCAGGTCCTTGACAGATATAATTAAATTTGACTACTACCAAAACAGCAAACACAAACACTGAGAGGGCACTGGGGACCCAGTACATGGTGAGAGAGGAGGACAGAGAGTGATGGCGCTAGACAAGTGGCTGCTATGGGGAGATAAAAAGTTGTACTCAGGTGACAGTTATCTTTTAAATAATTTTCCTAAAAAAATGATTAGAAAAAAAATCTATTTGGGAAGGGTTTAGGCAGTGATATACATGTGCCAAAACTGGGTATCAAAATACTTCTGGGGCCAGGCGGTGGTACACCTGGTTGAGTACACACACTATGGTGCTAAGGACCTGGGTTCAAGCCCTGGTCCCCACCTGCAGGGGGAAAGATTCAGGAGTAGTGAAGCAGGGCTGCAGGTGTCTGTCTCTCTCCTTCTCTATCACTCCCTCTCCTCTCAATTTCTGCTCTATTCAATAATAAATAAAATTAGAAATAAAATACTCCTATAATCTATTAATTTTGTAAAGGCAATATTAAATCATAAAAAAGGAATTAAAAGATAAAATCATAAATGGAATTTTGTGTTTTCTATCTTAGCAACCAGATGTAAAATTACAGTGAGCATTAATAAGACATTTTTCCTTTTCAGTACTAAAGGTCAGAGTAAATCTTTATATAAGTATGTATTCATTGAATTTATTATTTGGCAAAATCAAAGTTGATATTTTAACATATTTTATAAGTTAAAATTGTTTGTATCAAAATGTCAGTCCTTTTTTTGGTCTCTTTCAATTCCTGTTACTATATGGTTGCTCTCAAAGAGAGGAAGATCACTCCTAAATCATAATACTCATTTTTAAGAGTAAATAAAGCTTAAGAAATAAATCTTAACATTTTGTAAAATATTTATTTAAGTATATATTTTAGACATTAGTGATTTTGTATATGTAATTATTATTCATAGCTCTTGAATGGGATTAGGATTTAACTGATTTACCTTTCCGAGCACTGTTGGACATTTATTCAATATATAAATGTAATTAGATTGCCTTTTAAATACTCAGCACTATCCTAGGTTCTAAATAGAACAATAATAAAACAATAATATATTTATACCTTATTAGCTTCCTATCACGTGAGAAAAGAAGGCAGATAATACTCCAATATAGATAACATTATTACTTTTCCCCTTTTTGTTGTCCTTGTTTTATCGTTGTTGTGGTTATTATTATTGTTGTTATTGATATCATTGTTGGATAGGATAGAGAGAAATGGAGAGAGGATGGGGAAGTTAGAAGTGGGGGAGAGAAAGATAGACACTTGCAGACCTGCTCATTGCCTGTGAGGTGAGCCCCTGGTAGCCAGAGAGCCGGGGGCTCCTACCGGGATCTTTATGCCGGTCCTTGGACTATGCACCATGTGCGCTTAACCCGCTGTGCTACTGCCTGACCCCATTTGTTTTGTTTTTTATTGCCTCTAGGGTTATCACTAAGGCTTGGACTTGCATGACATATCCATCACTCTCAGTGACCATTTTTCGTTTTTTTTTTCTTTTATGTTATAGGACAGAGAAAAACTGAGAAAGGGAAAGATTCAAAACAAAACAAAACAACAACAACAACAACAACAACAAAAACACCTGTAGCTCTGCTTCATTGCTCATGAAAATCCCCCTATGCAGATAGGGACCAGGGACTTGAACCCAAATCCCTGCATATGGTAATATGAATACTCAACCAGTTATACCACCACCTAGCCCCAAACAACATAATCTGTTTTGTGGATAAACAAAAACAGGGGAAGCATATTAAAAAAGTCATATTGGTCAAGATTGTATTGTAGGTAGCATGATTAGGATTAGTCTCTCAAACTAAAGATCAGAATCACAAGTTATTCAAACGGGTGATGTTCAATGTTTAGAATTATTAGCACGGAAAGCTGATACATTCATGGGGCCTAGGACAAGTCTGCAGAGTCCCAGGATAGCCACACAGAATGTTCCACATTGGCACAGGGGCCTACAAGGCATGGCCTTAATTTTAAGTACTGTGCAGTGTAGTTGAAGTTAGTGGAATGATATGCTAGATGACTCTCTCAGATTAATCCCACAGCACTAGGGAAACTTTGATGCTCTGTTATCTCCCCCTCTCTCTTTTTCTCTGTGTCTCTACTTGAAAAAGTTCTCCCAGAGTGATGAAATCCCAGTGATTACAAAAAAAAAAAAAGTGAAAAAAATTAACTGTAAAAACTCAATATTTTGGGGCTGGGGGGTTGCGCACCTGGTTGAGTGCACACATTACAGTGCACAAAGATCCCGGTTCAAGCCCCTGGTCCCACCTGCAGGGGGAAAGCTTCACGAGTGGTGAAGCAGGGCTGCTGGTGTCTCTCTGTCTCTGTTATCTCCCACTCCTCTCAATTTCTGACTATCTCCAATAAATGAAGATAATAAAAACTTTTTAAAAACTCAATATTTTTCTTTTTAGATAGAGACTGAATGCAGAGAGGCAGAGTAAAGAGACCATAGCACCCAAGATGCCGTCAGCGTCGGCAGCTGCTCTGGAACCTTAGTCGTGCATGTGGCAAAGCAGCACACTGTCCTAGTGAGCTATTTCCTTAGCCCCACGCCTCCAATACTACCAAAGCAGCTTTTTAAAGACCAAATCAACTAGAAGAATATGAGATAGTGTTCAAAGAGGAAGCCTAGGTCAGAGGTTAAAAGAGAGCATTCAAAGTGTACTAACACCTATCTTGGAGAAATGCGGATACATACTCTGTGACAATAGTTGTCCGATGAAACAACATTTCTTCAGTAAAGTTGTGCTGAAACTGGAAAAAGAAAATAAATTTTTCTAAATCTCTCCTTGTAAGTCTAAATTCAGGAAGGATTCTTGGGCTTATAAAACAGCTCACCTTGACGCTGTGTCTGCTTTGCCCAGGGGCACGACGCTGGGTCAGGACTGGCCATCAAAGTGAAGGGCACGGCACGTTGGTGCTTTCCATCTCCTGGTATTTCCCTTGAGGTTTTCCCCACAAATGGAAGATGGGCCGGGAATTGGGAGAGGATGAGCAGGTTAACTTAACTCCCCCTAACTCCTCCCTAAGAAATGCAGTCTCTTTGTGCTTGCCTTTTGAAAGTTTTTTGAAACTTATTAGCTCACAGTAGAAAAAGACCTAAGTGAAACTTTTGTGGTGTGTTCCCATTTCTTCTGGCAAACAACGTTTTGTGTCCAGATAACTGGTTGGCTTTAACATGTCACTTTTTTTTTCTATCGGTGCTGTATGATCATGTAGTAGTATTCTCAGTAGATAATATGTCTGTAGCTCCTCTTCTAATATAGTATGAGATTCAGAAAGAGATAATAATAGCTAAAAATCAAAGTTAAAAAAAAAACAAGGACTTACATTCCTTTGAGAATGGATGAGTAGATATTTACTGAAATCCATCCACTAAAATGCAGCTAAAATGTTTTACGTATGGTATATAGATATAATGGAGCTCAGTCATAAAGTGAATAAAATATTGCTATTTGTAATGAGCTGGGTGGACCTTAAGAAAAATATGTTAAATGGGCAGGGAAGATAGCAGAATTTTTATGTAAAATACATGAATGTCTGTTTCTTCCTAAGCCCTGGGGTCAATCCTTGACAACATCATATGCTAGAGCTAAGCAGTGTGCTTCAGTTAAAAGAAAGTAAAGAAATTCTGTTAAGCAATATATGTGAGACAGGTAGACAAAAGATAAGTACTAAATACTTTATTTAGGTTTTTTTTTTTAAGATCACAAATGCAAAATAAAATCCACAGATCCAAATGGAGGTTGTTGGAGGGAGGAGTTGGCAATGGATGAGAAGGGTCAAGAGTTAACATATTTCCTGACTTAAACAACTAATGGTCCCATAAAATACATGGGGATTTTAATAAATTTTTTTCCTTAATTTTATATGAAATAGAATTTCTTATGTGGTTGAGATGTCAGCGCACCATTGGCATGTGTGGCTCTGGGTAAACCAGGGCCCTCAGATGTGCAAGATCTGTGCTCTGCCAGTTGAGATACGTCCCTGGAAGCTAGTCAGTAATATTGTAGGGCATCTCGAGAGTTGCTGGGAGAGTAAATCTTTATTACCTTTGTATGACAATGGATTATAACCAGATTTATTCATCTCATTTTTCAGTGCATACAAATATCAACATACTACGTTGTATACCTGATAACAATATAGTATTATATGTCAACTATACCTCAGTGAAAAATGTATTATTACTGGACTTTTATAAAGTAAGGTGAACTAAGAGGATGAAATTGAAGTGAATTGAGAGCAGAAAACATTGCCTTAAAACAAATGATAATCTCATTTGAATAAGTCACTTTTTTTTTAAACCAGTGATAAGGTCACATTTCTGATCTCATTGAATAGATTGTTAAAAGCTGATATCCCATTTGAGTGAAATATATACTTAAATTATGTAAGCTTGCTTTATGAATATAACATAATTTAAGACAGATTTTCTAAGTGTCCTTAGAGTTGTCTCTGAGAGTTGTTCTTCTATTTCTATTCTTTGGTTTGAAATATTAAATATATATTTTAAGATCAAGTTCAGTGCCCCACATACACATATGCATAGCACTGCTCAGCTCTGATTTATGGTTATGTGGGGCATTGAACTTGGGTCTTTGGAACCTCAGGCATGAGAGTCTCTTTGGATAACTATTATGCTACCTCCCAGTCCTTGAACTATTTTCATTGATTTGCACCTGGATATACACATACATTTCTCACAGATATGCTCATGTGTGATTCTATATTCTAGTGGTAAAAAATAATGTGTCCCCTTCCAAAATTATCACTGTCTCTTTTTTGCAAATCTCTGAATCAGGAAGACAGAATTAACATATTAATTTATATGTAGATAATCACATATATGCCACAGCCTTTTTAAATTCAATTAATTCCATCTGACTTTGAAATCTGAGGAGACATATGGCTCTAAGTATATATTAAATACCATAAAATGAGAATTCCATAAAATGAAGGGCATTGAAGCTATTTTCGAACATTTAACTTCTTTTGAAAACATATATTTGAATACCAAGTTCTGTTTTTCGTGAACAGTGGAAAAGTTATATTTATTAATTATGCTTTCATTTAAACATTTATGTGATTTATAAATTAGTTAAGGAAAAATTATTCACATTCAACACTTTTTAAATGATAATAAGCATCTATGTACCTACTGATCCATGCCCCAGCACTAATCACCACTCTTTCTATCACTGCTCCATTCATTACTGCAGGTGGTGAATCCATAATTTGTAAACTCAGTTGCTGCCAATTCCACAACCAATACTGAATGTTATTGGCTTATAGGCCCAGGATATGATGGACTACAATAAAGCATCTGGATATAGACAAGTATTTTTCTAACTATGGAGATATTAAGATAATAAATATGATATTTGTAAAAACAACTTAAGCAATTTAAATAATTTATTGCAGGGGTATTACTGCAATAGATACCATGGGCTTTGAAGTGAGGAAGAGAGATAGGGATTAACTTGGATATTTTTTCTTACTAAGGGAAAGAAAAAAAATTACAGCCAAAGTCCAGGGTGGTGGCAGTGGAGAGGTTCAGATGATTGCACTTGGAAGATACACCTTAAAGATTAGGGCGTTCTAGTCAAACTGACTAGCAGGATTCTCTGTGAAGCACACCAAAGGGATGAGATACCACCTGAAGAATAAGAAATTCAGTCAGATAGTGAGCACGAGGTCCTATGGTTAAGCAGACCTAGCAACATTTTTGCTTAATTAAGGCTCTCAAATGAATGTCAAAGGATGAGGTCTACTTAAAAAAACAACTCAAGAGGAGAATGTCTAGAGTTTGGTGGAGAGAAGTTTTGAGAGGAAACTATCAGTTTCATTTTGAGCTACCTCCTTGGAAATTCAGTTTTTCTATTACCTTTTAAACTATCAGTACTTTGGACTGTGATGAAAGATTCAGTCTCACCATATTTCTTCACTTGGTAGTAAAAAAGAAGACCAGCATCAGGCTCAACCTGACGCTGTTGACTGGCTACGGAAGAAGGGCAAACGCTAGAAGAAGAAGCACACTGCTGCACTGCTCTAGAAACTTCCCCTCTGCAAGGAGGAAGCTTCACAAAAGGTAAAGCAGACCTGCAAGTGTCTAGGTGCCTTTCTCTCTCCTTTTCTCTATTATATCTCTCTCTTTTTCTTTATTAGAGAGGACAGAGAAATTGAGAGAGGTGGAAAGATAGAGAAGGCGAAAGAGAGACACCTTCAGTACTTGCTTCAATGCTCATGAAGCTTCTTCCCCCCTGAAAGTGGGGGAGAAGAGGCTTGAATCCTGGCCCTTGAGCATGGTATCCTGTGCACTTAATCTGGTGCACCACTTTCACTCCCTCTTTCCCTCCCCTCTAAATTTCTCTCTGTCCTATCAAATAAAAGAGAAAAAAAGATAAAGACCCCTCCGCCCAGGAGTGGTGAAATCGTAGTGCGATCACTGAGTCCCAGCCATAATTGCTGGCAGTGATTTTTTTTTTTTAAAGGAAGTTTTCCCAGATCATGGTGAATTTTACTTTCATCAGAGTACATTGGTATAACTGGATCGGTGGCCTCATTTTTGAGATGGTAATTTAAATACATTACTGTCTTGATTTTTTTTTATTTATAAAAAAGAAACACTGACAATAACCATAGGATAAGAGGGGTACAACTCCACACAATTCCCACCACCAGAACTCTGTATCCCATCCCCTCCCTTGATAGCTTTTCTATTCTTTATCCTTCTGGGAGTATGGACCCAGGGTCATTATGGGACGCAGAAGGTGGAAGGTCTGACTTTAGTAATTTCTTCTCTGCTGAACATGGGCATTGACAGGTCGATCCATACTCCCAGCCTGTCTCTCTTCTTTCCCTAGTGGGACAGGGATTTGGAGAAGCAGGGCTCCAGGACACATTGGTAGAGTTGTCTGTCCGTGGAAGTCTGGTTGGCATCATGGTTGCATCTGGAACCTGGTGGCTGAAAAGAGAGTTAACATATAAAGCCAAAAAAGATGTTGACTAATCATGAACCTAAAGGCTGGAATAGTGCAAATGAAAGGTCTCCTTCATCTTGGGGTGTGTGTGTGTGTGTGTGTGTGTGTGTGTGTGTGTGTGTGTGTGTGTGTGTCTCTGTTTTGTAGATGCTAGTAGGCGTATTTTAATTATATTCCAAAGGGCCTGTGACTATACTAGTTTTTTTTTTCTTTTTTCCCTGATAGTGACTAAAGAGCCATCGTTAAAGTATGCCAGTCTCTTGTCCTTAATTTAGCTTTTACAGTCCTTGCTTTGATAAGGATAGCTTTGGAGTGAGTGAAGGAAGTGTAATTGGAAGTAGGTCAGGAGGGTATCTAAGTCTCAGTAGACACTATTTAATTACAAACTTTATACGACTCACTGCAGACTATTGTGTACTTTTGCTTTCAGGTATATATTTTGTCCTCATTTCCCAAGTTTGGAATAGTGGAGAGGAAGTGTTAGGGAGGAACTCACTGCAAACTCTAGTGTAATCCTGCTTTCAGGTATATATTTTGCAGTAGTTTATGGATACGTGTGCACATACGCTCTCTCTCACAGAAACTGGTGTATGTCTAGGTTATGGGACTTTGTTAGAAAGTGAACTACCTGAGATGAAATTAGAGTGTACTATAAAAGGAAAGGTCTCACCCAAGTAATGAAGCTGAAGGGTTGTCATTCCACACGTGAAGTCTCTGGATACACTCTGAGGTGAAGCATGTTGAGATGGCAATCGTTGCTTTGGTTAGGTTGTGATCAGCGGATGCAATATTATTTGGTTTGGATTGGGAGATGCATACGGGAAAGTGAGTCCTATCCAAGGGTGCCAGGACTGGGGGAAGTAGGGTTCTATAGTGAAGATGTGAGGTTCCTGCTGTCTTAGGGTTCAAAAAGACAATCAATAGTTAATATTATCATCACATTATTTGTTAATTGGGTTAACTTTGAAAAGTCCCTTTGTTATGGTTTGCTGTACAGTACCCAGTATCTTATATATAGTTGTGCTATTGGAAGCTTCTAATCTACTTGGTCTAGGCTTTTGAGAGAGTCCGCATATCAAATACGTAGCCTATCTATTAAAAAAATTCAGTTTGTCTTTTGAGAACCTTTGAGACATACAATTGATTTCCCCCTCTCATATTAATTAACTACTGATTTATATGTCTACATTTTGCTAGGAGTGTACATAAACACCATTCCCATCACCAAAGGACCGTGACCCATCCCTCCCGCCCACTCCCACCCCCCACTGGCCCAGGAAGCTACAAGTCTACCCCTCACCACTGGGTTTTTACTTTGGTGCCCTACTTACAGTTTGATCAGGTCCTGCTTTTAGTTTCCCTTTCAGATCTTCTTCCTCAACTTCTGTTGATGAGTGGGATCATCCCATACTCATCTTTAACTTTCTGACTTAGTTCACTTAACATAATTCCTTCTAGCTCTGTCCAAGATGGGTCAGAGAAGGTGGGTTCATTGTACTTGATAGCTGCATAGTATTCCATTGTGTATATATACCACAGCTTTCTCAGCCATTCATCTGTTGTTGGGCACCTGGGTTGCTTCCAGGTTTTAGCTATTATGAATTGTGCTGCTATGAACATAGGAGTACACACCTCTTTTTGGTTGGGTGTTATGGAGTCCTTGGGGTATAACCCCAGGAGAGGAATTATTGGGTCATATGGAAGGTCCATGTCTAGCCTTCTGAGAGTTTTCCAGACTGCTCTCCACAGAGGCTGTACCAATTTACATTCCCACCAGCAATGTAAAAGGGTTCCTCTGTCCCCACATCCTCTCCAGCATTTGTTGCTGCTGTCCTTTTTGATGTATGCCATTCTTACAGGAGTGAGGTGGTATCTTAGTGTTGTCTTAATTTGCATTTCTCTGACAATCAGTGACCTAGAGCAGTTTTTCATATGTTTGTTAGCCTTTTGGATCTCCTCTGTGGTGAATGTTTTGTTCATTTCCTCTGCCCATTTTTGGATAGGGTCATTTGCTTTTTTGCGGCTAAGTTTGCTGAGCTCTTTATATATTTTGGTGATTAGTTTCTTGTCTGATGTCTGGCATGTGAAGATCTTCTCCCATTCTGTGAGGGGTCTCTCTGTTTGTTTAATAGTTTCTTTGGATGTGCAGAAGCTTTTCAATTTGATGTAGTCCCATTGGTTTGTTTCTGCTTTGGTCTTCCTTGCAATTGGGTTTGATTCATCAAAGATGTCCTTGAGGTGTAGATGGGAAAGTGTTTTACCAATGTTTTCCTCTAAGTATTTGATTGTTTCTGGTCTGACATCTAGGTCTTTGATCCATTTGGAGTTGATTTTTGTTTCTGGTGAGATAAAGTGGTTCAATTTCATTCTTCTGCATGTTTCAACCCAGTTTTCCCAGCACCATTTATTGAAGAGAGCCTCCTTCTTCCATTTAATCCTTTGGGCCCCTTATCAAAGATTAGATGCCCATAGGTGTTGGGATTTACTTCTGGGCTTTCATTTATGTTCCACTGGTCTGTGTGCCTATTTTTGTTCCAGTACCATGCTGTTTTGATGATGATGGCTTTATAATATAGTTTAAGGTCTGGGAGTGTGATGCCTCCATTTCTGTTTCTTTTCCTTAGGATGGTTTTGGCAATTCTAGGTGTTTTCAGGTTCCAGATAAATGATTGTAGTGTTTGTTCTATTCTCTTAAAGAAGCTTGGTGGAACTTTGATGGGTATTGCATTAAATTTGTATATGGCTCTGGGGAGAATGTTCATTTTGATGATATTTATTCTTCCAATCCATGAGCATGGGATATCTTTCCATTTCTTGGTATCAGTTTCTATCTCCTTGAGTAGCGACTCATAGTTTTCAGCATACAAGTCTTTCACTTCTTTGGTCAACTTTATTCCTAGGTATTTGATTGATTTTGCTGAAACAGTAAATGGGAGTGATTTCTGGATGTCTTCTTCTTCAGATTTAGTGTTTGCATAAAGAAATGCCACTGATTTTTGTACATTGATTTTGTAGCCTGATACCTTGCTATATTGCCTAACAACTTCCAGTAATTTTCTACTGGATTCTTTAGGTCTTTCTATGTATACTATCATATCATCTGCAAATAGTGAGAGCTTGACTTCTTCCCTTCCAATCTGTATCCCTTTGATTTCTTTCTCTTGCCTGATTGCTATGGCAAGAACTTCCAATACTATGTTGAAGAGTAACGGTGACAGTGGGCAGCCCTGTCTAGTCCCTGATCTGAGGGGGAATGCTTTCAGCTTCTCTCCATTGAGTATGATGTTGGCTGTAGGTTTGCTATATATAGACTCCACTATATTGAGGAATTTCCCATCTATTCCCATTTTTTGTAGAGTTTTGAGCATGAATGGGTGTTGGATTTTGTCAAAGGCTTTCTCTGCATCTATTGAGATAATCATGTGGTTTTTGGCTTTGCTTTTATTGATGTGATGAATGACATTGATTGATTTACGGATGTTGAACCAGCCTTGCATTCCTGGGATGAATCCCACTTGGTCATGATGAACAATCTTTTTGATGTGTTGCTGTATCCGGTTGGCCAAGATCTTGTTTAATATTTTGGCATCTATGTTCATCAGAGATATTGGTCTGTAGTTTTCCTTTTTTGTTCTGTCCCTATCAGCTTTTGGTATCAGGGTGATGTTGGCTTCATAAAAGGTGGAAAGGAGTATTCCTGTTTCTTCAATCTTATGGAATAGCTTAAGAAGTATGGGTATTAACTGTTTCCTGAAAGTTTTGTAGAATTCGTTTGTGAAGCCATCTGGTCCAGGACTTTTGTTGTTGGGGAGATTCTTAATAACGGTTTCAATTTCTTTGTCTGTGATTGGTGCATTTAGATTTTGTAGTTCTTCTTGGTTCAGTTTTGGAAGTGCATAGGTTTCTAGGAATTGTTCCATTTCTTCCAGATTCTCTAGCTTGGTGGCATATAGTTCTTTATAGAAGTTTCGCAGAATTCTCTGGATTTCTGTGGTGTCAGTTGTGATATCTCCTGTATCGTTTACAATTCTATTAATTTGAGTCTTCTCTCTTTTTTGTTTGGTGAGTCTGGCTAGGGGTTTGTCAATTTTGTTTAATCTTTCAAAGAACCAACATTTGGCTTCATTGATCTTTTGTATGGTTCTTTTATTTTCGATGTTGTTTATTTCTGCTCTAACTTTAGTGATTTCTGTCCTTCTGGTTGCTTTAGGGTTCCTTTGTTCCTCTTCCTCTAAGTCTTTGAGGTGTGTAGTAAGTTCGTTCATTTGGGCTTCTTCTTGGTGTTTAATATGTGATTGTATAGCTATAAGTTTCCCTCTCAGTACTGCTTTAGCTGTGTCCCAAATATTTTGATAGGTTGTGTCTTCATTTTCATTAGTTTCCAGGAACATTTGAATTTCCTGTTTGAGTGAGTGTCTGACCCAGTGGTTCTTAAGGAGCATGTTGTTTAGTTTCCAAATTCTATGTCTTTTAATAATTTTCCGTTTGTTGTTAAAAGTTAGTTTTACTCCACTGTGGTCTGAGAAGATACTTGGGATGATTTCAATGCTCTTGAATTTATTGATGCTGTCTTTGTGGCCTAACATGTGGTCTATCCTTGAGTATGTGTTGTGTGGATTTGAAAAGAAGGTGTATTCCAGTTTTTTGGGGTGGAGGAGTCTGAAAATGTCCAAGAGGTCTAGTCTGTCAATCTCTTCATTCAATTCTCTTGTATCTTTATTGGTTCTCTGCTTTGTTGATCTGTCTAAGTGTGAGAGTGGGGTATTGAAGTCTCCCACTATTATTGTATTACTATTGATGTATTTTTGAAATTCTTTCAATAGGTGTTTAATGTATTTAGATGGTCCCTCGTTGGGTGCATAGATGTTAATAATTGTTAAGTCTTCTTGGCTGATTGATCCTCTAATCATTATGTAATGTCCTTGCCTATCTTTTATTACTTTATTTAATTTAAAATCTATCGTGTCTGAGATGAGAATGGCTGTTCCTGCCCTTTTTTGTGGACCGTTAGCCTGTATGATAGTTTTCCATCCTTTCACTTTAAGTCTGTGTTTATCTTGTTGTGACAGATGGGATTCTTGCAAGCAGCATATGGTTGGGTTATGTTTTCTGATCCATCCCCCCACCCTGTGCCTTTTGATGGGTGAGTTTAAGTCATTGACATTTATTGATATTATGGATTTAATGTATTGTAGTGCCATTGTTCTAAAAAACAATTTGTTTACTCTGATATATTACAAGTATTATAGTGATGTTCTTGTTTATAAGAGGTCTTTTAGTACCTCTTTCAGGGCCGGCTTGGTGATAGTTGCCTCCTTTAACTGTTGTTTGTCTAAGAAGGTTTTGATCCCTCCATCTAGCTTGAATGAAAGTCTAGCAGGATATATAATCCTTGGTTGAAACCCTTTTTCATTCAGGGCTCGATAGATATCTTGCCACTCCCTTCTGGCTTTTAGAGTTTGAGTTGAGAAATCTGCAGAAAGTCTTATGGGTTTTCCCCTGTATGTGACTTTTTGTTTCTCTCTTGCAGCCTTTAGGATCCTTTCTTTATCCTTACTTCTTCTCATTGTGACTATGATGTGTCTTGGTGTTTTCAGGTCTGGGTTGATTCTGTTTGGTACTCTCTGGGCCTCTTGCACCTTGATATCCTTTCTGTTATTCAGGTCTGGGAAATTTTCTTGTATTATTTCCTCTAGAATGTTTGCTTCCCCTTCCTCTCTTTCTTCCTCTGGCAGGCCAATTATACGAATGTTACTTCTTTTGAGATCATCCCATATGTCTCTGTTGTTGTTTTCAGTGTCTCTCAATCTCTTTTTAAGCTCTTTCACCTCTTTCTTCGTTTTCTCTAACTCATCCTCTGTCTGACTAATTCTGTTTTCTGCTTCTGTTAGTCTGCTTTCCCTTGCCTCAGCTTCTTTCTTCATACAGCTATTTCAGCTTTCAGTTCTCTAATTGTCTCAAGATAATCAGTATTTTCCTTGGGGGTCTCAACTGTTGTTTCCCTAATACTGCCATTTCTTTCCTCCAATGTTGTTTTCATTTCTGTGATTAATAAGTTAATTATTGCTTGCATACTTTTCTTATCTATGGTTACTTCTGACTGATTTGTGGTTTCTTCTGGGCTCTTGTCTTCATTCATTGGGGTAGCAGTTTTATTTGTTTTTAATCTACCCATTTTTTTTTAATTTATGTGTTTCTCTCTCTCTTTTTTTTTTTTAATGCTCTGTTGTTCCTCAGTTGTTGTGTTTTGAGCACAAGTAACACTGTACTAAATACCTTTATGACAATTGCACTCACCAACCTCCTGAATAACAGTAGCAACTGAAGTAAGTATTGAAGGAGTTTAATCGTTACCAGTTAGCCAAACAATTTCTCCAGTCCGTGAAAAAATAGTAACCAAATCCCAGTGAAGAAAGAGAAAAGGAAGAGAGGATAGCAAGAATAGACAGTTATGCAAATCTACTATCCAGTGTATATTCTAAGGGTAACAAGAGTGTAAAGGGAACTAGAGCAGAGATAGACACATAGAGAGTCCACTCTGGGTCAGATTTCTTCCCCAAAGTAATTCACAAATTCAGAAAGGCAAAGAAGAAAGAAGTGTATGACAAGATTAAAAAAAAAAAAGAGAGAGAGAGAGAGAGAGAGAGAGAGATAAGAGAGAGAAAAGGGAGAAGATAAGAAGAAGAGTTGTAATTAAAGAGCAGTGCAAGGAACTTCCCAAATGTGTATCAGTGAATTAAAAACAAAACAAAACAAAACAAAAAACCCTGTTTGGTGGTATGGGGTATCCTGCTAGTAGCTGGTCCCAGGCACTGCTTACGGGGGGGGGGGGGGGCGGCGGGAAGGATGTATGCTTGAAAATTAAAAGGAAGAAAAAAGAATTTTTTCCCCCCTACTCTAATTCTTAACCCAAATTAAGTTATAGACACATCCCTGGTATGACCGCTGTGGCCCCTTATTGGCTGGCCTGCTAAAGGCAGAAAATCCTATTGTTTACACGAGATGTGTCCGGAGCCAAAGGCTAGCCGCTTCTCAATCCGCCATCTTCCGGGAAACCCCGCCCTCCAGACTTTTTTAAAGGATTTCTCAAAAATGAAAACTAGCTCCAAGTCCTTTGATCCAATGAGAGCTATACTCAAGAAGTCTTTGGATCCACCCTCAGGGTCGCGGTGGACCCTGGAGACTCCCAAGAGGCAGCCCCCGAGCTAAAGTGCTCTCTCCGGGTCCTCTGCCCACCACGCTCTGCAACCGGCGGAGGAGCCGCCTTCCCGGGTGGGCGGAGGACAATGCCCGGCGCACTCGCCTTGCCTGGCGCCGCCTGGGAATTCTGGCGCCCCGCTAGTCCGTGTCACCTTTGTTCTAATTGTTAACCCAAATTAAACTGTAATCACTTCTTTGGTGCCCCCCCCCCCTTATTGACTGGCCTGCTAAAGGCAGAAAATCCTACCTTTGCCGACGATGCTATCAGAGCACTCGCTGTTAGTGATTTCTCAGGCCGCCATCTTCCCCTCTCAATCCAAATAAAATATTTATAAAGAAAATAATTAAAATTTGATCACTTCTTACAGTCATGCAATCTTTGACATACACCTTGAATTAAAAAAATATTTTGACTATTAATTTTTATTTTCTTCAAGAGTAAATGTTTATTCACTTACTGCTACTTTACTTATTCACTGGTTGCATTATCTAAATCTAGTTTCAATAACTACTTCCCTAAATAATTTAAGGTAAACTGTTCTTTATTGGAATGGCTTCACAATTGTCTATAGCTTCTTCCAAATCTCTCTTCTTCTGTGCAGGTATTTAAAATATTTCCTCTACAAACTCTGTTTTGATTTATGCAGTTTTAACTCCTGTAAGTATATAACTTAAACATTCATCAAACTTGGGCTTCCTTCTATAATCATTTATCTAGAGCTGGTTGGTTCATGGGCTATGCCACAGGACTTCTTACTGTTTTATATAAATATAGTTGAGTCATATGGTAAGGGGAAAAGAGTCTTTCTAATTAGGGATCTGTGAAAGATAATCCCTGCCACATATCCACACGTTTTAAAATAATTCCCTTAAAGAAAAAGGATGAAGATACTTTCATACATTCTAGAATTCCAAACTTTAGAACACTTTCTTCTTTGATAGATTACTTTTTAAAGAAAGATTTATTTTTCATCTTCACTCGTTTATATGTTATTCATATACAGCAAAAGAAAGAAGCTGTGTTGCTGCTAGCAATGGCATATGTGCTAGTAACTCAATAACGCACAGTGTAAGTGAATTCTAAAACTTAGTTGCTATTTCTGTTTATGGAATGTGACCCTAGAAAAATGGTGCATATTCTTTCATTTTAGGGAATGTGGCTTTCCTAATTTTTATCCCTCATTCCCACCCTTTTAATCTAATTCGGAAGTTTAGTGCATGTATTCCCTTGATTTGTAAACACTTATTTTAAACCTTTGAAGTGCTTCCTCAGGGTAAGGACTATTACTCTGCTTTTGGAATTACACAGTGAGGTCAAGTTCTGTGCTAGGAGTATACATAGGTTATCAGTATTTTAAATACTTTCTGTTGAAGGTCTATAGTTTCAAAATTTCCATCCAAATGAATTTCTTTTGCTCCCAAATCTGTTAATACACAACAAAGACATCCGTAGTGAATGATACATCCAACAGAAAGTTAAAACTTCACAGCAATTTAGGGCTTATAGATGAATGATCTAGAGTTTATTTTTTCTAGAGTCTTGTAATAAACCCTGTATGTACTTACCCATATCTTCTCTGCTCAATTGAGTTCAAATCCACTGTGGTACACAGTTTGCGGTATCTGACAGATTTTTTGCATCCAGTTTCCCTTTCTCTTTCTTAATGCTTGAGTGCTTTCCTATCCCCAAAGATTTTGTTGACTTATGAGCAGGACTAATCCTAAACTGTGAGGTTGTTACTAACCTTAGGGAATAATCCTCAACCAATGCCGAAATAGAATAGAAATCTCTAGTGCATGAAAATCACAAAAGTCTCATAATTTCTATTGGGCCTATACTCTAGATTACCACATGGTAGACTTCTCAGCAACACACCCTCTACTAAGTGTTATGTAGTTTCTTTATTTTTATCATTTCTTCCTTATTTGTTTGCTTTGAGGTACCTTTAAAGGTTTTACTAAATATTTGCCTCAGGATATGATTTTGGAGAAAGCATTTTCTACCTCTGGGTCACACATGAATAATATATGTAATGATGTGTAATAGTAGGGGGGCTTGATTGAAGAAATAATGAGAGAAACTTATCCTTGGTAATTTACTTGATTGGAATTCAACTTTCTGTATTTATACTATAAGATGACAATTCTAAGCAATACAAATGATTAGCATGTCTAAGGAGAAAGGTCACTGTTTTATTGCTCTCTTCATAGTTCCTTAGTAAGAACATTTGTTTTTTCCTGTGGAAAATGATTAAAAAATTGGAGAAGAAAAAGGGGGCTGGAGTCATGATGAAGCAATTTTCATTTCTGTTATTCCTTACATTAAGTAAGCAACATAAAATGAAAATAATCTTAAATCTCATCAGTGTGCCAATTAGATTTTTGTCACATGGATCATAGAATTTCAGTAGGAAGAGGCTTAGTTTGTATTAGCACTGTGAGAAGATAAATAGGAGATACGTATTTCATACCAAGAAGGTTCCTTGTAACATATTACTCCATGGGAGGAAAAATAATGCAATTACTATAACCCAGAATGCAGTAATAAACCACAGCTCTAGTGTAAACTAGAAAATCAAGGAGACATGGAAGATGATGCATCTGTGAGAGGCAGTATGGAGCAAAAAGATTTTATGTTATATTCTCATTTAAGAGTATGCCATATATTCCATTTTTGTCAAATCCACTAATCCAACTTTTGACTCGTTTTAGGCAAATGGGGGAGATTAAACGAGGTCAGAAATCATTATGAATGTTAAAGTGTTAGGCTCGATTTTTCAAGACTTTGAAGCTTACCTGAAAGCTAAAGGATCTCATTAAGTATTTTTGTTGGGTAATTGGGTCAGCCGAAGAGCTCGCCTGGATAGTGCATCTGCTTCATCATTCATGGGATCCAGGTTTGAGCCTGATCCTCAGCAAATTGGAAGAAGTGTCAGTGCTGTTACCATCCCCCCCACACACAGTCTGGAAAACAAAGTCCACCTTGGGCAGTGCAACCCTGACAGGTGACAATAGCAACAAAAGCAGAGAGAGAATGCACTGGGTAAGATTTGAGTAACTGTAGTACTTAGAAAAAGAGAACCAACCCAGAAAGAGCTCGGTTGCAGAGTACAGAGTGAACATACTTCGTACTTGAGTCTCCAGCACCACATATGCCATAGCTCACAGTGCTCTGGTCTGTCTCCCTCTCATAGAAATCTGTGGAAAAAATAATATGGGAATTATGAAATTAATCACTAATTTGATGTGTTCTAATTTATCATTTGTTTGACAACAAGCACTTAATTACCTAAATTAGGGCTATGAATTAAAAATATCTTGGTAGCATTAGAAAGATATTTAAAGGGAATACTTTTTTTTTTCTAGGGTGGGTTGAAGGAGTAATGATTAGTTGATAAATGATCAAAAGGTATGTAGGAAATCTGTTTATGTTAAATTAATAGGCAGTGGACATAAGTACCAGGCAACATTTCAGGCAATGGAAGAAAGAAACCCAAGAGTTCTGGATACCAGTTTGTTTCATTTGAACAAATTTTTAAAAAACCATGTGAGACTAGAATGTGGAGAGCAAAAACAATAAACTTGTGTTATAGGTATAATGGAAGATACATAATAAACCCAATTATACAGCACCTATGAAAGGGGATGTTGTATTTATGGAACTCTATTTCCCACAATATTTCACAGTGTATATAAATGGGGAAAAGTATTTAAATACCTTACTTCTTGTGAAATAAGAAGTGCTTATTCATTTAACATTAAATATATAAAAGTCACAATTATTGGACATTGCTTTAAATAATTTATGTTTTACTAAGTACCTTCTATAAGAAGATCATCTGTCTGGGGTACTATTTTAATCTATATTACCCACACATAATATAAAGATGAGGTTGTGGAGACAGCATTAGTGGTTAAGGAAAGACTTGCCGTGTCAGAGGTTCTGAGGAGCCAGATTCAGTTCCTAGTACTTCCAAAAGTGAGAATGAGCAAAAGTGAGAATGAGTTGCTTTGGGGTCTCTCTCTGTGTATCTTGTCAAATGAGGGATATATAATCATCTCTAAGGTTTCCTTGTTCTTGGCTCACGTTTTCTTGAGAGTGGCAGAGAGAGAGATACAAATAAAGATAATAAAATTTAAAAATAGTAAAAATAAACACCAATCTTAAAATTATATAGTCAACATAGTGTAACCATATTGCCCTTTAATAAAACCATATCAATTGCATTAAATAAAGCATATGCAGTCTACCATTTTAGTGACTTCACTTCTGGAAGGGGCATTTTCCTAAAGGAGAAAAGAGTCTCATTTCTCATTTAATTGCCTCCTCTGTGTATGATGATATTCAGTCAGCAATCTTCATAAACAGTGTTTTAGCTGCTTCTAGCATGGCTTTGTGTTACTTGTTCTTCACTTTGAGTGTTCTGTGCTTTATCAGAAATCTTCCTAAAAGAAACTGCTAAACCCAGTGAGAGTGCTGTACTTACTTTTGAACTGCAAGTATAGCAGTTCTGCATAGTAAAATTAAATTGCTGCTATCAAGTTATAAACACCAGGGAGAACTTTTAAAAATAAATTATTCACTACATTCCCACTAAATAGTGTAAGGTTATAGCACATGTGTATTTGTTGTCCAAATATAGTTTTTTAATGTCATTTTGTTGAGGAAATGTTAATGTACAGAATTAAAAAAAATATTTATTTTGGACAGAGACAGAAAGAAATCGAAAAGAAATAGGGAGGTAGAGAGGGAAAGAAAGAGACACACCTGCAGTACTGTTTCACTGCTAATGCAGCTTCCCCTCTGCAGCTGGGAACAGGGGCTTTGAACCTGGGTCCTTGCAGACTGTAATATGTGCTCTTACCCAGGGGCAACAAGCTCATCAATGTACAGGTTTTTGATGTCACAAGGGAACATTTCCAAATTTCCCCCAGAAAGTTCTATGTACATTTTCCCATCAAAGTAGTCCACTATGCATATTTTGTTCCATTTAAAAATCATTTTATTGAGAGAGAGAGAGAAAGGGGAGATTGGGTGGGGGTAAAAACATACAGCTCTGCTTCACTACTAGTAAAGCTTCCCTCTGCAGGTATGGGCCAGGTGTTGAATTCATTTCTGACCTTCCTAGTGTGTGACTTTCTCACAGATTTGAGGTTTAGTGACTTACAGTTGTCCTTATTTGCATTTTTCCTGGTAACCTGAAAAAGCTGAGCAATTTTTCATGGCTATTTCACTACTCTCTGTGTATTTTTGTTCCAATACTAGCAGCTTTGACTATGATAGCCCAGTAGGGTTGTTTGAGGTTAGGAAGTCTGCTACCCCCAATTCTTATTCTTTTCTTCTCAAGATTGTTTTGTTGATTCTGGGTATTTTCCAGTTACAGATAAACTTTTGTAAGTTTTTCTTATTAGAGTGTTGTGTAAATTATGCAAAATTATGTTTATTGGAAATTTTTGTTTATAAAAGGCAAACTTGGGTTACTGAGTTTTTCTACGCAAAATGATAGTATTTTGCAAAGATTACAAAATTATAAAAATGACAATATTCAGAAGACTAGGTATTCTGCTAAATTTAAAGGAAATGACAATACACATGCAAGACCAGTGAGTGATGACTCATAAAAATAAAATGACATCCTTTAAATAATCACATAATAATGATCAGACAAACTCAACTCAAAACAAACTATAATTTGGATTATTTTATAACTAGTACTGAAAATTTATAATCATTTATTTCTTAGAACTATGTTATCCTGAATGGTCCATACCTAATTTTATTTTCTTGCTATTCATACCTTCATCTCTATCAAAAGTTTGTTTTGAAATAATATATGCAAATTTCTATATATATGCAAACTGAGTGCTGAAGTTTAAAGTGATTGTATTTTTAATTTGCATAAATGGCACTGGATTATGTAAGCCCTACTTCACCTCTCAACTGTAGCCCTACCATACAGTACATACAACATTAAAATATGAATCAGTTATAAACTTATGTCACAATTTATTTTCTTCAGAATAAATTCTATGGTTAAATGATTTCCAGATTCAGAAATTATTATATTTTATGTCTACCTTTCATATGAAGTAAATGCATACTCCTAAAACGTAAGGATACATACCCTGAAAATTAGGTATTGGTGAAATATATCACAAGGATACCCAGAGAGCACTACTAGGAAGTAAAGGGCAAAGGCCACATGAGAGTAGAAGTTCTTTTTTGCGGGAGTATATAATTGTAATAAAAACAAAACATGTTAAGGTAAAGCATGGACATATGAGGACATACTAAGTATTGGCATTGATTAAGTACATTTTTATTTTATTTTTTTACCAGTATAGATAGAAAGGTTATTCAGAAACATAAATGTTAATTATTCATAACTTGGCTGGCTAGGATTGGTTACGTACCATTACAATTGCATTATGCATAACTTAGCTTACATATAAAATCATGTTTGCATACTAGAATGGGCTTACTCAGATAATAATTACAAATTCACTGATTTAATTTTCTTGTAAAAACTTTAAACTTTTATAATAAGAAGACAAGTCTAGTATGACTCTAGGTACTCCAGATAATTTGGTTACCCTTTGGTGAGAACTTGGAAATGGACATTATCGGTATTGTAGTAAAGTAGTATATAGCATTATGTCTCCCCAGAACATATGTTCTTCAGAATTAGAAAGTAATCTTATGGGGAGTCAGGCGGTAGCGCAGCGGGTTAAGCGCAAGTGGTACAAAGCTCAAGGGCCGGAGGAAGGATCCTGGTTTGAGCCCCCAGCTCCCCACCTGCAGGGGAGTCGCTTCACAAGCGGTGAAGCAGGTCTGCAGGTGTCTCTTTCTCTCCCCCCTCTGTCTTCCCATTCTCTCCCCATTTCTCTCTGTCCTATCTAACAACGACGACATCAATAACAACAACAGTAATAACTACAACAACAATAAAAACAAGGGCAACAAAAGGGAGAATAAATAAATACATATATTAAAAAAAGAAAGTGGGAGTCGGGCTGTAGCACAGTGGGTTAAGCGCAGGTGGCGCAAAGCACAAGGACTGGCATAAGGATCCCGGTTCGAACCCGGCTCCCCACCTGCAGGGGAGTCGCTTCACAGGTGGTGAAGCAGGTCTGCAGGTGTCTGTCTTTCTCTCCTCCTCTCTGTCTTCCCCTCCTCTCTCCATTTCTCTCTGTCCTATCCAACAATGACGACAACAACAATAATAACTACAACAATAAAACAACAAGGGCAATAAAAGGGAATAAATAAATAAAATATTTTTTTAAAAAAAGAAAGTAATTTTATGAAGAAATTACTTCAGTTTGCCAATCACATAATTGTCAATAAAAAATTTCCACATGAAACTTATGTAATTATTATTTAGTTAACCTTATTAATTAGCATTAAATCTTTATTTTTTATTTTTATATCATTTTATATTTCATTAGTTTTTAATGAAAATTTCCCATATTAAAAGTTCTTCATTCACAAATGTAGTTCCCATTAATAGTATTATTTGTAATTTTCACTATAAGGAAACAATCTAATCTAGACTAAGTAGCAACAAAAAATAATAAAATTCTTAGAGGTAAATTCATACAAGGAAGTGAAATACCTGTATAATGATAACTACGTTCACTGATAAAAGCAGTAAAAAAGACACAAAATGCACCTGTGTCCATAAATTAAAAGATTTTAAACTGTCAATATATCCATGGAACCACAAAAACCCTTAACTAATGAAAACAACCTTAAGAATAAGAAGGAAGCTGGAATCACCAAACTTATGTATTTTAAATTATATCATAAAGTAACAATAATTAAAGCAATACAATTATAGCTTAAAACATAATTATAAACAATTGAAATATGAGCCAGACATACATACACAAAAGATTTTCAGCAAAGGTGCAGTGAATACTCACAAGAGGACAGTCTCTTCAAGAAGTAGTTTTTGCAAAACTAGACATAAATATGCAATTGATTAGACTTGGAAGAAAAAAGTTCTAAAATGTGTATTTACTATTGCATACTTTTCTAATTCAGACATAGATAAAACAAAAAACAAACAGCACAATCTGTTGTTTATTTTCATATACATACTCTGTTTGGGTGGGTTCATGTGTGTGTGTATTTTTATCAGAATTTTCTCTCAGTTATTAAAAAAAATAACTATGGGCAGGGAAAATAATGCATCAAGTTTTCATACCTGAAATCTGGAAATCCCATGCATGCCCTAATTTCTCTCTTTATCATCAGGAACTCTCTTTTTCATTCATATGTTTATATTTTAAACTAATTATTTGTTAGATAGTAGGAAAAAGAGGGAAAGGAGACAGACAAAGACAGATGCCTGCAACATTGTGGTATCTCTCATAAAGCTTACCCCTAGCAGGTGGGGTCTGGGGTATTGAATCTGGGTTTTTGCACATTGAATCTTGCACTCAACCACCATATGAACTGCCCCCATCATAAAATTGAAATAATATGTCTTAAAAAAAAGAAAACACATACTGAACTGTCCTAATATGAACATTACTTAGAATATATACAATTTGACATTCAATTAAGAAGGAAATTTGTCTTAAATTTTTACATTGTCAGAATCAATATTTGGGAGTTCTTTGCCAGTCATGGAACTGTCAATTCATAATATGCTTTGATTTCAAATTATTATTCAGTTCAATTCTATCTAACATCTTCTCCTCCAACTCCATAGACACATCAGTGTACAGCAATTTCTCGTCATAAATTACTAAAACTTCCAAAAATCTTCAATTCTTATGACTAAGTTTGAAAGCTTCATCTAGAAGTTCATGCCAACTTCATTTGACATTTGATTTAAATTAGCTTACAGAGAGATACAAAAATATATTCCCCTACTGAAAACTCATAAAAATAAGGTGCTAGAAAATAAAATGTCAGTAGCATACTACACATGGAAATTAAAAAAAAAAGTTTTATAAATGTCACTCTGTGGTCAGCTTCATCATTTGATAATACAGCCACTCTCCTCTCTGACTTTTCCAAATTTTCTTATCATTCCAACATACTGTTGGAACTTTACCTAGTGTCTTCCTATCTGCTTTCTTTTTTTTTTTTTTCATTTTGTTTTCATATTGACTCTTCATCCCCCAGGCTAGACCATTTTACTGAACTAGTCTGTGGGCTCTTCTAAACCAGTTGCCTCTCTTTTTCTTCTCCGATTGCTATGGCTAGCATTTCAAAGCCTATATAGAATAAAAATGGAGACAGTGGACAGCCCTGTCTTGTACCTGATTGTAGAGGAAATTTTCTGTTTCTCTCCATTGTGTATGATGTTAGCTGTTGGATTTCTATATATATATATATATATAAAGATTCTACTACTTTGAGGAATTTTGTACCTATTCCCATTTTTATTTTATTTTGGGGGTTAATGGTCTACATTAGTCTTTAACACATAGGCACAATGTCTCATCTCTACTTGATTGGTGTCTAGGAGACACAGCAGAATTCAGTTAAATGTGACTGTAGCACTCAGGACTATATTTCCTTACTGAATTAATGTTAGCTTCTAGAGGTTTCTTGTGTCCTCTGTTTCACAGTGCCTTTCCACCATATTCAAAACTTATCAATGAGAAATCAGGTCCTCATGCTTTTAAATTTCTTTGACTCTTTTTTCTCAAATCTCCTGTTTATTCTTCTAATTAAACCCAAATATTTGCAATATCCAAAAAAAAAATAGACAGTCACTGGTATTTTGTTAGAATTGAAATGGAGATGTGTGTATGCCTGATTTTTTCCCACTTATTGATTGAAAAAAATATTTTGACCATAACTAACATCTTCATGTTATATCCACTTCTTACTGGGGAGAATACAAAAGTTTACAGCTCTCATAAAACTCCATTTGGCAGTATCTCAAAAATGCCTTCATTTGGCTTTTGAGCCAACAGTACCAATTATAGGATACTTTCCAAATGAAACACTCGCAAAATGCAATATAGCATATGTCCTTTCACCAATGGGAATACACAGTCGAGTTCAGACTTTCTTCTTCTCTTGCAATCTAGTATCAATAAATTACAAACATAATAAAACAACAGTAGAGCATACTGTGCAAAGGAAAATGGCTCATAATAAATATATGTGAATCATAAATAACTGAACACAAATCAGCTTTATGTTAGACTACATATAAGAATATTAACTGTCATACCTTATTAAAATAGCTAAAACTTTAGAAGTTAAAAGTGATAAAAGGGATGAGGAGATGTAGATTTCACTAAGAAGAAACAAGTAGGAACCAAAGGCAATTCTAGATCTAAGTAGTTCAGAAGACTGAATGAAGACTTCACTAAATGAAATTATTAAGGCAGAAACAATATTCTGCTCAAAAGCTTAGGCCGGTAGAAAGACAGATAAAAAGAAATATTACATGTGTGAATTAACACACATATTACTATGATTAAATTTACTTAAACAGGTACTGGTTTTAGGTGCAAAAAAGTAATACATTATGTGCTTTATAAAGCACTTAGAAACAGAATCTGAAGACAAGATACAAAATATGTAAAAGAATCAGTGTGATAGTATAGTGTTATTTTCTTATATTCCATGGAGATTTATATCCTTAATAAAAAACAAAACTGTCTCAGGACTTAGAAGGGGTCTTATCCTGAGTCACTAATTTGAGTTTTGTATTTCTGTGAAACATAAAACTATTGTGTCAGGATACTGCTTGGTGGCACACCAGGTTGAGCACACATATTTCAGTGCCCAGAGACCCAGGTCCAAGCTCCTGGCCCCCACCTGCAGGGGGGAAGCTTCACAGGTAGTGAAACAGTGCTTCAGGTATTGCTCTTTCTATCTCACCTTTCCTTCTCTCTCTACTTTTCTGTCATATATATATATAATATATATATATATATTATATATATATATATGCATATACGTCAATGTGTCAGCAACTGTCCTGTAAAGCATTATTTCCTCAGTAAAACGATTTGGAAAAGATATATAGGTAGACAGACAGACAGAAAGACAGGCAAACTCCCAAAAGTTTACATATACAAGATCAGTTAATGTCAGTTAGGTATAAAGATACTTATCAGTCTTATTTCTTTTAAATTGACACAGAAAGATTTAAATAGTATACAAAAATATATTCAGTAAGATTTAATGTTTAAATCACTTAATCATTTTTTCTACATATTTATTCTAAGAATACAGATGAAATCTAGACATGTAGTTTCTTTCTTTTTTTTTTTTTGATTTTTTTATAAAAAGGAAACACTGACAAAAACCATAGGATAAGAAGGATTCAACTCCACACAATTCCCACCACCAGAACTCCATATCCAATCCTCTCCCCTGATAACTTTCCTATTCTTTAACCCTCTGGAAGCATGGACCCAGGATCATCATGCGGTACAGAAGGTGGAAGGTCTGGTGTCTGTAATTGTTTCCCTGCTGAACATGGGTGTTGGCAGGTCGATTCATACTTCCAGACTATCTTTCTCTTTCCCTAGTGGAGCAGAGTTCTGGGGAAGGGGGGCTCCAGGACACATTGGTGGGGTAATCTTAGCATCAGCATCATGTTAGCATTTGGAACCTAGTGGCTGAAAGAGTTAACATTTAAAGCCAAACAAACTGTTGACTAATCATGAACCTAAAAGCTGGAATATTGGTGCTGTAGATTTGGGGGGTTCCATTTTGTAGATAGTTATTAGGCCTGTTTTAGTTATATTCTAAAGAGCCTATGACTATACTAGTTTTTTTTTTTTCTGAGCCTAACATCTGATATGCAGGTGGGGAACATTTTTTTAAAAGTGAAGTGGCACTACTAGTAACCACTTTGTGACAATATGCAAATTAGGTCTATTTTTGACTAATCAAGATGTTTGCTCATGTTAATTAATTCATTAATTTATTTTTAAATGTTTTTTATTTAAAAGAAGAGACACTAACAAAACCACAGGATAAGAGGGGTACAACTCCACACAATTCCCACCACCAGAACTCTGTATCCCATCCCCTCCCCTGATAGCTTTCCTATTCTTTAATCCTCTGGGAGTATGGACCCAGGGTCATTGTGGGATGCAGAAGATGGAAGGTCTGGCTTCTGTAATTGCTTCCCCGCTGAACATGGGCATTGACAGGTCGATCCATATACCAGCCTGCCTCTCTCTTTCCCTAGTGGGGTGGGTCTCTGGGGAATCGGAGCTCCAGGACACATTGGTGGGATTGCCTGCCCAGGGAAATCTGATCGGCATCATGGTAGCATCTGGAACCTGGTTGCTGAAAAGAGTTAACATACAAAGTCAAACAAGATGTTGACTAATCATAAATCTAAAGGCTGGAATAGTGCAGATGAAGTATTGGAAGGGTCCTTCATTTTGTAGATAGTAGGCATATTTTAGTTATATTCCAAAGGGCCTGTAGCTATACTATTTTTGTTCCCCCTCTGAGCCTGAAATCTGATATGCAGGTGGATCCAAGTTGTTGTCTGGGGAGGTGATGTCATGGCTGGAAAAGGGACAGAAAGCTGGATCAGGGAAGAGAGCAGCTCCCTAATATGGGGAAGGGGTATAAATATTGTTGACTGTAAACCCCACTGATTTGATTTGGTCTGGGGCCCATATTCACCTTTGGAGCCTATGTGTTCTCTGCATTTCTGTAGATCTGAGCTCACATTCTGTGGTCATGAGTAGGAACATTCCAAGCTACCCCAATATTGACCCATCTTCCTCAGGTGTAGCATAGAGTATATTGTCCATTCTCCCTTCGGAGGATGGAACATTCTCTACCATTGTTGATCCAAGTTGAGGGCAAGGTCCTATGGGGTAGACATGCAGTTTCTAATTGGTATGAACACACAAAATTTTTAGCATCATTGTATTTCAGTCTCATTATTTGGAGCCATTATCTCAGTGGGATGAGACAGTGGTTAGAGTAATGCATACTCTTGCAAGAGTTTGAGTATGATTAAAGCACTGAATATGCTAGTGATTGTAAATCATATAGACATAAATATGGATTGTAGAACAATTCTACTTAACTGGATGTGGAAAAGTTGTACACTATTTGAGCCACAGAGTTGCTATTTACCAAGTATTGAGTTGTTTGAAAAGTCATGACACATTTTTGGACAGAAAACCAGAAATACAGGGGGCTGGGCAGTAGCACAGTGGGTTAAGTGCATGTGGCACAAAGCACAAGGGCCAGAGTAAGGATCCCCACCTGCGGGGGGGGGGGGTCACTTCACAAGTGGTGAGGCAGGGCTGCTGGTGTCTATCTTTCTCTCCTTTTCTCTGTCTTCCCCTCCTCTCTTGATTTCTATCTGTCCTATCCAACAACAATAGCAATAACTAAATCAAGGGCAACAAAATGGGAAAAAATGGCCTCCAGAAGCAGTGGATTTGTGGTGCAGGCACTGAGCCCCAGTGATAACCCTGGAAGCGAGAGAGAGAGAGAGAGAGAGAGAGAGAGAGAGAGAGAGAGACTTTAAAAGAACAAAAAAAGAAAAATAGAAATACATCAAGACTTTACTGACAATACAATAAATATAGTGAGCTTAACTCACCGAAAATAATGGCAAGAGTTGTACTTTACATAATAGATGTTTGGACAATATTAACCCATATCATCTACTCTGTGCTGGAGTCTCAACTCTCTCTAAACTGAGGTTGACATGGAGTCTAACTGGATGCACACTCTCTGGCTCTTAAACCTTGTGTCTTCAATCCTTTATTCAACAACTCAGTATTGCTCTCCTATTGAGAATGACTGTCCTAGGAGGAGTAGTTGTTACTGTTCCTTTTCTGTACAAAGATGATAATCCTCTATGCACCTGAAAAACAGTTTGTTTCTGGAAAATTGCAAATGAAGCAGCTGCTTTCAAAATACAGATGGGAAGTCTGCAAAAGCTCATGGGATGGCAGCACTTTTTCCCTGGCAGTTTCTTCAGGTGTAATGAATTGCAAAAAATGTGTCTTTTACAGAAATTTACTGACTTTCCATAATACACGTAGGTAGAAAAATATGAGAAAAGTAGTAATTTTAGCACCTGTGTTTGTTTAATTCTAGCCAAAGCAACAAACTGCTATGTGTTTGTGAGAAAAAGTAGAAACATTGATTGAAGGAAAATAAATGGAAATCTGCTTGGCTTCATCTTCCAAAAATTTGTGCAGCAGGGTTGAATAATTATAAATATCCCTTAAGGGCACTGAATAAAGCTCAGATAATACCCGTCTTAGGTTTAGAGTGTGAATGTTTACAAGAAACAACAGAAATTCAGATTTTATGTTAATATATTCAAGAGTAAGTAACATAACACTACTCTTTTTTAAATTTAGTTGTAGTTTTTAAAATTTTATTTATTTATTATTGGATAGAGACAGAGATAAATTGAGAAGGGGAGGAGGAGGTAGAGACAGATACAGAAAGATTTCTGCAGCTCTACATCACCACATATGAAGCTATTCTCCGCTGCAGGTGAAGACCATGGGTTTGAACCCAGGTCCTTGTGAACTGTAGTGTATGCGCTTAAGTAGGTGTGCAACTGCCTGGCCCCCTGCAGCACTATTCTTACTGAACTTCTTGTTAAAACGTGTGGGTAAACTTGGTGATTCCTATATAGCATGTTCTTTCTTCCCTCCAAGCAATTTAGTTAGGGGATTGATGGTTTATAGGACATTTGTTGATTTATTTCTCAGCTCCCTGTGATATGTGTCTGTAAAGAGAAAGAGAAAGAGATACAGCTGCACTCCTGCTCCACCACTTGCAAAGTTTTCCCCCTGTAGGTGGAGACGGGGAGCTTGAACTCAGGACCTTGCACATTGTATCATTTGTGTTCAACCAGATGCACCACCACCCAGCCCCTTTAAAAAGTATATTTAACTATATTTATTTTGGGTAGTGATTGACAAATGGAAAAAGTCAGGGAGATAGAGAAGAAAAGGGAAAAAGAGATACCTGTACAAATGCTTTGCCACTTAAGAAGCTTCCCCTCCGCAGGACAGGATGCTTGAACCTGGGTCCTTGCACGTTGTAACATGTATGCTCTATCAGATGTGCCACTCCCAGGCCTCATCGTTACTTCTCATCACCAGGAAAATGTATAATATTAATTGATACATGGTAATTCAAATACTGTGAAGTCTCTATTTTATCTTGTTAACTTTTGTATTAAATAAAATCAATTTGCCATAATCAGAATGAAGAAATATTGGGGATTTGTCTAAGCCCTTGATTGTCTTATGTACTTATTCAATTCAAATTGACTAGAAGTGGGCTTTAGAAAAGTCAAGCTGATAAGACTATTAAGTTACCTGTCAAGAAATGTATTTTTTAAAATTTTATTTATTTTTTTCCTTTTTGTTGCCCTTGTTGTTTATTGCCATTGTTGTTATTACTATTGTTGTTGGTATTGCTGTTGTCCTTGTTGAATAGGACAGAGGGGGAGAGAAAGACAGACACCTGCAGACCTGCTTCACCGCCTGTGAAGCGAACCCCTTGCAGGTGGGGAGCCAGGGGCTTGAACCAGGATTCTTATGCCTGTCCTTGCACTTTGTGCCATGTCAAGAAATTTATTTATGAATAACATGATTGCAAATAATTTCACTGTGGGTCACTGAAGTATTGTGAAAAATGTAGTTGGGGATATTCTAGGAAATCCATTTTAAGACAAATTATAAAAACAGACCAAGAAGTATTTGGCAAGGAAATTCTGGTCAAGATCAGTGGATGAACTAGGAAACAAAGCTAACAACTAGGCTATGATGTATTCCTTCCTACTTAGGGATTACTCAGGCAATAATTGAACTAAACTAGAACTCTTTGTAAATACACTAATAGTATTTACCAATGGAAATATATTTGGGAGTTCTTTTAGGGGATTCTTTTAGATAAATTCATTTTGGCAAGGAGGGTACTCTTTGGCTTCATTTTGGTAAATAAATACACATTTTAAGATTATATAGAATGTAGCCAGCTGGAGAATGAGGATTATATAGAATGTAGCCAGCTGGAGAATGAGTGTTAGTCAAACAGATGGAATAAAAATATTAAAACTCAACTTCACCTAAGTAATTTTATGAGCATTTGGTTAAATGCCCACAATTCATAATACTACTATATTATGAGAAAGAATTATTTAGAAATTGCTTCTGCTGAGTTTTGGCCTCTTTGCAATGAATTTGGTATATTGTTTTGATTTGTGGAATAGTTCCTAAAATTTGGAAGAGGGATGGGAGTCTGTTGTAAACAACTGCTTTATAGTAATGCAGGAAGAAGTTTTAAACGTAAATGTAAATTACCAAATCAAGTTTAATAGAAGATACATGATAATCTCAACATATACAAGAAAGTAGCTACAAAATTCAATACATACCATAGTGAAACATGCGCACCACAAGTAATGCAGTAGGTAACTGGGGAGGTGGCTCAGTGGTGGTGTGGACATAGAGGAATGAGACATACAGGTTTGATCCCTGGAGCCACATATATCAGACCGTGTCCCAGCCTATCTCCTTGTCATTTCCCTTAGACTCTGCAAATAAATAATCTACAGTTTGCCAAAAAGTGTCTGCAGTAAAGTAAATATATGATCACAAAAGTTCAGTTTATAAACTCAACAGTACATTTCATTTTTAGAAGGATCTTAGCAGTTTTCTTTACACAGTGGCAACCTAGAATACTCCAAATGTCCATATACAAAAGACTGAATACCATATGATAGATCATAAGATAAAACCCTAGATATCAACTATAAAATACAAAAAAATAGTTGTTTTATACAGCAGCACTGTTGTTTCTAAAACACAAAGTAGTACATACAAAGTAGTAGTATTATTTTTATGAAATCCTAGATATGGAAGCTGTAGTTGTTGCTAGGTCCTGTGTTCCAATGTGTCCCAGGATTGACACTAATACTGACACCAGATTTGAGTGATCTGGAATATGTAAACCCCAGTGTGTTCACTGAGTGTGACTCGGAACAGACTTCTCTCACAATATTTATAACAGAAGTCTGCATGGAACAAAGAATATCTAAAGCTTTTCTGCAAGGGCACACAAACTATGACAGTTAATGCTAGATTACCAGACCACACTGGTATAGCCCTCTGGCTATGCAGAACATACCCATTATGTCCATACCAAGCAATCCTTGGTCAGTGAGGGGCATTGTATATGCTGTATGTAGTATGAGCATTGTATTATGCAACTTTAAGCCTTTTTGCCTTGGGGTCCTGTTGGCCTAACTGTTCTTAATAGGAACTGTAGCCAGAGGGGAACATTAGTGACTGCAGATAGTCAGCATTCCTTTTGATCTGTAATAGTTCTCTCTCTCTCTCTTTCTCTCTCTCTCTCTCTCTCTCTCTCTCTATATATATATATATATATATATATGTATATATACACATACACACACTCATATATACATGCATATACATAATGTGTTTGAACACCATAAGCAATCTTAATAGTCACTGGAATAAACAAAATAATCATTAAAATGTCATGTATGAGCTAACATTAAAATTGAGCTGCTTTCATAAAGATCAGTGTAACAGATGAATCTATAAATAGACTTGCATAAATCACAGTTAACTGATCTTGACATTGAAACAGTTCATAAAAAAAATTCTAGAGTTTTCAGTACTACTGCTGAAGTAGTTGAAATTTCATATTCAAAATAATATACCTAGGTATAGGCCATTTACATTCCAAAAAGAAACTCAAAAATGTTGAAGTTGGAATGACCAACATCAGTCTTTTATAAAATATTTATATATCTGAGAGAAAAAGGGGAGGGAGAGAGATGGGGAGAGAAAGAGAGCCAGAAGTAATTCAAAGACATGGAATGATTGAACTTTGGACCTCATGTTTTTATATTTAATGTCCTACTCACTTCCTGAGCCACCATCAATCTCTTTGTCCTCCATCTACTTATTACTGAATCAGCCTTAAAATATTTAAATCTTTTGACCCAAGATCATCAATATCTTAAGTGGATACACACAATGGCTGGGTCTTCATTGGGTGTTATATAGAAAGAGAAACTCCAAGTTCAACTTTCCACTAAGGTTACTTTTAAATTGAAATGAAATTTGAAAAAAAAAACCACATGTATTTAAAAACATCCTGAATATCAGTTATAAAAACCATAGGATGAAAAAAAATCAGCTGGGACAGGTCAACTACTTTTCAGGTATCCTGATGGCTCCACGGCAGGCATATTTTATGTTCAAAATCAAAGAGAAATAATATTCTTTCAAAAGACAGTTTTAAGGAAAGGGCAGGGAGGGACTAGCAGAAAAGGCTCTTGTTCAACCTCTTGCTTGGGTTATGGTCATTCCAACCTCAGCACTTTTGAATTTATTTCTGGTGTTCATCTTCCCTGCATAGCCACAATGATTCCTGAATTTTCCCTCCCCCTCCCTTTACTGCTCTGTGTAGTAATTTGGTAGAAGAAATAGAAACACCAGAAATAGATAAAAAGCTATTCAAAAGCTATAAAGAGGAACAAAGGAAAAGCTTACTTGCTATTGCAGTGCTTTGCCCTGTATGTATGTATCACAGGTTTGAGTCTATCCCCTACTATATTGAGAGAAGTTCCATGCTGTCTTGTCTGTCTCTCTGCCTCTGCCTCTGTCTATATCTTAAGCAAGAGAGAGAGAGAGAAGATTATAAAGATGATGAAGATATCTGTGTCAAGGTCTTGGGTTAGAGAAAGTGTTGAGTAAATTAAATGGGAATTTTGAGGGCAGTGAATTCATTCTATACTAGGTTATAATGGTGAATTTATTAAATTAAGCATTTGCCAGCATTCTATAACTATCAACACAGTGAACCACAATGCTAGCAAAATTTTACTGTTAAGAATGCAGAGTAAACTAAAAATTAATGAAATGCTAATGATATCATATATGTTATCAGTATGCAGATGCATGTTACCAGAATGAATGCCATTTTAAGTAATAAACACAGAAGTGCATGCATTATTACAGAAACCAGACCTTCCACCTTCTGCACCCTGGGTACATATTCCCATGGGGATAAAGAATAGGAAAGTTATCAGGGGAGGAGATGGGATATGGAGCTCTGGTGGTGGGAATTGTACCCCTCTTATCCTATTGTTTTGTCAGTGTTTCCATTTTATAAATAAATAAATTGGGGGAAAAAGTGCATGCATTGAGGGGTTGGGCAGTGAAATATTAGCTAGGTGTACACATTACCATGTGCAAGGACCCAGGTTCAAACCCCCACTCTACACCTGCAGGGAGGATGCTTCATGGGTGATGGAGCAGGTTTGCATGTGTCTGTTTCTCTCTACCTTCCACTCCCCTCTCAATTTCTATCTGTCCTATCTAAAAAAATGGCTTCCAGGAGCAGTGGATTTGTAGTGCAGGCACTGAACATCACAGATAACCCTGGTTGCAATTTAAAAAAAAGCAGAAATGCATTGGTCACTAAGTGTGTGTGTGTGTGTGTGTGTGCATGTGTGTGTATATATATAGTATATATATATATATATATATATATATATATATATATATATATATATAAACTTCTTTTTCTTTTAAGTGGATTTAGAATCAACAAAGTAGCAATAAGTACTAAGGTCTTGATTTTTTAAATCCATTTTCTAATAAAAATAAATAAAACAGATATTACTGATTTTAGGATAATGCCATGAAATATTCAAAATGAGTCTCATGGGTCTTTTAGTGTCAGAATGGGCTCTCTCACACACAAAACAGTAAAAGTGGGAGTGAATAATCCAGAATTATGGCAATGTATCAAAAGGATAAAGTGGTTTCTGAAAGAGGTACTGATAGCCAAAACTGAAATGGTTTGAAATAAAAAACAAAGTAATATTGAATTTTGTATCAAAGTTTTAAAAAAGTGCCCATACAGATTGAATAAATAATATGCTTGGATAAATAAAAAAAAAAGGTCATGAATCATCTCCTACAGATGATTTCCAAACAATATATTTAACTATGTAACGCTGCTCTGAAATGAGAGATCACAATGTCTCATTCATTTATACTTAATGGAGAAAATTTTTCCAAAGAGTCAGTCTAGAAAGGGGTCATTGACTTAGTTTTACTGTAGAGAAATCCACCCAATCTTCCTCCACATTGGTGATTAAGATGATTGATGAGACAGGTTGACAGGATAGATGGTTGGTGTTTTGTGGCTAGATCATGCCACCCAGCTGTATTCTCTATATTTTATTTGTATTTACCTTTGTATTCTTTCTCCTAAAGCATGAAACCCCAGTCTCATCATGAGAATAACATTATAGAAACACCAGTTGATGGACATCACTAAAATAACTGATGAATAACCTTCAAAGCTGTCAAGATACTAAAAAAAAAAAAAAAGACAACTGAAACTGTCACACTCAAGTGGTATGACTCAAGCAGACATGACGACTAAATTTTAGGTGGACTGATGGGTCAGAAAATGATTATTAGATAAAAAAACCTAAGGAGATAACAAGAGCCTATGGATGTAAGTTAATAATGAATCAGTGTTGATCCATTAAATATGAGAAGTGTACTAAACTAATACTTCAGTAATAGAAAGGGGGGTGTGCAGGACATAAACATTTCCTTCAAAAATTTGTATACCTTTTAAATATCTAAGTCCTTCTAAAATATACATTTTAAAATAAGGTGATAAAAATTCCATGTGCCTCAAAAAACATCATGTATAACTAATGTTCCAAATTCCAATTCAGGTTCCAAAAAAAAGAAAGCTTTATTCTAGTGTTATTTAATTTTTCCAGTCCACATGCAATAAGAGAAGTACCTATTTGTTTTTTAACTCTTAATTATGAACTATTAACTAAACAGGCAGCATTTTAAGATAGTATATGATGTTTATGAGCTATAAAATGCAGTACAGCAATATTAAATCTACGATATTAAGTTTCCTACTGCTGTTGAATAACTACCACAGTCTTAGTGCATTCGGATAATACAAATTTATTATTTAAGCTCTTGAGGTCAGACTTCTGAAATGAGTTTCACTTGGCTAAAGCTAAGTTTATCTCAGATATATTCCCTCTGTAGGTTCTAGGAGAAAAAAAAATCCTTTGCTTTTTTAGTTTTCTAGAAGCTACTTGTACATCTTTGTTCTTGGACACATTCTATTTTATTGATAAAAAATTTAAAATATTGACAAGACCATTGGATAAGAAGGGTAGAATTTCACACTGTTCCCACCACCAGAGATCTGCATCCCACCCCCTTCATGGAAGCTTTCCTATTCTTTATCCCTCTGGGAGCATGGACCCAGCATGATTATGGGGTGCAGAAGGTGGGAGGTCTGGCTTCTGTAATTGCTTCTCTCCTGCACATGGGTGTTGGCAGGTCGATCCATATCCCTAGCCTGTTTCTATCTTTCCCTAGTGGTGCAGGGCTCTGGAGAGGTTGGGCTCCAGGACATATTGGTGGGGTCGTCTGCCCAGGAAAGTCAAGATGGTCTCGGTCTTTCTTTCTTACACTCTCACCCCATCAGTATGTGTCTGGAATTAAAAGTGAGGGAAAAAGCCCTCCAGCAAGAACAAAGAAGTATAATTCAATTATTCATTTCATATAAATATTAACAGTATGATTAATCAAAAGATATATAAGTTTATTATTGATTGTAATTTGGTGAGTAGTTGTCTCAGTCCTTTTCGTTTTCACCTATTTATCTCTGTCTTTATTATAAGTAAAAAAAAATGCAAGAAAAAAATGTAAAAATTCTCTACTAAAATTCTAAAATAATTGGAACTCTCTGTTGTTACAATTTTTTTTTATTTAAGAAAGGATTAATTAACAAAACCATAGGGTAGGAGGGGTACAATTCCATACAATTCCCACCACCCAATCTCCATATCCCACCCCTCCCCTGATAGCTTTCCCACTCTCTATCCCTCTGGGAGCATGGACCCTGGGTCATTGTGGGTTGCAGAAGGTAGAAGGTCTGGCTTCTGTAATTGCTTCCCCGCTGAACATGGGCATTGACTGGTCAGTCCATACTCCCAGTCTGCCTCTCTCTTTCCCTAGTAGGGTGGGTCTCTGGGGAAGCTGAGCTCCAGGACACATTGGTGGGGTCTTCAGTCCAGGGAAGCCTGGCCGGCATCCTGATGACATCTGGAACCTGGTGACTGAAAAGAGAGTTAACATATGAAGCCAAACAAATTGTTGAGCAATCATGGACCCAAAGGCTGTATCAATAGTGGAGAGGAAGTGTTAGGGGGGGTACTCACTGCAAACTCTAGAGTACTTCTGCTTTCAGGCATATATTTTGCAGTACTTTATGGATACGTGTGAACATATGCTCTCTCTCACAGAAACTGATGTATATCTAGGTTTTGGGACTTTGTTAGAAAGTGAACCACCTCAGATGGAATTAGAGTATACTATGAAAGGAAAGGACTCACCCGAGTAATGAAGCTGAAGGGTTGTCATTCCACACCTGAAGTCTCTGGACACAGTCTGAAGTGAAGCATGTTGAGGTGGCAATCGTTGCTTTGGTTAGGTTGTGATCGGCAGATGCAATATTATTTGATATGGATTGGGAGAGGCATACGGGAAAGTGGGCCCTATCCAAGGGTTCCAGGACTGGGGGAAGTAGAGGCTCCATAGTGGAGATGTGAGGTTCCTGCTGTCTTAGGGTTCAAAAAGACACTCGATAGTTAATGTTATCATCACATTATTTGGTAATTGGGTTAATTTTGAAAAGTCCTTTTGTTAGGGTTTGCTGTACAGTACCCAGTATCTTGTATATAGCTGTGATATTGGTTGCTTCGTTGTTAACAATTTTTTACATGATGTTATATTTATAACACTAATCAAGTTTCTTAAACTTACTAAAGCTGACTTGACTCCATTGCCAAAAGAATAGTACCTAGAAAACAAGACTGCCCCATATTCACCAGCTTCATTTCTTCTTCCTGTAAACACAACTTCACTATGACACACTAAGTTTCTTTACTAAGACACAATATGCACAGTGATAGCTTATGGCCCAGACCTCTAAGTTAAACTAACAACAATGAAACAAAACACTCAAGGAAATTCTTTACTTTCTCCTATAGACTGGGTGTCACAGTTCGGTTCCAAGATCAGTTCCACTTACATACTGTAAATAGCAGATACGTCATCTGGTTTTATCCCTGAATAGTTGAACAATCAGCTCATACACCTGAAAGAAAAATTGGGTCTATGAGACAGCTCAGTGATATTCTGTATCAAGAGGACTTAAGTGTATCCCGACTCTTCTCTCTCTCTCTCTCTGTTTCTCCCTTTCTTTCTTCCTTTTTTCCCTCTCCTTTCTCTTTCTGTTTCTCTTCTTTTTTTTTTATTTTTTATTTTTTATTAATTTTTTATAGGGTAGGAGGGGTACAACTCCACACAATTCCCACCACCCAATCCCCATAACCCACCCCCTCCCATGGTAGCTTTCCCATTCTCTAGCCCTCTGGGAGCATGGACCCAGGGTCACTGTGGGTTGCAGAAGGTGGAAGGTCTGGCTTCTGTAATTGCTTCCCCGCTGAACATGGGCGTTGACTGGTGGGTCCATACTCCCAGTCTGCCTCTCTCTTTCCCTAGTAGGGTGGGGCTCTGGGGAAGCTGAGCTCCAGGACACATTGGTGTCTGTTTCTCTTCTTTCCCTTCCCTTTTCTTCTGCCTTCCTTCCTTCCTTTCTCTCTCTTTTTTTTTTCTCCTTCTTTTTACTAGAGCACTATTTAGCTATGGCTTGTGGTAGTGCTTCCAATTTCAATTTGAAACCCTAGGGCCTCAGGCATGAAAGTATTTTGCATAACCTTTGTGCTAACTCCCACTACCGGGGCCCTCACACTGCCCCGCCCATTTTCTGTTTGCATTTTTCTTTCATTAAAATGTAAAAAAATAATACTTTATTACTTTTGATTGTCTATAATTTTTATAGAAACTTTTTATAAAGTGTCATGCATGATTATAAAGGTTTTAGGTATACAAGGCAGGGTTATGGCACCTGACAGATATCCTAGCATATTTTAGATGAAGGGAAAAACTCAAACTATATTATCAGTTGATTTCATCTGTGGTATCAGTTTTATTTTCCAACTGTATATTGATGTCTAGAGAGGTATTAGTCCAAGATAATTTTATTAGTATAGGGCAAAATTCTGACTTGAGTTTTAGTTACCTAAAAGTTTCTTATTTTTACTTGTTTCTCCTCTTTTTTTGAGGCACAAAATCTCTGTAGACAGGTAAAACAAAGTTGCAAATTTCACAAAAAGAAAGCATCAATATAAGGATTCATAAGGTATTCCAATTAGTAAATTAACAGAAAATGGCATTCAGATACAGGCATATATAAAGACAGTCTTAGCTATACTTTTGTCAAGGTCAAACATGCCTCAAGTATATATATACTTAATTTGGTTTTAATCAGCTCATAGAATCAAAGGTTATTGAGAGAGATCATTTGATTAACCAGTCCAAGCTTTTGGGGAAGAAAGTATTAGGAAAGTATTTTAACAGTGGGTTTGATAAAAGGCAAGTCATCAAAGAACATTTATATTTGAACATTAAAAAGCATTTCTTTGAAGTGCTTTCTCATGAGATTACACTTAAATATTCTTCCAAAATGCTCTCCTAGCATTGCATCTAAATGGGGAGAGGATATGGGTGTATAGACTAGAATGGAGTTCCTGAAAAAACTCAAGTCCTTTATAGTTCACTCGGGTTTATGTCATCTCTTTTAGTTGCTGAGTTGGCAACTTGCCATTTTCACTAAGACAACAATGATATTTTAGCTATCTGTGATTTCTACAGAATCACATATTCCTTTAAATTAAGCAAGTTCATCAGAAATTAATAGATCCAACAGCATACAGATCTTAGTTTAATTGCTTTAAAAGGATATTTGAATTTATTGATCAGGTCATATCACAACTACTCAGCTATTTAAGTTAAAACTTATTTTAAATGAGTGTTTTCTTTTTAGAGAAGTTGTGTTTCATACAATGACAAGTGAGCATCCTATTGAAAGTATTTATCACATTGATTATGTTTTCATATATTTTTTCCATAAAATACTTCTAAAAATATTTAACTTTCTCTTTTCCAATCGTTTCCATTACAGTATGGGGCAGTTAGTCCTGGCATAGGCTTTACAGGTAATCTTGCCTATGAAGAAAGAATATAGGTCATCTTAAACCTCCGTACCAGTGCCTCTGCTTCAAATCTGTAAGATGCAGGGCTAATTATTTCTTAGTTCTGCAGTAAAGTCTTTATTATTCAGCCCTAAGAAACAGCCTAAAAACCTCTGAATACCTAATGATGCTAGAAGTGGAATATTTGTAGATTTCTCTTTATTTATTTTCCTACCAAGGTTATTACACTGTTCCATACCTGCATAATTTCAGCTTTCATTAACTTTTTTTTTTTTACATTTTTAATTCAGAGGAAGAGTGATAGAGAGGGATAGAGAGACAGAGAAAGAAGAGGTACTACACCCTACCAATGCAGTCCCCCCTCTGTTTTGCCCATGTGTTTGCCTGAGTGAAATCTAGGTCCTTCTACATGCTTGAGTGTCCTCTCTCCCTTGGGAACTATGTTCTGAATCATCTCCCCTTTTGTAGGTTTCTGAAGTTCTCATCCAACTTAATTTACTTTGCTCTGGTTGCATTTCCCTGCAAACTCTAGTTCTCTTGGTCTTTCCAAATCCTCTCTTCAACTCAGGGTAGTGTCATGTTGCACTGGAATTCTTTCACACTTTTCTGTGGCTTACATTCTCTCTCTAGGAAATATGCAGGGAAAATAGATTTCATCTTGCTTCCCAACAGGACAGGAATCATTTGTCCTCTCCTTCCTTATTTATGGCCAATGTCTTAAATCATAGTTGTATTTGCTTTGGTTATAGTTATAGTTGCTCCACCATTGAGGGATGACTCTGGATTACTTCAACATCTTCACTAAAAGTGGAACTCCACTTATCATCTCTAAACAGGGAAATTGAACTTATGGAAAGTAAATTGTTGAAATACATGTTGGTGAGATATACCCATGAAGTAGGAACAGTGATAGTCATAAAGCAGACCTTAAAAAGACAGTCATTACTGATAAAAATAAAGAAGAATATAAAATCAAGAACAAATTAGAAATACATACTAATAATTCATGGTAGGTGAATATAAATACATAGAGATATGTAAAGAAAAAAGAATATGAGCAAAATATACATAGATATTATAAGGAATTTGCATAGTATGTCCATATTTGATAGCTGACATATCACCAACGAAATCTTAGAAAGCCTTATAATAGGTTTTGTTTTTGTGTTTGTTTTTGCCTCCAGGGTTATTGCTGGGGCTCAGTGCCTGCACCATGAATCCACTGCTCTTGGAGGCCATTTTTTTTTTCCCCTTTTGTTGCTCTTGTTGTTGTAGCCTTGTTGTGGTTATTATTGTTTTTGATGTCATTCATTGTTGGATAGGACAGAGAGAAATGGAGAGAGGAGGGGAAGACAGAGAGGGGGAAAGAAAGATAGGCACCTGCAGACCTGCTTCACCACTTGCAAAGCGACTCCCCTGCAGGTGGGGAACCGGGGGCTCGAACCAGGATCTTTACGCAGGTCCTTGCACTTTGTGCCATGTGCGCTTAACCCGCTGCGCTACCGCCTGACCCCTAATAGGTTTTTTTTTAAGATATAGTAAGAGTTCAAAAAATACAAAAATAAAAATATCCAGTCCCTCACAGAATTATTTTTTCTATCAATTTTTGAAGTTATGTAAAGTATATTAAAATGAAGATGAATATCAATATATATGTATAACTTAAGAGCATTTATATACCTATCAAAATAAGACAAAATGTGTACTGATATCAAAATGTGTCAAATTAAATCTATAAATAAACACCCTATGACTTAATCTGAAAAAATGCCAAAGCTATGCTTTATCATAAGAAAAACACTATTCAGTGTTCCTATAGTATAAAAATTTCAAATTATTAAACCCCTTACCTTTGGAGAAAGAAAAGAGACTAGTAATGCACAATATTTATATACCACTAATTTTGTTTAAAATGTTAACAAAACAATTTTTATAAATAAGCTAGAGAGACAATCAGTTGAACCTAGCAATTTACTAGTAATTTATAGTTGTTCAGTAAGTTATTTTGTTGTATTCTGTGCCTGTGAACAATATTTTATGCAAAATTGAATTAAAATATCAAAAATAGTATAACTTAGATTGAAAAAATTCAACTACTTAATTACAGGAAAAAATAAAATAGAATTTAATTATGACAACCAATTGAATGTGGATATTTTAAATGCATCATTTTATGACAGCAATATTGCAAATGCATATTGTATACTTATGTAAATATAAGTTTCTACAGTAAAATATACAAATATCATTGGGCCTCTAAATAGGACTATGATTTGTTAGTCTGTAGTCACTGAATAAGAATTTATTAATATATAACATGTAAATTTCTCAATTTAATATAAAATGTAAATTTCTCAAAATTATTTTATGCATTCATTGCAATCATAACCACAGTCTTGAGTACTAATTCCTGTTACTACTAATAAAATAACCCTAATGTATATATTGAAATACAGCCAACCAATATGAAGTAAGTATTTGAAGGAAAATAAGCAAAAAAAAAAATTAGTAACTTAGACTATCAAATACAGAAGTTTATTCCAAAGCCATGTAGATTATGATTTTTTCCCTATAATTATAGATAAGGGAATGCAGTTTTCCAACTGGAGGGGGAACACTTCATGAGTGGTGAAGTGGGTCTGAAGATGTCTCTCTGTCTCTCTCCCTTCTCCCTTTCTATCTTCTCCACCTCTCTCAATTTTTCTCTGTTTATCCGATTTAAAAGAAATACATAGCATGACCTGAATTAAGACAAAGATCACACTGTGATATCATGAGGAAAGAATAGTCTTTTTGATAGTCAATTGGATATTCTTAAGTGTAGTAAACAGCTTGATTTCTTTTTCTGATGTCTGATTACAGCATTACTTTATTCCTATTTATTTATTTATTCATTTATTTTTTGCCATCAGGTTTATTATCACTGGGGCTCTTGAGCCAGCACTATGAATCCACCACTCCTGGCAGCCATTTTTTCCTTTATTTCCCTTTTTCTTTTTTATTTGACAGAACAGTGAGAAATTGAGAGGGAAGGGGACAAAGAGAGGGAAAGATAGACACCTACAGACCTGCTTCACCCCTCAAGAAGCATCCCCCCTGCAGGTGGGAGCAGGCTCCAACCCAGGTCCTTGTGCACTTAATGAGATGATATGTGCGATCAATGAGATGCGCTATTACCCGACCCCTTTACATATTTATTTATTTAGTTATTATTATTATGTCTTAAGCAAGGACACTGCTTAGCTCTGACTTATTACAGTGGTGCAGGGGACTGAACCTGGGTCTTTGGAGTCTCAGGTATGAAAGTCTTTCTGCATAGTGATCATGCTGTCTCTTCAGCACTGGTGATAGCTTTTAACACTAAAACCATACAGTTAAATTTTATAGTAACCACCCAAAATTAGAGCGATGCCATTTGTTTGAGGACAGGCTCCAGCAATACTGTCATTACCAGTTTGAGAGTCTCCAAGTCAGTCATAGGAAATTCTTACACAGTGAATACACATTCAGTTTTGTATAAACCCCTTGGGTTTGATATTATATTGGAATGATTCAAAGAACACAGAAAAGTACCATCCTTACTATTAAAGTTCTATAATAAACGGTGCAAATTGTGACCAGTCAAAGAAAGAGACATATAAGGAAGATTTTAAAACCATAACTTTCATACCCTTTCCGCACGAAATCAGAACATAGCATACTCCTGGCAAGCTGACATTCACATCAAGTCATCAGCTTATTCAAGCACAAAGAGTTTGTTGGGGTTAGGGTATATGTGTGTGATCGATTGAATGATTGGACATGTGGTTTAACTCAATCAGTGTGTTTCCTGCCCTCCCTGAGTGATGAGCTGACATCATCTGACATAGGTCCAACCCTCCAAATACATGGTTGGCCTTTTTGACAGGTCATTCCATCTGATCCTGAGATTCTAATGACCCACCATGACTCACCTCATCAACATAAAGTCAGAGTCATGAATCACAGACATTCCAGTAACTGGGGGACTCCAAGGAGTTTAGAGTTCCCTCTCCGGTACCTGGGAAAAGACCAGGAAAATTCACTAATAAAGAACAAAACTTCATTCCTCCTGCCCCACATCCTAGGACATTGATGGAAAGTCTTGGCATCTCCTCATATACCAAAGTCAAGAAATCCAAATTCTGCAAGACTTTGCCTACATGTGGGAACCTTTAATTTTACATAATTAAAGTATGTCTTTCTCTACTCTCTGAAGTCATTTTTGAAAAAAATTGTGAAAGATCTAGGCTGTTCTGAGTATATGAGTAATGAACTTTTTTTACATTCTCTCTGCTTCTTCTTACATAGCATCATCAGTCTTTTCAGACAAGTTACATTTTGAGAGATGCTCATCCTGCTTACGTAGCAAAATCACAAAAAACGTGGGATAAACCTGACCCCCACCTCATAGTTTCATTGAAAATCAAAAAAAAAAAAAAAAAAGAAAGAATCAATTCCAATTGTACATGTATCTCCAAGTAAATGTTAAAGTAATAAAGTCATAAAAGCAAATATGAAATGAAATCTATAGTTCTTTGGAGTAAGAAAGAATTATTTTATAATCAATCAATCATGTATCCAAAAAGGAAAATATAATGAAATCTAATGAATGAAAGAAAAATTGCAAATCAGCTATCTGATAAGAAATATCTTTTATATTAGTTTCTCTCATTAAGATAAAGTAAAATAAAAATATCATTTTTAAAAAGAAGTTAATATCCAAAATATGTAAAAAAAAAACCTCACATACAACTCCAATAAAAAATTTTAAAATTCCCCCTCCCCCCAAAAAAAATACACAGTCAAAAAGTAGATGAAAAATAATGCTTAGTTTCACTAGTCATCATACTAATGCAAATAAATGTCCATAGATAGATGAGTGGATGAAAAAACATGGTATGTATCTAGCAAGATATCTATTCTATTCTATTCTATTCTACCCAGTAGAATATTGTGTAGCTACAAAAAGAAGGAAATCCTCAATTTTTGACAATATAAAGGAATCTTGGAAGCATAATGTTAAGACACAAAGGTCAAAAGTTATTTTATATATAGACTATACATTCAAAGTATGTATCAAAACTATAGCATCATTGTTACACCTTTCCTTCCCTCCTTCCCTCCCTGCCTCCTTTGCTTTATTTATTTTAATAGAGGCTAAGTGAGAGAGAAACTTCAGTATCAAATCTTCCTTCAGTGAGTGGGGGCCAGGCTTGAACCTGGGTTGTACAGGTCACAAAGCAGCACACCATCAAAATGAGCTATTTGGCCAGCCCCGTTTTTTACTTGTATTTCAATTTGTCTTTCATTACTAGCAGTGTTTTTCACTGCAATAACAAACCAGAATTATTTTTCATAACTTAGGATATAAATTATCTCCTAAGTTATTTTAATATAGTGTATAAAATGTAAGCTCTAAACTCTCACATTGTATCATTTAAAAATTCAACTTGATTTTTTTATTAGATGCAAAAAGTATTTGTTCTGCTCCATTTCCTGAACTAAGATTATGTATGGCAGTATGACACATTTCTTTTAAAAATAATGGTATATATATATATATATATATATATATATATATATATATATATTTATAGTCATCATACATTTATTTTGTATTTATTTTTCTTTTAAAGTTTTTTTTTCTTTTTTGGTAATGAAAAAGCAAAAGTTGACTCAAGAAGAGAGAGAAGTCATCTTTATTTAAATGTCCATATAAACTAGAGAACTGGGGCCTGGTCGGGGAACTACTGGTAGAGTGCACATGTTCCCAGTGCAGGGTTTGGGTTCTAGACCCTGGTTCCCATCTGCAGTGGGAAAGTTTCAGAAGCAGTGAAGCAGTGCTACAGGTATCTTAGTTTTTCTCCAAGTATTTTTCTCCATCTCTATTTTCCCCTTCCCTTTCAATTTCCCTCTGTATCTATCAAGCACACACCCACACACTAACACAAATATACCACACACACACACACACACACACAAAAAAAAAAAAAAAGATGGAGAGAGAGAGAGGAAGAAGAAGGAGAAGGAGAAGGAGAAGGAGAAGGAGAAGGAGAAGGAGAAGGAGAAGGAGAAGGAGAAGGAGAAGGAGAAGGAGAAGGAGAAGGAGAAGGAGAAGGAGAAGGAGGAGAAGAAGAAAGGAAGCAAGGAAGGATGGAAGGAAGGAAGGGGGGAAATGCCACCAGGAGTGGTAGATTCCCAGTCCCAGTGATAACCTTGATGGCAATTAAATAATAATAATTTAAAAATCAGAGAACCACCACTTCATATAAAGCATAGCCATGATAAACATAGGAAATATAAGCTAATTCGGATCAATCAAGATTTTTACATTATAACATGTAATGACGCTTCTGTTTGAATTTCACATTAGGATTAGCCATCAGTCTGTTGGCCTCATTGGCTTAGATATGTTAGTATCAGAGAGACTTTTCTTCCTTTTTAAACTGAGGTACTTATTATCACTTAGGCATCAGAGTCTCATATCTTCAGAGATTATCCTTGTGGATAAGAGATTATTTTATCAATGGATTGCACTCCTGTTGTATCTTTGAGATTTCAGCTGGCTACTGTAACCATGGTTTCTATCTTCTAAGATATTTACTGCCCTGGCTTTTATTTAGTATTTGGAACTTATATGATACATTTATTTGATTCTTAAATAAAACTGTCAATCTTGTAGAACTTGCCAACATCATAAAAAATATATTAATTTGGAATAATGTTTAACTTTTATCTTAATAAAATCTAAGTATTTTCAGACAAGGGATTATGTATATACCCTTTTATTTTTAAATAATTTTTTAAAAACTATTTTTTTATTTATTTTCCTTTTTTGTTGTCCTTGTTTTATTGTTGTGGTTATTGATGTTGTCATTGTTGGATAGGACAGAGAGAAATGGAGAGTGGAGGGGAAGACAGAGAGGGGGATAGAAAGATAGACACCTGCAGACCTGCTTCACCGCTTGTGAAGCGACTCCCCTGCAGGTGGGGAGCCAGGGGCTTGAACCAGGATCCTTATTCCGGTCCTCGCACTTTGCGCTCTGGGGTAGTTTCTTAAAGATTGAACCTGCCTGCAGTGTAACAATCCTAGGCATCTAACCAAGAAAACCGAAAACTAACTTATACAAAATGCTGGTCACAGTATGATTCATAAGAGCTCAAAGTTGGGAGCAACTCAAATATCCATAAGCTAATTAATTATTCAACAAAATGTGATACATTTATACAATGGAATTTTATCTAGTGATAAAAACTTCAAGCTAGCATATGGCCAAACTGTATACATTTTTCAATGAAAGAATTCAGTTACAGACGATCATATATTGTATGAATTTATGTGCAAGAAAAATAATGTTTAAATATATGGACATAGATATAAATCTAGATTACTGGTTGTCCAGGTTTGGGGAATGAGCATTGAAGGAAAGCAAGGGAGTGACTACTTTGTGTTTTCCTTGGTGGTATTGAATATATTCTAAAATTGTGGTCATGTTTGTATAATTTAAATGTTTTTAAAGTGTGACTTATATGAGTGTATTTCAATAAAATGTTATATGTAATGTATATGCCAAATAAACAGTGGGTTATATTACTGAAAAGATAAGAAAATTAATGGGTAAAAGTTTTCAAAGGCACCTTATTAAAGAGGATATTCAAGTGACAATGAGTTTAAAATAGGTGTATGTACATTATTACTTAATTAAGAAAATACATTACATTAAAAACAAGATTAAATGTAAGTCTATATAATTTCTCATGACGACTAAATTAAATTAATTTAATACATAAGGTAGAGTTTAGAAGAATTAGACTTTTGCTGGTAGGTCAGAATTTTAAGTAGTACATTCAATTTGGAAAAATAGTTAAGAGTTATTAGTAAAATTGAATACATCATATCTACCACATAGAAATTCTGCTCTTAGTAATAGACTCAACAAAATTGAATAAAATCTTCACATGAACATTTAAATTATACAAACATGACCACATAATTTTCACAGCAAAATTATTCAGAATTCCCCAGGCTGTATGCAAGTCAAATATTCATCAGTAGTAGAATGGAAAAATGCATCATTTTGTATATTCAGACAATATTATGCTTTGAAGTAATGAAAATGAATCTTGCTACAAATAGTGATATGGATGAATTTCATAGAAATTGTCTGAAAAGGATGGCACAAATGCCATTTATAATATAATTCTGTCCATATTATATTTAAAACAAAATCTCTGATAGCAAAAGTCAAATATTGCTTATGCTCGGGAGGTAATGACGAAGTGTAGACAGACTTCTAAGATGCACTCTGGTCATTTTAAATTATTATATTAGGAGGACATTGGCTTACAGCACAGCTGTGTATATATGGATAAAATTTCCCAGCTCCATGTGAAAGAGACCAAAGGCCCAACTCCCAGAGTTCTTTGCTCTGGTGTAGAACACAACCCATAGTTCAAGTTTCACCTTGTGCTCTTCCTTTCTGACCCTTTGTTCTGCCTGATTTTAAGATGTGTAGAGCTTTTGCATTTAAAAGGGGCTTGTAACCTTAGGTTGCTTTTAGTTGAATGGCCATTTTAATAATGTTATCTTCATAAGTTTGATTATAAATGGGATTCTCTCTATCCTTTCCTTTAACACCTTATTTAAATACAGAAATGCCATAGATTTATATCTATTGATTCCATATCTTGTTTCTTTACTGAATTTATTATCGCCAGTAGTTTTTGATTGAATTTTTGGGGGTTCTCTAGGAATTATCATGACATCAGAAAATAGTGATAGTTTGATTTTACTCTTTCCAATATCTATACCTTTAATATCTCTCTCTTTTTTTGTCTGATTCAAGTGGCCAGAACCATAAAAACTATATTGTACAATAGTGGTAATAGTGGAAATCCTTGCCTAATTTCAAATTTTAGGAAGAGAGCCTTCAATATTTCCCCACTGAGAATAACTGTCATAAATGGCTTTTATTAAGTTGAGGAATTAATTGTCCTTAATATTTAAAATTTCTGAAGGGTCTTTATCATAAATGGATAGTAGATATTTTTTTTTTGCTTTCCCCCCCTTTTGTTGCCCTTGTTGTGTAGTTATTATTATTGTTGTTGTTGACGTCATCATTGTTAGGACAGAGAGAAATGGAGAGAAGAGGGGAAGACAGAAAGGGAGAGAGAAAGATGCTGCAGACCAGCTTCAGCGCCTGTGAAGCAACTCCCCTGCAGGTAGGGAGCTGGGGGCTTGAACCGAGATCCTTATGCAGGTCCTTGGCTTAACCTGCTGTGCTACCGCCTGACCCCCTGTGATACTGCCCCACCCTCTGATATTAGATCTTATCAAATTATTTTTGAGTATTAGCATCAATTGAAATGACCATGTGATTTTAATCTTCATTTTTGATAAAATGTTGTTTTACACTGATCAACTTATGGATGTTGAACGATTCTGTTTTCCAGGGATTAATCCCACTTGGTCTTGGCTAATTATTTTATTGATATGTTTTATGAATTCAGTTTGCAGAGAATTTGTTTAGGATCTTTGCATCAGTGTTAATCAGAAATATAGTGTCTTTAATTTTTTTTTTTTAAGAATCCTTTCCTGCTTTGGGGATCAGAATGAGAGTGATATTATCCTCAACGGATGTGTTTGGGAATGATTCCTACTCTTGAATTTTCTAGAAAAGTTTGAGGAGAATCAGTTTTAGTTCTTTGAAATTCCTATAGAAGTAATTAGTAAAGCTGATTGGACCTTGGTTTTTATTATTGAGAAGTTTTTTTTATCACTGATTAAAATTCTGTACAAGTGATTGGCATGTTTAAGCTGTCTACTTCCTTTTAGGTTAAGTTTAGCAGGTGGTGTGATTCTAGAAATGCATCCACTTTATGTAGGAACACATGCATCTCTTTGTTCATAGTTGTATTATTCACAATAGCCAAAGAGTGGAAGCAGCCTAAATGCCCACTGACAGATGATTGGGTAAAGAAGCTATGGGATACATATTCTTTAGAATACAACTCTGCGTGTTCTGGGAGGTAGCGCAGCAGATAAAGCACTGGACTCTCAAACATGAGGTCCCGAGTTTAATCCCTGGCAGCACATGTACTAGAGTGATGTCTGGTTCTTTCTATCTCTCATCCTATCTTTCTCATAAATAAATAAATAATTATATAAAACCTTTAAAAAAAAGAATACAACTCTGCAATAAAAAAGAGGATATTGTGTCCTTAGGGACAAACAGATGAAATTGGTGATGACTGCGCTTAGCAAAATCAGTGAAGAGACGAAAGACAACTTCCGACAGAGAGTTTCACTCATACAGAATCTAGAGAATTGATACACATGAACTCATAAAGACAGACAAAAACCAAGCAAAACAGAAGCAAGCAAACTCAGACACTATGAGATACGGTGGTTATCTTTGGGAGATGAAACACAGAACTTTGATGGTGAGTACAGTGTGGAATTTTATATTCTTATAATCATGTAATCTATTATTAATCACAAAGAAAAAATGGAAAAATATATATTAAGTGCCAAAAAGTGTCTTGTTATATGTTCTTTTAAAAAATATTATGTGTTTATAGCATAGAGACAAAAACATGAGAGGGGGGAGAGGATACGTGGCACCATTCCATTGCTTATGAAGCCTACCCCAACCCCACCACCATTGGGTTGAACTCAAGTTTGCCACCGCTCAGTTTCCATATTTTCTTTTTAAAAGATTGATTTTTTTTTCCTAATAAAAAACAGGAATAGAAAAAAAAAAAAGACACCAGAGCACTTCTAATCTCTGACTGATGGTAGGTAATGTTAAGCATTGAACCTGGGACCTTCAGGCCTCAGGCATGAAAGTCTGGTACATAACAACTGTTCCATCTCCTCAGCCATTCATTGCATATTTTAGATTTATGTATCTAGACGATATATTTTCAGAACTGTCTACATATTCTGTTCATTTCAAATTTAAAGTCAAAACTGTAAGTTACCATATTTTAAAAATTATTAGGAGAAAAAGTGGTTCTATCAGTTAGAAACTATTAGAAATATGAAAGGCACATTCTTTCATAGGACTGACGCACAAATAAGAAAAAAGTTACTGACTTTATTGTATGTCCTTCCTCTGGATTTGGTTTCTTAAATACTATGTTTGAAGTTTTCATTCCAAAACGCCTTTTTTTCTCATCACACATCCTTCTCTAGCTAGCAAAACATTTTAAGATTAAAAATGTTACATAAGTTTTGTTGTTCTATTTGGAAGTGGAAACATGACTTTCAACTGGACTAAATTAGGAAATCTAAAGTATATTGCATAATAAAATTTGGAAGGCCATACTTTAGCGTGGAAATTTATTTACTGAAGAAAAAAATCAAAACTGTAAACTTTTTTCATATTAAAAATTTGTGTACTTTGAACTGTTAATGAGAAATGCACACTTTCTTCTTTGTGAAATTATGGAATTTAATATTGACTTTTAAAAATAATTTATTTATTTTTATTTTTATTTATTTTCCCTTTTGTTGCCCTTGTTGATTTTCATTGTTGTTGTAGTTAATATTACTGTTGTTATTGATGTCATCATTGTAAGGACAGAGAGAAATGGAGAGAGGAGAGGAAGACAGGGGCGGGGGAGAGAAAGACAGACACCTGCAGAGCTGTTTCAGTGCCCGTGAAGTGTGACACTCCTGCAGGTGGGGAGCTGGGGCTCGAATCGGGATCTTTATGACAATCCTTGCGCTTTGCGCCACGTGTGCTTAACCCACTGCGCTAGCTCTCGACTCCCTAATATTGACTTTTATGGATAAGAAGTGCATAAATCTGTTAAAATATACTGTAGAGGATTGTCATTTTCTATGAGTATATGAGAATTAAATAAACATCTCTGGTTACATCAGTGTTGTGTAGAAATGTAATAGGGACATATCATTTGCAACATGTGCTTCTGCATCTCCCCTTTCAACAGAGTATCAGGCATATCATTTAGAGAATTTCATTTCCGTAAGTTGTAATGAACTCAATATGCTGTCCAACTCTTATTATATATAACTGAAAAAAATGATTGCTGGTTATTTTATATATTAGAACATTCTCAGTTGCATTTTTACATATATTACTCCGGACTATTTCCCCATTCCTTTTAACATAACTACTGACATTTAGCACATACCTGTCTAAATTTTCTGCACATAAATTACAATAACTTTACTCTGGAGATATATAACAAGATTATACTTTTCTGAGAATTACTACAAAGTAATGAAATAAGAAAAGCCACATTTTCTGTGGTTGTTTTAATTGGCAGTATCAGCAAGAACCCAAGTATTCTGTTGAAATTTAACTCTTTGGTGTCAGTTTTTCTATCCAGACAAGTACAGATTTTTTATTATATGATCTCTTTGAGGTCACTTATTATTCAAAATGTTTAATGTTTATATTCTTATATTATCAGCATATTGGCAGATCTGCAGATCATGATCTGAAAACACAAACACATTTTTAAATTTGTATTTCCTAATACCTAGTAATTTTTGTATATTGAATCTAAACAACATATTGCAACTTTGAAAAATATTATTCTTTAATTTTCAATTTTAAAATGATAAACATCATTGTATTTCACACATACAGCAGAAATTTCTAAGAATCCATTATTAAAAATTATTGAGAATGAAAGAATTTAAATACAACAGTAACGGGGAAAGTTTAGGTATGACAAAAGTAAGAATAGTAGATTCAAGATTAAATAAGGTGAAGATTTATCATATTTAAGAGACTGGTTTCAAAAAATTACTGGAATGAATGACTTATGTGTGAACATAGTGGAAATATTTTTGTTGAGATAGGGCAAAATCATTTTTGAAGTATCTGAAACTGCAGGTAAAAAGTTCAAGTATAGTTTATTTAGTATTGTGTTTTATTATGCTGGAAAATGCCATGGCTTAAATGGATTTCAAGTGTAACTGCACCCCGCTTAAGTGAGAAGGCCTATTATCAATACAACTTACTAAATGGATTCTTACATGCAAATCAAGATACAAGTGATTTCCAATAGTATTAACATGATGTTGATGTGATTGGAGACATCTGGCCTCTTGCCATAAAAAATAAAATTGTTTAAAAGTTGGCTGGGTAGGGGGCCGGGCTGCAGTGCGGGTCGTTTTACAAGCGGTTTAGTAGGTGTCTATCTTTCGCTCCTCCTCTCTGGTTGAGTGCACATGTTACAATGCGTAAGGACCCAGGTTTAAGCCCCCAGTCCCTACCTGCGGGTGGGGGGGGGCTTTGCGAGTGGTGAATCAAGGCTTTAGGTGTCTCTCTGTCCCTTTCACACACTATCTCCCCCTTCCTCTCAATTTCTGACTGTCTCTATCCAATAAGTAAATAAAAATAATTAAAAATTTAAAAGAAAAGATAAAAAGATGGCCTCTAGGAGTAGTGAATTCATGTTGCTGTCACTGGGCCCCAGCAATAACCCTGGAGGCAAAAAAAAAAAAAAAACTTGGCGGAGTATAACAGATGTGAAGGAAGAACAAATCAACAGTGAATACAAGACTGCTAATATTGACTGATGGAATAGTCTTTTTTTCTTTATTTTGTGTGTAAGTTTAACACACTTCACAAATTTACAATGTTTAATTCCAGCACTATCATTGAACATGTTACTGATTATCGCATCATATATGTTATGATTCTTAGTGTGTAGGGGTAGAAGACTTCAAGCAATTTTATCATTAAAATATCTCCTTTAAAGAGGAACACATTTCTGTTTTGCAATCAGTCAGTGATATTTCAATATAGAAAGATATATTGATCCGTAAAGTACACACAAGAACTAAGTCATTAAAGTTCAATACAATGTTGGGCTAAAAATACTTAACAATTATTGAGATACCAAAGAGTTAGAAAAGAACTGGCTTAAGCTTCACACAACCATATATCAGTAGGCCATAGAAATATAAGCATAAAAAAAAGAAATATAAGCATAGACTTCCAGAACATCATCTGTGTCATATGTCTGAGGACACTTTGGGAAAACTAATGAAAAGTGCCATGACTATTCTACTGCATACACAGACACACAGACACACACACACACACACACACACACACACACACACAGCTGAAGGTTACCATCAAATTGATCTCGCAGGCATTAAATAAAATTGAATTTTCATTATGTATGAATAAAAAACAAAATGATGCTTTGTATTAAAATTTACATTATAAATGAAATTCGAACACCCAATGAAATGCCTTAAGATATATAAAATACTGGTTTTTTCCTGTGTTAATGTATGAAATGAGATCAAGATAGTTGAGTACTTAATTTCTTTTAAATTCAATCTAAAAAATAATGGTAATATATGGTGCAACTCAAAACTTGTTTAGGTTTGTACCAATGAAGAAAAAACTGGGGGTGGAGGTAAGTTGTGGCACACCTGGTTAAGCACACATGTCACAGTACCCAAGGACCTGGGTGCAAGCACCTGGTCTCCATCAGCAGGGGGAAAGCTTCATGAGTGGAGAAGCAGGGCAGCAGTGTCTCTTTGTCTCTTGGTTCCGAGAGAGGCGCTTGGTTCCGAGAAAGTCCAACAGGTTGGAAGATGGGCCAAGTCCCTGCAGGCGGAATCTGTTCCACCAGGTGGCGCAGCCTGGGACACGAGGCTGGGTGCGCATGCGCGGAGGTAGGCCAAGGGGCACCTGGCGGCTCCACGTGGGTTCCACCGCCCACACCTGTGGCCTGCGGCGCCCGCCCGGCCCTCCTGCTCCTCACTGCGCAGCCCGCAGCCGCGCTGGCTCCAGCTCAGGTGCAAGCTCCCAGTATGCAGTCTGGGAGTCCTCTAGAGAACTTGCTGTGCGGAAAGAAAAGCAGCCCCTGAAGCAGGGTGTCTTTGCTGGGACACAAATGGGTGTCTGGTTTTCTCCCGTGACCAGGTCACACCTTGAGGCCTCTTGCGACCCACTGGTCACCAAAGAAGACAGTCTTATTTTCAAACACGAAGAGAGAGAACCCTGTGCTGGGTAGTCTAGAGACTTCTTTGGGACAGATTCTGAGCCAACCCAGGCCCATCCAGGCTGGGACCCGGCATGATGGGGGCACCTGACTGGGCAGCCAGAGCGGAAGGCAGAGGGTGGCAGGAGCAGGTGAGTACGTCGCTCGGTCTATTCCTACCAGTACCTGGTGGATGGAGCCACGTTGCTCCAAGCCAGGGACTTAGGGAGGCCCGGGCCCTGACCTCAGTTTGCACTTACTGATCCCTGAGTGTGTGTGTGTGTGTGTGGTGTGTGGTGTGTGGTGTGTGTGTGGTGTGTGTGGTGTGTGTGTGTGTGTGTGTGGTGTGTGTGTGGTGTGTGTGTGGTGTGTGGTGTGTGTGTGTGTGGTGTGTGTGTAGTGTGTGTGGTGTGTGTGTGTGGTGTGTGTGTGGTGTGTGTGTGCGATGTGTGTGTGGTGTGTGTGCGGTGTGTGTGGTGTGTGTGTGTGTGTGTGGTGTGTGTGGTGTGTGTGTGTGTGTGGTGTGTGTGTGTGATGTGTGTGGTGTGTGTGTGCGGTGTGTGTGTGTGGTGTGTGTGTGTGTGTGTGTGGTGTGTGTGTGTGTGGTGTGTGTGGTGTGTGTGTGTGTGTGTGTGGTGTGTGTGTGTGATGTGTGTGGTGTGTGTGTGTGTGTGGTGTGTGCGCGGGCGTGCGCGCATTTGCAAAGCCATGTTGTCTGTCCAACGGGGTGGAGGTAGAAAACACTCCCGGTATCTTTGCTTTTTAATTTATTATGTGTTTGAAGTAATTCATTAGGACATACGACAGTAACCAAAATAAGTTGACTTGGGGCTCGTGGGCACATTTCAGTGCACAAGGACAAGGGTTCAAGCCCCAGACTCTACTTAGTGTGTATTGGGGGGAGCTAAACTTCACTAGCAGTGAAGCAGTTTTGCAGATCTCTCTCTCTCTTTTTCCTCTTCCCCCTCAATCTCTTTCATATCAAATAATAAATAAATACAATTTTACAGTACGTTGACTTAATCTTGAATGTACACTAAGAAAAATTTCATATGCCCTATGTATTGGTCACTATTGTTTAAAGGGATGACACCAGTAGGATACACGTTTGCATTTTATGTAGGATATGTGCATCACACAACTATGCATATCCACATATGTATGTTCCATGTTTATGTGTAAAAGTATACACAAATGTATGACAGCTGTTTGAATACTATGCATGTATGTTTAATAAGTGTCCCTCCCTCTGCAAATGGCCTCTTTACAATCTTGAATCAATCACAGAGACTGCCATTTGTATAGTATAGGGGTTTATAGATACACAGACCCTGTGCAAAGCCATCATCGTAACTATGTGAGGTGCGCTTATATTTTACTTTCTAAGAATTGTTATTATTGAGCCTTACTAAGTCATAATTTTCTTCTGATGGATCCAGTAGTCTATTTCTTTATAAGAATGCCGAGATTCAATTTATAGGATTAGGGAAAGTACAGGCCCTGTAATATCCAGGGAAACACAGGATACACCCTGGCTCTTCTGAGATACATCAGAATACTGTTCTTGTGGTATCTGGATTCTTCATTAAGATTGCAAAGGTGTATTTTTATTTTATTGTATTAGCATTTACTCATTTATCACATACACCAACTTTAATTTACTAAATACCAAGGACATAGGGAAACAGAATAGTAAGCAGGTAGGATTTGTAGTGATATTTTAGTAGTAAAGAACTTGGATATTCAAGACTCTAGTGTTGCTGTTTTTTTCTTCAGATGTTCAAGGACCAATAAAGAATCTGTATCCCAAAATGCTATTGTGTATCAAAAAATGAAAATAAATCATGAACAACTTAATATAGGGTTAATTACAAAGAAGCTATGAGCAGTCTCTCTCTCTTTTTTTTTAATCCATCTAGTGATGTATTAAAAAGCGATGACAGGGCGAGAGAGGTGCACAAGTGTAGTGCACGGGACTTGAGTGTGAGAAGTCAGAGACTTGATCCCTAGTGCCATAAATAGCCAAAGCTGACTAGCGCTTAGGTTAAAAAAAAATGTGATGACAAGTAATGATGAGTAGGATTCAAATACACTCAAATTGCACCAGATTACAAATTGGCAGAGTCTTTTTGAAAATGTATTTGTAACTGTATATAACATACATGCTACAAATACTCTTATTCCTTGACTTTGGCATAATAATTTAAATTTCAATAACAGTTCCCATGGAAAGAATAAAGATAATGCCGATCTTTTTTTTAAAAAAACAACTGTTCCATGAGGTTTATAAAATACATTTTTTATTATTCATATTAAATTAGCAAATTGGAAATAGTTCAGTTACCCAAAGCTGAATGAAGTACATAAATATGGATTCAAATAAGTAAATATGTGCTCACTAAAGTTCTTTGTTAAGAAAGTGACGTAGGATCTAATTAATAAGTGATCGTAAGTGAAGATAAATGGTACAGAATGTAGTATGCATGTCAGAGGCACACAAATCTGTGTGATCACATCCACGAAAATTTACTATAAGGCAACAACTATAAGAAAATTAAGCTAAGCTAAGCCACAATAATGTCTTGCAAGTGAAGATAAAGATGACTTTATATTTGTATTCTTAAGCTATTTCTCTGCTGTCTTCCACATTTCTGAAGTGATTATAATAATTTATTTACACCCTTTTATGCTAGATATTTTTAAGATTAATTATTCATTGATTGGATAAATGGAAGGGGGAGGGGAGATAGTGATGCAGAGAGAAAGAGAAATACCTGCAGCATTTCTTTAACACTCATGGGAACTAGGGACTTGAAGCCAGGTCCCTGCACATAGTAACATGCACTCACTCAAGTGCCCCACTGTCAGTCTCTCTGCTAGGAACATTTTATAAGAATTGTGAGCAAAACAAGCTGCTCCCCCCCACCCCGCTTTTGTTGCCCTTGTTATTTATCATTGTTATTATTGCTGCTGTCATTGTTATTGGCTAGGACAGAGAGAAATGGAGAGAGGACAGAATGGACAGAGAGGAGAGAAAGACACCTGCAGACCTGCTTTGCCACTTGTGAAGTGACTGCCCTGCAGATGGGGAGCCTGGGATCAAAATGGGATCCCTATGCTGGTCTCTGCACTTTGCGCCCTGTGCGCTTAACTCACTGTGCTACGGTCTGGCCCCTGTAAGCTGCTTTCTATTTGCTTTTTTTGTGGAGATTTTATTGTTTCAGCTTTATCTTCAGACATTTCAGTGCTCCTTAAGGCTTCTTCAACTAAAAGAAAATAAAATGGAACTATATGCTTAAACACTGATTCTAAGAAACAAGGAATTTTGACTACTTAAGTCAGTTTTAAAAACTTGTCAGTAGTGCTTTTAGGGGAATTGGCCTTTCATCAGTTGTTGGAGCTTCTGAGTGAAGAATATTGTGATGTTTAATGGGATTGAACAATTCTATGGAAGTCTATTCTGCTCAAAAGACATGAGTAACTTCATGACTTTCATATTCTGTCTACATAAAATAAAAAAAATATAATAACCAGTCTAAAATCACTTTAAAGTGGTGACTGACTCTTGGATTGAATCTGATTCTGCATATGACTAGATACAATATTTTGGGGGATACCAAAGTCAATTGTTGTGATTGAAGCTTCATTTCAACTGGTCCCTGTGGTGAGGGGTCTTCTCTTTATGTCTATTCTGAGAGTAATGAGGTAGATTATTATATATTCCTAATAATCCTAAGATGAACTTCTTTTGTAAAACTTAAGAGACTGCTATTAAATGCTATGGGACCCTAAGGATGTTAGGTAATTATCATCTGTTCCTTTAAATTACAGTGCATACGCAAATTTATATGCTAGGTATTAGGGAAAGATGAAACAGTGGGTGTAATTCTTGGCACAGGGGCTAATGTGAATAAAATTATTTTAATGTTAATTTTAGGAGGGTGTGTGTACTTTCCTAAAACAGAGCATTGGTTATTTATAACTAAAGTCATCAGTAATATGCACTTTATATATTCTGTGTGTTATGTCACCATAATCCTCAAGATTAGAGTTTCAAATCCATTTAAAGGGTATACTTAAATTTTCATTGGCCATGCATGCATTGTATTTTCAGATACTTTTACTTTATTTTCTTTTCTTAAATTTATCTTTATTTACTTATTGGACAGAGATAGTCAGAAATCTATAGGGAAGGGGAGAGAGAGAGAATCCTGCAACTCTGCTTCACCACTTACAAAGCTTTCCCTTGTAAGTGGGGACTGGGTGCTCCAACCTGGGTCCTTGAGCATTGTAACATGTGCGCTCAACCAGGTGTGCCACTTGCCCTGTATTTCCAGACATTTTATAAAATAAGACAATCTATTAGCCACTTTTGTGGAGATTATTAAAGGATAGATAAAATGTAGTTTTGGTTGTTGTAGCATACAAGTAAATATACTGCAAATTTTAAAGATATGTGTGGCTTACTTGTACTTATAGTACTGTTAATTTCTATTCTTATATTCACTTTACTTAGCTTAATATTTCATTGTCATATAATTAATCCAAATTCTTAATAGGATTTTAAAAATAGTCACAGGCACTCTTAAATCTGACTAGAGAGAAATCAGTAATGAATAAGTAAAGCTTACAAATAATTTTGTGTCGACTACTTCTTCCATTGAGAGTGTGATACAAGTGGGATAAACTACAACAACATAGTATTTTCTTTTTTTTACTATTTATTTATTATTTAGTTCCTTTTGTTGTCATTGTTGTTTTATTGTTGTAGTTATGATTGATGTCGTTGTTGTTGGATAGGACAGAGAGAGAAATGGAGAGAGGAGGGGAAGACAGAGTGGGGGAGAGAAAGACAGACACCTGCAGACCTGCTTCAGGGCTTGTGATGGTCGTCCCCTGCAGGTGGGGAGCTGGGGGCTCAAACCGGGATCCTTACGCCAGACCTTGGGCTTTGCACCACATTTTCTTAACCCACTGTGCTATCGCCCGACTCCCTAGCAGCATAGTATTTTCAAATTACCAAGAGTGCCCATGTACTAAATTATAGTTACTTCAAGTCCCTTCTTAAAACCCAAAGAACCATGGTTTCTTTCATCCTATCAAATAACATAAGAAGGAGCCACTACAGAGACTACAGAGAGGTAAGACAGGATCCTTTAGTGAATAGGTGTTTGCTTGCATGTGTGTGCATGTTGACACTGGTTAGTATCCTGTTTTGCCTCAGCCCCAGAGCCTATCTTACAACAGCATGAGTTTTCCTTTACACACTTCCTCCTTTACTATCTGGGGTTCTGGTGTTTTTTACATATTCATAGAATTGTTTCTTTCCACTCCCCTGCCTTCCCCTCCCTTCCCTTCTCCTCCCCTCCCTTCCCCTCTCTTCCACTCTCCTCCCCTCCCTTCCCCTCTCCTGCCTTCTCCCCTCCTTTCCCCTCCCCTCCAATTTTCCCTCCCCTCCCCTCCCTTCCCCTTCCCTCCTATCTCCACCAGTCTCCTCCAGTCCCCTCTCCTCCCCTCCTCTCTTCTCCTTTCCTCTCTTTTCTGTCTCCAGGATTATTGCTGGGGCTTGGTGCCAGCGCTAAGAATCCACTGTATTCCTGGTGGCCATTTCAACTTTTTTTTTTTTTTAAATCTGATAGGAGAGAGAGAAATTGAGAGAGGAGGGGAAGACAGAAAGGGAGAGAGAAGGATACATACCCACAGACCTGCTTCCCTGCTTGTGAAGCAGCCCCACCTGCAGGTGGGGAGCCAGGGTTCAACTGGGATCCTTGAGAGGGTCCTTGCACTTCTTACTATCTGCACTTAACCCAGTGGGCTCCCGCCCGGCCCCCTGAGGATTGTTTCTTCTGAGCATCTTCATCTTCTTTGGTTCACTAGGTCATACTGAGGTACTCAGCATACTGACCTGTGATGACTTCCCCATATACTTCTGCATTGATGTCTGCGCTCTCTGAGACACAACCCAACATGTAGGAAATGTTTGGTAGTGTGAGGGATAGGCGTGCCTCCCCCAACTTCATTTCCCGTAGTAGGCAGGTCAAGTCCTATAGACAAGTAGCAGGTGGAGGCACCAGCTTCACCTCTGGTGCTTCCTGATGACACCGTGTTCTTCTCTAGTTACCTCCACTTGGCTTTCATAGATCGTGCCCAGGTCAGACATTGAGAAGCCTCTGGGACGGCAGCGCAGGGGTACCTTGCTCAGCAGCATTCTTTGTGTGACCACCCTTCATACTAGCCTTTGGGATGTCGTGAGCATAAGGTGTAGTAGGCCTCCTGTTTCCTTCCTTACAGGCGCATGCAACCTGCCTTATATCTGTGTTGTCACAGGAGCTATCATCCTATACTCGGGTGTGGTGTACTTCATTTTATGCCGGATAATCGAGCATTCCTGTATTACTCTCATTTCGTCTTCCAAAACTCACTTGGTATTTCTTGAAATACTTGAAATGTCTTTACTCTTACAACGTTAGCAAACCCCACCCCTCGCATTAGACTTAGCTCTGTGGCTAGTCACAGATGTACAACCCAGCATTACTGAAGTCAAGAGTTTTGCCTTTTAGACAAAACTTGTCAGCTGTTCTTACATTCTCCATAGTTCTCAACCCCCTCCACCCTACCCCGATTTTAAATAGAGGAGGAATGGGGCCAGGCGATAGCGCATCAGGTTAAGTGCACACAGCACGAAGCCCAAGAACCAGCATGAGGATCCCGGTTTGAGTCCCTGGCTCCATACCTGCAAGCGGTGAAGCAGGGCTGCAGGTGTCTATCTTTCTCTCCCTCTCTCTGACTTCTGCTCCTCTCTCAATTTCTCTCTGTCCTATCCAACAACAATGACAGCAATAACAACAACAACAGTAGTAATAACAACAAGAACAATAACAAAATGGAAAAAAATGGCTTCCAGAAGCGGTGGATTTGTAGTTGAGGCACCGAGCCCCAGCAATAACCCTGGAGGCAAGAAAAAAAAAAGAGGAAAGAAACTTAATCTTAGTTATTCACAAAATGTATCACTGCTTTATGAAAATGTTTATAACATAGAAGGCAGTCTGAAAATGTAGCTTCATTTAAATATTATTCAGTATCTGTCGGTTTATTTATGAATTGTCTCTGTTAAAACTATTTGATGGAGAGTCGGGCAGTAGCGCAGTGTGTTAAGCACAGATGGTGCAAAGTGCATGGACCAGTATAAGGATCCCGGTTTGAGCCCCAGGCTCCCCACCTGCAGGGGAGTTGCCTCAAAAGCAGTGAAGCAGGTCTGCAGGTGTCTATCTTTCTCTCCCCCTCTCTGTCTTCCCTTCCTCTCTCCATTTCTCTGTCCTATCCAACAATGACGACATCAATAACAATAATAACTACAACAATAATAAAAAGGGCAACAAAAGGGAATAAATAAATATTAAAAAAACCTATTTCATTACATGCCTGTGTGTGATCATGTATCCAAGGTTTTCTTTCTGAAGTTTAGTGATCTTGAGAATAAATTCTGAGAACAGTTAAAAGAATACTACTGCCCGACCCCCAAGACTCTACTTTTAAAGGAGCGTAACTGCCTGGCTCTTCCGCTGTCCTCCTTCCATCGCCTCCTCTAAGAACAGTCCAACTTCATTTCCTATCTACACACACACCCCTTTCCAAGACTCTACCAACTTGTCTTTGAGATAGCATGCAGCCTTTGATTTCACGAAACCAAACCTAGTAGGTGCTAACAAACATGCCCCCTCAACCTTCCTTCCTTCCCTCCCTTCCTCCCTTCCTTTCTCCCTTCCGTCCTTCCAGCATTCCACAAATACATACAAACCAATATAGCTACCCACATATACTTAGAGCTCCTTATGAAACCAAACCAGACTTATGAGTGAAATGTAAAGAAATCTAGACACTGCCAGGTAGGTGTGTGTGTGTGTGTGTGTGTGTGTGTGTGTGTGTGTGTGTGTGTGTGTGTGTGTGTGTGTGTGTTTACTAGCAGGTTGCAAACTGGAGCGGTTGCCCCAAGTTACTGGGGCTTGGTGCCTCAATGTTGATGATTCCACAGCTCCTGGTGGCTTTTTCATTTTCTTTTCTTTTTTCTTTTTCTTTTTTTTTTTATAGCAACAGAGAGAAATAGGGAGGGAGAAAGTTAGAGAGAAAGAGAGACACCTGCAGCACTGCTTCACTGCTTGTGAAGTTTCACCCCTCACGACAAGAGCACTGCTTCACTGCCTGTGAAGTTTCACCCCTCACGACAAGAGGACCAGGGACTTGAACCCAGGCCTTTATATGTGATAATGTGTGCAGTCTGGGGTGTGCCACCAGCTGGTTGTGGGATTTCCAGTCTTGGAGAAACAGTACTCTGAGCCTGGTTCTTCTGATATGATCATGCTGAGTTCATGCTAAGCAGTTTGCTGTGATTACATTCTCCTCTCCTGGGCTTCTCCATTTGAAAAAAGAAATAATGAAAGCTTGTGTTCTGAAAATACATGTTAGCATCATCTTATTGTCTCCAAGGCATAAATGAGTCTCTCAAGTTTGTAACCTTTTTCTGGATAGTTTTCTCTTATTAGCCCCCAAGAACTAAAAAGCAGGGCAAGAATGGATTCCATTTCAAGAGCACAACTAAACACAGGCATTCAGGTTCTGTGGAGGTACCTGACTTTTTATTATCATTATTTATTTGAGACAGCCAGAAATTAAGAGGAAGGGGGAAGTAGAGACAGAGAGACACCTGTAGTTCTGCTTCACCACTCACAAAGCTTTTCCCCTGCAGTTGGGGGCCAGGAGGAGCTTGAACCTGGGTCCTTGCGAGCTCAACCAAGTACACCACCACCTGACCCCTGGGACCTAATTTTTAAGTGATTAAGGACATGTTTTAAATTGTGATTATTACTATTAGTTGCTGATAACTCCAGGGCCCCAAGACTATATCCTTGGAAACATCTTCCTTGGATAAGCTATTTGTTTCTGCAAGTTGCATTTCAAAGTTCAGATAAAGTTGAAGAATTGGGGGGGCAGGGAGAAATGATGATGATGAGATTTGGAAATTTATCATTTTTTGATTTTTATAAATGAATTCAAAACAGTGATAATGATGATGATGATGATGATGATGATTGTTACTACTACCAGAGTTTCACTTCAGTAAGTGCTAGGCTATTCAGATAGAGAGAGAGAGAGAGAGAGAGAGAGAGAGAAGATAGTATCAAATCTTCCATGAATGTTCTAGTGGGTGGGTACCACACAGTACTCAGAGCAAAGCAGGCCCCCTATCCAGGTGAGCTATTACACCAAACCATTCAATATTTTTGAAACTCTGCCTTGAGTATTAGATAAAATATATTCAGCTCAGGCCTGTGTTCGGCTTTGCCAAGTGCACAACAGAGAGGCTACCACCCCCCACTGCCCCACCCCTGACAGGCACTTGTCTGTGAGAGGCTGTGTCTGCTCCCGGATAACTTTGCACTGTGTCAGACTCCAGGACTCCTCCATGCTTCACCCCTTTCAAAGACGATTCCTTGGCTCCTTCTCTGGGCGGCTCACACACTATTCCCCGAGGGCCACTAAGTCAACCATAAGTCCTCCTCCATTTTCCTTGTTTGGCGGTTATAATAGAGGCTTCCATAGGGACAATGACTGTCTTTTAGTTGCGATATCTCTCTCTCTCTCTCTCCCTCCCTCTCCCTCTCTCATATATATATTCATTCTTCTGCCAGTATCATCTGGCCATTTATATGGAGTATTTCTTCTCAAGATTATGAAGGGGTGCCATTAATGTTGTCGGTGTCAGAAGAGACTCTTCCTTTCTTCTGTTTAGTTGATTGAGATGTGTGCATGTGATGCGTGTGTGGAGTTGATAGGAGAGAGGAAAAGTAGAAGGGGAATTGCTGTGCTATGTCCTTCGTGGTAGAAAGGGATGTTGAGGATCAGTGTTGGAAGAAGACTGTGGAGTTAGTTTGGTGTCCAGGTGTGGAGTGTGTGCATCTGGAGGTGCCGGGAGAGTGTAGGGGAAATTTAGGGGCTTTGTAGGTGAAGGGGATGGGGGATTTCTACCTGTCTTGTTCTATCCTGTGGGCACGCAGGTCAAGTGAAAGTAGGTTATGTAGATATGGTTTTGTCCTTGTGGAGATAAGTCATAGAAAGGAAGGAAAGAGGGCAAGAGTGAGATGGTTAAATGCAAATGCATGAAAGGTGTTACAGGAGCCAGGAAGTGGGTGGTTGCAGATTTTTTTTATTATCAATAGGAGCTAAGGTTACTAGGAACCTTTTCCCCAGCATGACTGAAAGGCCTGAGTGAGTGGTTGAGTCACTGGATGTGAAGCCAGAGGTCCGTGTTTGAATCCCGTAAGTGGGGTTCCATTATTTGCCAGTTCCTGAACCCTCCAACTCCAGAATCTTTTACTTTGGTGCAGTACACCAAACCCAGTCCAAGTTTTGCTTTGTGTTTTCTTATTTTCCAATATTTTTAAAATATTTCTCTTTCTGACATCTACATGTGATATAGATGCCGGAAAGTGATGAATTGTGCTTGCATAAGGCTCCATAAGGTACACAGGATAAATATGCCCCAATACTACCCAGTTCTTCCAATTCCCTACCAGTCCCCTCCTTAGATCTTGAAGTTGCTGATATTTGTCACTTCTCAGCAGCAGGAGAGAAAGGGAGGGAAGGGGAGAAAGGGGGGGTACACTTGGCTAAGCACTCACATTACAGGATGGAAGTACCCGGGTTCAAGCCCTGGTCCCCAGCTGCAGGGGAAAGCTGCACACGAGGTAAAGCAGGGCTGCAGGTGTCTCTCTGCCTCTCTATCTCTACCTCCCCTCTCAATTTCTCTTGGCCTCTATAATAAAAATTAAAATGAGAAATGTCTTTGTTTGAAAAACACATTTTCCTTTAAAAAAGAATATAGGTATTAAAATTACTTGACAATATCATACTTGGTAATCTTTTTTTTTTTCTTCCCTCCAGGGTTATTGCTGGGCTCGGTGCCTGCACCATGAATCCACCGCTCCTGGAGGCCATTTTTCCCCCTTTTTGTTGCCCTTGTTGTTGTAGCCTCCTTGTGGTTATTATTATTGCCATTGTTGATGTTGTTCATTGTTGGATAGGACAGAGAGAAATGGAGAGAGGAGGGGAAGACAGAGAGGGGGAGAGAAAGATAGACACCTGCAGACCTGCTTCACCACCTGTGAAGCGACTCCCCTGCAGGTGGGGAGCCAGGGGCTCGAACCGGGATCCTTACTCTGGTCCCTGCGCTTTGCACCACATGCGCTTAACCCACTGAGCCACTGCCCGACCCCCCCATACTTGGTATTCTTCAATAATGAGAAAAATAAGTTCTGAAGAGGATAGTGTATAAAATAATAATTATTTTTATGAGGTTTGTTTCTAAATTGCACTATATTAAAGAAAATTAATGGAGTCAGAGGTTAGCTCACACTACATACTTTTAAACTCATATGATAATAAGATATTATTTAGATATTACTAAAGGAGTTATTGTTATAATATGAAATGACAACTACTACTTGAAAAAATAAAAATAAGCTGGATAAGTGTTTCATAACAGTTGAATAGCATAAACTCAATGATATTTTAGGATGCCCTTTAAAAACACAAACTGGATAAAACAGCAATTTCTGTTGGAAGGAAAATCAAATTCTCCCACTCTAATATAAATGAGCAGAGGCTTTCTCTGAAAGCTCTTAATCCACTCCAGCAGTCAATCTTCTTACAGAGAGAACTGTCCTATTATCTAGACATTCTAAATAAAGCCCTATCTGAATATCAATTCATATTATCAAAAATAAATGTTGTCCCATTAATTTTGGAAGGACTATACATATTAGTGAATTCCACTATGAAACAACAGAAAAATAATCATAGTATTAGCAAGTCACATCTACTCAGGGTAAATACATAGTTCATTTTGTTTTAACATTCCCAATCCAACCCACTTAATGTCATCAGTGGGTAGGAATTTAGAGTTGCCCTTGGCTTTCCTTCAATTTAAGTCAAAGTCAGATAATGTAATTTTTAATCTACCTTATGGCTCTGCATACCAGGACCTCACAATTTCTTGTTTCTACAGTGTACTATAAAGTCTGAACTTTTCCTTTCCCTCTCTCATTGTCCTCAATAGTTTCAACCACTCCATCCCTCATCCTAGTTACAATATCAGTGTATCTATTTATTTGTTTTTTTTTAAATATTTATTTATTTATTGGACAGAGACAGCCAGAAATCAAGATGGAAGGGGGAGAGAGAGAGAGAGGCAGAAAGACACTTGCAGCCCTGCTTTGCCACTTGCAAATCCTGCCCCCTTGCAGGAGTAGACCAGAGGCTTGAACCTGAGTCCTTGCACATTGTAACATGTGCGCTCAACCAGGTGCACCATCACCCAGCCCCCGATATTGATGTATTTATATGTAATGAAACTACTTGATATAGTAAATTCGTATTTATTGGTGATAACTGGAGAAGAAAATGAGCTTCTGTTCTGATATAGTTTTAGCTTGTGTACTAGGCAACAAACAGAAAAGTTATTTTACTAAACTTATCTTACTGGTGTACTTTTAACCCTAAAATTATCCCTGTTGAATGCTCCAGTTCCAAAGAGAATTACCTATAGTCTTCTACTTTCCATCTTTCAGGGAAAACAAACGTTTGTGGAACAGATGTCTTACCACATGTTGGCAAGGTACATATCATATGTTAAAGCACAATGCAAATATTTCTGAAATAAACTATATTATTTCAGGAGGTGGCGCAGTGGATAAAGCATTGGACTCTCAAGCATGAGGTCCTGAGTTCGATCCCTGGCAGCACATGTGCCAGAGTGATGTCTGGTTCTTTCTCTCCTATCCCTCTCATAAAGAAATAATTAAAGAAAAAAGAAATTAAGAAAAGATATAAACTATTTCTTATATGCCAGGATATACATTTCACTTTTTCTGAGGCTTTTATAAAGTGTTCTAATTTATTTAGTGAGGGAGAGAGTAACAGTGAGCCACTGAGCCATTTATAATGCTCTATTTGTTTTTGTCTTTATTGCTGTTTATGTTATACCGGGAGTGAAGCACAGGGCCTCATACAGCCAGGCATGTACTCTAGTGCTGAACCATTCCCCATGCCTCCCAACTTGTTTTTGGTGTTGTTGTTGTTGTTTAATTTTCTTTCTAATTTCTTGAGATCTGTACTTGACTATCTTTCAGTCTTTAATTGATGTGCATCTCTCAGAGTACAGTAAGTAGCTAATTGTAAATCTGTCCAAACTGTATTTTAGCCTTCTGGTTTTTCTCTAACAAGTGAGTGGCTTGGTCCTACATCCATATTGTTTCTCTCAGCACACACAGAACGGGGGGAAAGTGTTGTGCAGTTCCTCGGAGAGGGGTCCTCTTGCCCCTCTACACTGGGTTTGAGGCCTGCTGCTTTAATTCTTAGGATTACTCAGACCAGGAGACACTCTTGCAAAACTGCAGAGTAGGTGCTTTGCATTTCTTTCTCAGTTCTTCATTCACCTAAAATCTGGTCTAATAGTTTCTTGATTTCTTTACACTTCATCTTGATTACATATCTTAACAGAATTTTATTTATTTTTTACTGTCCTATTTTGTTGAAACATTTTAGCCCATGGTTCTTTGTCTTCTCCATGCTAAACAACAAGGAAAATTAAAATTAATGTATTTCTAAATTATGAATAATATTAAGATTTTTTTCCACCAGAGTTATCTCTGGGGCCATTTGTTTCCATTTTATATATATTTTAAAGATTTTTTTAAAAAGATATTTATTTATGGGAGTCAGCTGGTAGTGCAGTGAGTTAAGTGCATGTGGTGCAAAGCACAAGGACCGGTTTGAGCCCCAGGCTCCCCACCTGCAGGGAAGTCGCTTCATAGGAAGTAAAGCAGGTCTGCAGGTGTCTTTCTCTCCCCCTCTGTCTTCCTCTCCTCTCTCCATTTCTCTCTGTCCTATCCAACAACAACAACATCAACAACAACAATAATAACAACAATAAATAAATATTTTTAAAAAAGAAAAAAATACATATTTACTCCCTTTTGTTGCCCTTGTTGTTTTGTCATTGTTGTTATTATTATTGTTGTTATTGATGCCATTGTTGGATAGGACAGAGAGAAATGGATAGAAGAGGGGAAGACAGAGAGAAAGAGAGACACCTGAAGAACTGCCTCATCACTTGTGAAACGACTCCCCTGCATTTGGGGAGCCGGAGGCTCAAACTAGGATCCTTATGCCAGTCCTTGCACTTTGCGCCACCTACGCGTAATCCACTGTGCTACTGCCCGACTTCCCCATTTTATATTTTTATAGCGTTGAGAGACAGAGAGATGGATGGGGGAAAGAGACACACAGAGAAGGGGAGATACTTGCAGCACTGCTCCACTGCTCATGAAGCTTCCCCCTTTCACGTAGGGGTTGGGAGGCTTGAACCCAAGTCCTTGCAAATCATAATGCCTACTCTGCCATCATGTATACTCTACCAAGTGCACCACCCCTTGACTCCTTGAGAAAAAAAACGCTTTCTACCAGATGTCTGAAGTAAGTCTAAGGATTGACAACAGCAGCTGAGTTGAGGCAGAAGACACAGAAAACAGTGAGTAAACAAAGTGGAGAGAATGACTAACAATAGATAATTGCAGAGTTTGCACAGTATTAATATCCTTTAAGTTTTTTGTTTTTAAAAAAATATTTATTTATTACTGAATAGAGACAGAAAAATTGTGGGGGTAGAGGAAGATAGTTGGGACAGAGACACCTGCAGCCCTGCTTCACCACTCATGAAGCTCCCCCCACCCCAGTTGTGTTATTCTTGAAAGGGAGGGCCTTATTCAGAAGCTCAGAAATGCTTCGTTTTGCTTACAAGAGATCTAAGTACTAGGATGAATGAATAGACAGTAAAAGCTGTCCTCTGTACCACTGCTTCTGAGATGCTCAGGAGATAGGCCAGGCAAGGCCTGGCAGAGATTGCCTGTTCACACAGACTGTTGGATGTGCATGGCAGCGGTAAAGAGAATATTGAGAATGAGCACATCATCTATCCTGGAGACTCCTCCTCTCCCTCTCAGCCCCTTCCCCATTCCACTTTGTTAGAGAAATTGTGCCATGAAAAGCTGGCTTTCTAATTCATGAAGAATGAACAAGATTTTGATGGGAAGAAGAATAAGAGGAACAAAGGATTAGAAGGGTGAGGAAGAGGGCAAAACAACTTCCAGAAAAATCATGAAGATGGGAACAGTAGTCAGTATATTTAAATGAATTCAAGTTCACTGTGCAATGATTTTCTCAGTTAAAAAAAAAAAAGCTAAGCATAAGAAATGGGGGGAAGTCAGGGGAAAATGAGAGTAAAATCAGAAGACGCCTGAACCATTTAATGCTCTAATGAACATTGCAAGCCACAAAGGCAGAGAAATCTTGTGAGGTCAGACTATCAGTGTTCATCCTCAAGCTTCACTGTCCAGAGACTTCATCTCTCCTCTCACCTCCTCATGAGTATACTAGTATATTAATTAGTAAAAAACACCAAGGTGAAGCCCAGTTTTTCTTTTTCTTTTTTTTTTTTTTTTGTTTCCAGGGTTATCACTGGGGTTTGGTGCCAGCACTATGACTCCACTGCGCCTGGAGGCCATTTTTCCCTTTTGTTGCCCTTGTTGTGGTTGTTATTGTTGTTATAGCTGTTGTTGGGTAGGACAGAGAGAAATCAAGAGAGGAGGGGAAGACAGAGAGGAGGAGAGAAAGATAGACACCTGCAGCCCTACTTCACTGCTTTTGAAGCAAACCCCCTGCAAGTAGGGAGCCGGGGGCTTGAACCGGAATCCTTGTGCACATCCTTGTGTTTTGCACCATGTGTGCTTTGCTTAACCTGCTGTGCTACTGCCCAGCCCCCAGTGAAGTCCATTTTATGACAGCAATTTTTCTACAAGAGGGAGAACTTATTTTTATTTAATGCACCATAAATATAAGTTCTTCCTCTTGTAGAAAAATTGCTTTCATAAAATGGACTTGATTTGGTTTCCTAAAGGCTTTTAATTTTGTATCCAATGTCATGCAAAAAGCAAAACACTAGTAGTTTTTAAGCATTAGTTGTTTACTCTCAGGAACATAGATTAGATTTGGCTTGGTCAGTTGCAAATTGTCTTCGGGAACTTAATATTATTCACACAGATTGGTATGTTCTAGCTTTAGGTTAAAGTCATTGACCTGTGTTTCAGGATGGAGACTCTGGGATCTCTGTGATGTAGATTCCATTGGAGGCTTCTCTGAAGAACTCAAATGATGCACACCCTACAAGGTAGTTACTATGTAAGGAAAAGAAGTAAAGAATTTTGAAACCCACATAGGTCACTGGGCAGGCTAGTCCTTAGAGGGGGCCCATTATTCCATGGTAGTTACTTCTTTTATCTTTTTTTCTCTTATAATGATAATAATAATAATAATTATTGTTGTTGTTATAATAATAATTGCTCTTATAATAATAGGAATTATTATTATTACCAGAGAACTCTTAAGCTGTTAAACTCTGACTTATGGTGGTGCTGTGTATTGAATCTGGGTCATCTCAGGCATGAAAGTCTGGTAGATAAATTGCTGTGATATCTCTCTGGCCTAGAATGCTCCTTTAAGCAAATAAAATTTCTGTATGTTCTTGACAAGTGGCTATTACTGTGCTCCTGTAATAACCATTGAAGCTGGGGGAGTATTAGGACTGATGACATGTAGGAAGATCAAGAGATGACTGATTATTGGGTGAGAGAATTCAACCTTTATTATATGATATACTATCAAACTATTTGTCTATTTTAAGGAATAAAGAAGCACTGAACTGAAAAGAAAAGTAGCTTATATAGTTAGTGTTCCTGCTTTGGCAGGCATACAGGTTTGAGGCTGTCATTCACAACACTGGCAGAAGCATGGCCTCTGGTTTATATTTCCCTCTGTGTAAAAAAAAAAAAAAAGTAGGTCTAGAGTGGTAAATCCCCAGTGATGCAATACATAAATAAATAAGTAAATAGTTTACCTAGTGAAGTATATGTCTTACTATGAATAAAGACAGAGGCTCAAACTCCAGCACCATGTTGGGGTTTCATGAACAAGGAGAAGCTCCACAGAAGGTCAATCTTTGTTTGATGATGCTGTTGTGGTACAATAAAAAGAACAAATTTGGCCCAGGAGTAATGGAATTGTGTATGAGTAAGACTCAGATGCTGCAAAAAATTGAAATTAACATTTCTTGTCATCACAGACATGTATCACTATTAGAGTGCAGGGTCCCCGCCACTGCACATGTTGGGATACGTTTCTGCTTGTCTGTCTCTCATTAATAAACAAATCGATCTCATGATATAATGGTACTTGGACTGGGTTGATGCTCAGTGATCCTGCACAGGACTTGCATGGAAATCCTCTCAGGTTTGATCCCTGTGACTAGCAAGAGTCAGAACTGAGCAGTGCTCTGGTAAACAAAAAGGAAAGGTCAGGGAAGGCCAGAGAAGGGCAGGGAAACGTTCTTAGCGATATAACAGAAAGGTCTGCTGTCACTCAATGCAGTTTAACCTGACACTTTTGGCCTCCTGAGTGGATGGTGGCTATTAAAATGTGTTTCCAACATCATGCAAAAAAGAAAGAAAGTCACAAATAGAAATCATGCAGTAGTGTTCGGGTGGGTTTTGTTGACTTTTATCTTAGTGAACTATGTTACTCATTTGGTGCTTTGAAATGCTTTAAGGTAAAGGGAAATTTTGCCTGCTAATTTTATGTGAATAGTTTTATATGAGTTTGCCAAGTTAATGGATTTGACCCTATATAGTAAAGTTAATGGCCTAATCTCAAAGCTTAAATAGAAATGAAAATCTAAATGTCTCTCTGAAATACAGATTTGACTACCCACTGGTGATAATATCAGCCTAAGTTAAAATTAGTTTTAGTTCCTTAACATGTCTGATTTTGACCTTCTTCAAAGTTCCCTTATGCAATTCATTTTATCTTTAATGAAAGAATGTTAAAGAATTTTTATACTTAAGAATAATAAAATTTTTTTCTTCTTCTTCATATTTTACTTTGTAGCTGAGACCACATAGGGAAATTGATTGGTTAATTTTTTTTAGTCTTAAACTGTATAATTTATATCTATGATTTTAATTTTATGTGATTAATTTTATTAAATGTAATTTTATTCACAGTTCTTTGAATTTTATTAATTTGCTCAGAAAAAAGTGGGGCAGATTGAAAGTAATAACCTGATGTTATTCCTAATCACTCAAATAATTTGTATTTTGTATATTAATGATATATTCATGTGTTTTTGGCATGACACTGCTTTAATTGCAATATATACCATTCTGCCTGCTTTTAAAAAAGTATTTTAATGAAACATAGGAATATGATTAGGTGTTGATATGCCAGCAAAACAACAATGTCCATAAATAGCACTAACTTTCAATATGTCTGCAGAAGTGGAAAATTTAGGAATGATATTGGAATTTTAAGAAGTGTAAAATTTTTGCTACTTTAACATAAGACTAAAATTTCTGTTGTTGAAAGTTACGTGTAAAGAAGTGCATCAGAAGCTGCTCTTTAAAAACGTCTCGATGCCCATGCCAAGGAAAAAGAACATGGTAGATTTGCTTTCCAAATCCAACAAACATATCTGACAGGCCTGGCACTTGGAGAAGTTTTTGGAATGCGCACAAACCCACACGTAGTGGCATTTGGAAAAATCAGTGCATTTCTGAAGCTCTTTTTCATTGCTCTTTGCCAATTTGCAGATAGTTACTTTTTATAGATATTTGGAATTATCTTTTTGTGCAGGATTTAAACATTTTGGAGATATATGTGACTTTTAGCGAGGATTTTAATGAAAGATTGTAACTAGACTCACTTATTTAGTGAAACGCAAAGGTAAATGCATGTTCATATAGGCAGTTATTTAAAAAATGCATAATAACAGCTATTAAATTAATTACCATGGATTTGGAAAGAAAATCTACCACAATCTTTTATTCTTTGAAGGATAAAAATAAGAAGTATATACAAACATATATATATATATTTTTTTTAATTTTTTTTTTTTTACCAGAGCACTGCTCAATTCTGGCTTATGGTGGTGCAGGGGATTGAACCTATGACTTTGAAGCCTCAGGCATGAGAGTCTCTTTGCATAACCATTATACTGTCTACCTCTGCCCCCATTATTTATATTTTGTATTTAATTCATAAATTATTTCAAAATTGATGTTTACCCTGACTATAAATTAAAATATTCTCCATCACATAGTTATTTATTTTTATAGCATTTTCAATTAAATTTCAGGGATAATTAAGCATACTGCATTTATGTTACTGAAAAACAATGTTAGAGTTTTTTTCTAGTGAACAACAATAAACTAGGTATTTAGATACAGCTACAACATTAAAAAGTTAATACTCAATTTCTCTCTGTCTTATCCAATAAAATGGAAAGAAATAGCCACCAAGAGCAGTGGATTTGTAGTGCCAGCCAAGCCACCCCCTCATCCCCCCTCCCCCCACTACAAGACAATGCTGGAGGAGTATAAAAAAGAAAAGAAAGTTGGATTAGGCCAAAGAGTTGCTCCCAATCTTGAAGAAAATCAATGAATAAAATTAGCTTTACCCCAGCCTCCAGTTTCTTCATCTGTAAAATTAAAGATAGAAAGAAGGGGGAAGGTCGGGCTTCTGTAATTGCTTCCCTGCTGAACATGGGCATTGGCAGGTTGATCCATACTCCCAGCCTGTCTCTCTCTTTCCCGAGTGGGGAAGGGCTCTGGGGAAGCGGAGCTATCAGGGGAAAGGATGGTATTCAGAGTTCTGGTGGTGGGAATTGTGTCGAGTTGTACCCCTCTTATCTTATGGCTTAGTCAATGTTTCCTTTTTATAAATAAAAATGTATATATACTTAAAATATAATAAAGACATAATTAAGACAAACCTATTAAGCATATCATCTTACTTGTTGATAAATTGCATCATAAAATATAATTTCTCATGAGATTGATATAAAATTAGAATATCAATAGGATTTTTGTTTTCAGTTCGAGGAATCCAAGACAGTCTGACCAAAAATGTGAGATTGTTAGAAACTGAGACCAGGTGACAAGAAAAAAAAATTACACTAATTAACATATGTAGCATTTACTGTAATCCATGTAGTTATTATAGCAATTATCATCTTTACATATTTGCTTTATTTCTTATAACAACCCTATTTAGATTTGTTTAGCAGTATTAAACTCTTGTATAAATAAGTAATCTCATAAAATAATGAAAATTTCAGTAAAATGTATCAGATGCCTCCAAAATCCAGATAGAATCCTAAGAAATAATATTTTTCATAAATTCTCATAATTCCATGAAATGTGTTATTCATATCAGCATTTTATAGTTGAAAATCCAGATGCAAAGTGAGGGAAGGTGTTTTTCCTAGTATTTTGTTTGCTCGTTTCTGATCAGTTCTAATCCTTCCTGACCTGGCTCCAAGGTCCATACCCCTTTAGTTAATGGTGATCACTGTGAATTCATTCTTCTGGAGTAACAACTGAAGAACTGTTGTTACCAAATAAAATTTTGCCTGATGAACTAAATAATGAAGTTATGGGACATTCATTCAGTGGAGTACTACTCAGCATTTTAACAAGACGCTATTGTGTCCTTTGGGATAAGTAGGATGGAACTACAGGTGTTTATGTTCAGTGAAGCAAGGAAGGAAGTGAAGACAATTACCAAATAATTTCACTCATATGTAGAATATAAAGAACTGAAACACATAAGCTTAAAAAAAGTGTATAGTTAGGAGTTGGGCAAGAGTGCAGTGGGTTAAGCACATGACACAAAGCGCAAGGACCAGTGTAAGGATCCCTGTTCTAACTCCCGGCTCCCCCACCGGCAGGGGAGTAGCTTCACAGGCCAGGCAGTGAAGCAGGTCTGCAGGTGACTTATCTTTTTCTCCCCATCTTTGTCTTCCCCTCCTCTCTCCATTTCTCTCTGTCCTATCCAGCAACAACAATAACTACAATAAAATAACAAGGGCAACAAAAGGGAATACATTAATAAATATTTTTTTAAAAGTATATAGTCAATCCATATATGGCAGAAATATGATGATTATCATTGGGAAGAGGGGTGGGGGTTCAAAAGCTTTGGTGGTAGGAGTGATATGGAACCATATGCCTATTATTTTATAATCTTATAAATATATATATACACACGTATATGTGTATATATATATATACATATATATATGACATGAAAAAAAAGTTTGAATGAAAATACTGAGTCATTACTATCATCACCTTTAAAATATCTTAAATAAAAAAATAAAATTTTATTTGTTGTTATTCCTGATAGAGATGACCAGTAACAGTGGAGAGAAGGATTTATTCGAGGTCTAGGCCCATCATGTCTGTTTGAGAATCACAGGACTCCCTGATTAGGGCCCTAGCTGATGGAGTGGCCTGATAGTGACAAAAGAGTCATTGTTAAAGTATGTCAGTGAAAGTGAGCCCCACTCTAGAGGTTCCAGGACTGGGGAAATAATAAGCTCTATAGAGGAAGCGGGAGGTTCCTGCTGTCTTAGGGTTTAAGAAGGCAATAGATAGTTATTGCTATAAATACATTATTTGGCAATTGGGTTAAATTTGAAATATACCTTTGTTAGGATTTGCTGTGTCATACACAACAACACCATAATTTATTTCCTTTGATATTATTTGTATATATCTATACCACTGGTTGCTTCTTAGACTAGGGAGACCTAGTCTAAGCTTTTCAGAGAGTCAACATATCAAAGACTCAGCCTATGGTCTGTGCATTAAAAAAATTTGAGACAATCAACTTTTCCACTCATATTAATTAAATAGTTATTTATATGACTACAAGTTAATAGGAGAGTGCATAAACACCATTCCCACCACCAAAAGTCTGTGCCCCTCCCCGGTCCCATGAAGCCAAACATCCACCCTCACCCTCAACCCAGGGTTTTTACTTTGGTGTCCTACTCCAAATTCAGTCAAATCCTGCTCTGTGTTTCCCTCTATTCTTCTTTCTCAACTTCTGTTTATGAGTGGGATCATCCCATTCTTGTCTTTATCTTTCTGACTTAGCTCACTTAATATAATTCCTTCTAGTTCCATCCAAGATGGGTCAAAGAAGGTGGGTTCATTGTTCTTAATAGCTGTGTAGTATTCCATTGTGTATAAATACCACAGCTTTCTCAGCCACTCATCTGTTGTTGGGCACCTGGTTTGCTTCCAGGTTTTAGCTATTACGAATTGTGCTGCTATGAACGTAGGCGTACACATATCTTTTTGGCTGGGTGTTATGGAGTCCTTGGAGTATGTCCCTAGGAGAGGAATTACTGGGTCATATGGAAGGTCCATGTCTAGCCTTTTCCAGACTGCTCTCCACAAAGTTTGGACCAATTTACATTCCCACCAGAAGTGCAGAAGGGTTCCTCTGTCCCCACTGCCTCTCCAGCACTTGTTGCTGCTGTCCTTTTTGATGTATGCCATTCTCACAGGGGTGAGATGATATCTCAGTGTTGTCTTTATTTATTTATTTTAAAATATTTATTCCATTTTGTTTCCCTTGTTTTAATGTTGTAGTTATTGTTGTTATTGATGTAATAGTTGTTGGATAGGACAGGGAGAAATGAAGAGAGGAGGGGAAGACAAAGATGGGAGAGAAAGACACCTGCAGACCTGCTTCACTGCCTGTGAAGCGGCTCCCCTGCAGGTGGCGAGCTGGGGGCTTGAACTGGGATCCTCATGCGGATGCTTGCACTTGGTGCCACGTGTGCTTAACCCGCTGTGCTACCGCCCGAATCCCAGTGTTTTCTTTATGTTTCTCTGACAATCAGTGACCTGGAGCAATTTTTTATGTGTTTATTAGCATTTTGGATCTCTTCTGTAGTGAATGTTCTGTTCATATCCTCTGCCCATTTTAGGATGGGGTCATTTGCTTTTATTGTTACTGGTATTTCTTATGAAAAAATAGGTTGTATTAGAGTAAATTATGCTTTATTTATTAAGGAAATCATTTTGAGAAAATAAAAAATGTATTTTGTATATTGTTTTTGAAATCATCTGGCTTTCTAGTACCCAGAACTTTTGTGCTAATGTTCCTTAATTCAGGATGTGTATTCCTGTATTATAACATGATTTATCCAATACCGATAATTTTACAGTCATGTAACAAATATGCAGAAAATTACTGAATATTTTAAATTTTCAAAGACTGATTTTAAAACTATATACTCATTGAAATATAAAATATGGTACAAAAAGTGCTAGCTCCATTCTTACTGTCATTATAATTTATATAGCATTTAGCAGAAGATGATGAGGTTGTAGATTATTTGCTATAGTTTTGCTACTAAGTGAGTTTTACTATAGTGAGGAATTTGAGTAGAGTTTAATAATTGTAATTTTTCCTCACCCATTACTGGCACTATTATTGGATAAATCAAAAGTTGTTAAAAGTTAATCAGAGTTATCACAGACTTGTTATAAATGCAAATAGTATACAAGAACTACAATTAGAGCACTAGATTTTTTTTTTTTTTTAGTGGAAGCAGAGTTTCATGAAACTTAGAAATTGGGGGGTTGGGCAGTAGCGCAAGGGGTTAAACGCAGGTGGCGCAAAGCACAAGGATCAGCATAAGGATCCTGGTTCGAGCCCCCAGCTCCGCACCTGCAGGGGAGTCTCTTCACAGGCGGTGAAGCAGGTCTGCAGGTGTCTTTCTCTCCCCCTCTCTGTCTTCCCCTCCTCTCTCCATTTCTCTCTGTCCTATCTAACAACAACAACATCAACAGCAATATTAACTATAACAACAGTAAAAATACAAGGGCAACAAAAGGGAAAATAAATAATAACAGAAATTAAATAGTCTTAACTACATTTAATTTTCTCATTACTCCCATCTCTAGTCAGAAACAGTCGAAGGGCAATTGAGAAATCATGTGCAACATGTCATTTACACCATTGCAGACATGCAGTATTTGAACACTGAGGCCTGAGGTGTTCGACAGCTCTGGAGTAGTATGTAATGGCGTAGCACAGGAATTTTTGAGCAAGACAAGAAAATTTATCCGCAACATTTCATAAGGAGGGAAGTGATTCTACAGAGAAATGCAGCTACTTCTTCTTCTAGCGTTTGCCCTTCTTCCGTAGCCAGTCAACAGCGTCAGGTTGAGCCTGATGTAAAGTTTCGAGACCTCCTTTGAATCTGGAGAGGTGGCAGTCGTTGACTATGTGGGTCATAGTCTGTCTGTAGCCGCAGGGGCAGTTCGGGTCGTCTCTGGCTCCCCGGCGATGGAACATAGCGGCGCACCGGCCATGGCCTGTTCGATAGCGATTGAGGAGGGCCCGATCATAACGTGCCAGGTCAAAGCCAGGTTGACGCTTGCAGGGGTCTGTGATGAGGTGTTTGTTCTTGACCTCAGCTGACTGCCAGCTCTGTTTCCAAGAGAATGGAACAGAGAAGTTCAGTGTAGGCGTAGGGGACCAGATTGGGTGAGGAGACGTCAAGCGTTGGACAGGGTGGGCGAAGATATCTGCGTATATTGGCAGGTCCGGTCGAGCGTAGACGTGGGAAATGAACTTAGATGATCCCGCATCCCGACGGAATATCTGGCGGGGCGATGTTGCTAAGAACTGGCAGCCATGGAACCGGGGTGGAACGGATGGTTCCAGAAATGATCCTCATGGAGGAATATAATTTGGAATCGACCAAGTGGACATGGGGGCTACGGAACCATACTGGGGCACAGTATTCTGCAGTGGAATAGCATAATGCCAGAGAGGATGATCGTAGTGTGGAAGCGCTCGCGCCCCATGAGGAGCTGGCCACTACTTTAGTAAAGTAGTAAAGCCAGCTACTTTAGTAAAGGATCAGAAATAAAACAAATTTGGAGGATTCAGTTTAGTGCAACTCAGAATACTAGCATGCATTACAAGCCGCAGTCAGTATTGGCTTCACACATTGGAAGCATAGAGTGCTGAATAAGTTGACTGGTAAAGACCCACTGCTAAAACTGTATTAAAAAAATCATAAAGCAAAGATGTAAATCACACAACCAAGAGTTTCAGAATGGAAAAATAGCATGGAACAAAAGGAATGTAGAATTGAAGTAAATCCATCCAGAACACAAAAAACTTTCATTACCACATCTGCTAATGCCTTTAGCCTTCCCTAATTAAAGAACTAATCCACTACACCCCATCCATTGCAGATCCTTCCTATTGTTGCATATAAATATATTTTAGAAACTTGTATATAGTTTTTTCAACAAAGAGAGGGTCAGTCATTCTTAATGTTTTCTTCTGTGTCTGTGTGGATAAATGTTTGTTTCCCTTTGTCTTTCAATTTAAAAAAAATCCTCTAAGAGTAATTCAACATAGAACTAGCTAGACTGTGCATGTTTCTTGTTTTTGATAATAAGGCTTCTTATGTTAAGCAATATGATTTCAATAAGTATGCCCTTTTATTTTTTAAATGAAACTCTTTGTGTATATGGCTATAGGAATAAGTAAAATAGTAATCTATATTTTCAAGTTATTTTCAACTTAATTGTGGATACACTATGTAACATGTTCCATATAATTAGAACAAATAAATGTTACTGGTATTCAGCCCAAAATAAATAAATGGGGTAGGTCTAAAGGAAGGATGTTTATGGATTTGGGTTTATGTTTATTAATATCTGAAAGGAATTCTGAGAATTAGATTAAGGAGAACTTGTGAATTATTTAATTCATTATGAATTTAACCTGTCTTTCACATTATTTATTCTCTATTATAGCTTTGTTTGTAACAAAATTAATTGCAGTTTTATAATGATATACATGTGATTATTTTACTTGCTAACTTAAAAAATCTAGGAGTCATAAGTGAATTATAAATCTATCAATTAATGAATGCAGCAGTTAACAGTAGCTATGAGTTGCTGATAATTGACTAGGATGTTTTAAACCTGAAAGATATTATTCTCTTGTGAAAGAAAGTACAAGTGTAAAAAAAAAACAACCCATGCCTGATACAAGGTCTTTATTAAGGCTCATAACCTCTTTATATATCAACTTTTACCTTTGTGTACTTACTACAGACATAGGAAAAACAAGAGAAGGAAGTCTCTATTCGATCCTTTTCAAGTGTGCCTTTTGTGAAGTCTCATATAAATCTGTTACTGATTATATACACATCTACTACTTAAAACATCTTGGCTAGTCTTTAGCCTCATGTTCATTTTAGTCACAGAGGAAATTATTTCTAGGGAACTAGATGCATTTTCCTTTATTAATGTGTTTAATGAAATAGAAAAGTTTTCATACAAATGAAGATAAGAAAGAATAGACATAGGAAGGCTGACAGCTGTTTCTGACTGCTCTAGGACCGTGCCAAAGAAAGACTTAAGTCTATTGCAGACTTACTGGCAAGAACCTTATGTCCCAGATGTAGGTTGGCTGTTACCTTATAAAACTTACTGGTATGTGACCCTGGAATTTGAGTATGCCTTAAAATAAAATCCTCTCAGAAAAGATCAGAGAATTTGGTGATTTAGAGAAGAATTAAGTATGTGGAATTAAAAATGTAATGGGATCTGGTTTAATTGTGCAATTAAATACCCATTACTTTTGCTATGAAAGATCTTTACACAGAATTTTGAGTGAAATAGTTTTTTTTTTCTTTCTTTTCACAAAGTAGGAATCTTTCCCCTTAGTTGATGCCTACTAATGGAATTTTGGAAATGGAAAAATGATTGTAATAAATTTATATTTTTCTCATATATAATGAAATGTATCCAAATCAAAAGATAGATAAATTCAATTCATGTAGAGGTGATTTTTTCATTAACATTCATAGAGAAAAATATCTGAATCACAATTACGTAGTTCAATGAATTATCATAAATGAGCACAACCAGATACAGAAATTGAACAGTGAAATTGAGTGGACGAATTTCTTTGCATAATGACCTGGTTCAAGCTCCTGGTTCCCTCTGCATGCAGGCAGAGGAATCTTCAACACTTTGAAATAGTGCCGCTTGGGCTCTGCCTCTGTCTCTGTCTCGGCCTTTATCAGGAAAAAGAAAGAATAAAAAATGGCCACAACAAATTGTCATTTAGGCACTGAGCTACAGTAAATGGACCTGGTAGCCCAAACAAACAAACAAACAAGCAGAAACAGAACATGGAGAATACCCCATAATAGTATATATCTCACAATTGCTTCCAATAATACAGTCTTCCCAATCATGACTTCAACTGATGACAACTTTGTTTTTATTGGAGGGTGGTTAATGATTTACAATCAACAGTAAAATATAGTAGTTGGTAACATTTCTCGGTTTTCCGCCCTAACCCCTCACTTAAGTCTTCTTCTGCCATCATGTTCCAGGACCTGAATATGCCGTCTCCCCTCCCCCCAGAGTCTTTTACTTTGATGTGATACACCAAATCCAGTCCAAATTCTGCTTTGCATTTTTCCTTTATGTTCTTAGATTTCAGCTTCTCTCTCTGAATTGGGCTCATCCTTCTAATTCTGGCTGATCTCACTTAACATAATTCTTTTAAGCTCCATCCAAAATGAGGTGAAGAAGGTGAAGTCATAATTTTTAATAGCTGAATAGTATTCCATCATGTATATAGACCACAACGTACTCAACCACTCATTTGTTTGTGGACACGTGGGTTGCTACCAGGTTTTGGCTATTACAAATTGTGCTCCTATGAACATAGGTACACACAAGTCTTTTGGTTGGGTGTGCCTGTTTCCTTAGGATATATATCCCCAGGAGAGTAGTAGTAGGGTGATAGGGTAAGTCCATTTCTAGCTTAAGAGTTCTCCAGATTGCTCTCCACAGGTTCTGAACCAATTTACATTCCCACCAGCAGTGCAAGAGGGTTCCTCTGCCCCCACAACCTCTCTGGCATTTGTTGCTGCTACCTTTTCTGATGTATGACTTTCTCACAGAAGTGAAGTATCTCTCATTGTTGTCTGTATTTGTATTTCTCTGACAATCAATGAATTGGAACATTTTTTCATGTGTGTTGGCCTTTTATATCACTTCTGTAATGAATATTCTGTTCATATCCGTTCCCCAATTTTGGATGGGGGTCTTTTTTTGTTTGTTTCTGAGTTTGGTGAGCTCTTATATATTTTAGTTTTAGCCTTTTGTCTGATATATGGCATGTAAATAGCTCCCATTCTGCAAGGCGTCTCTTTGTTTGGGTTGTGGTTTATTTTGCTGTGATGGTATTGTTCTTATTATTTTTGAACTCTGCATATATATAAATTATGCATTTTTACTCAACGTTTTCTTTGTAAGATTTATTTGTCCAACTTAACAGTGTTTATTTGCATTATAGTATAGTATTCCAGTGTGCCAGTGCTTGTTTATACAATTATATTTTTAAAACAATTGCATCATTTTGATTTTTTCTGTTAAAAGTTATACTACTACATACTTTCATGCGGATTCCTTGTGCTCACACATACAAATTTCTTTGTCCTTATGACTAGGGATAAAATGATTGGATTGTTGTGTATACATATTTTAGCTTGATAAACTTCTAAAGAATATTATCAGTGTATACTCACCAAATAAACACACATGCTTTCAATACTCACTTACAAAGGTTTAGTGCTCTCTTAACACTATCAGATTTCCAGATACCTGCAGCACAACTCTATCACTTGTGAAGCTTACCCTCTGCATATTGGAACTGGGAGCTTGAACCCATGTCCTTGCACATGGTAATAGATACAAGTCAAAACTGCAGTGGGATACCAATTTACACCCATTAGGATGAATACTGTAGAGTTTCTTTAGAATGGAACAGAAAAAGATAACAAATATATTTGAGAAGCTGGAGAATTTGGGACTTTTATGCATAGTCAGTGGGAATGTAAGTACAATCACTGAGAAAAACAACATGGCAACGTTCAAAAACTTAAATGTAAAGCTACCCTTTGATCTAGCAATTCCACTTCTAGTATGTCTATCTAATTGACAAAAGAAGATATGATGACAATGTTAAGCTACCTTTAAGAATGGGATGCACAATCATTTGTGGTTAATGGCAACTGGTTGATTGTTTCTTCATGATCATTGAAGGAATTGTGTAAATACTAAGATTAGGATTAAGTTTTATTAATTTTAGACTCACATTAAACTAAAATATACTTTGGAAATAATGCAGAATGATTTTTAAAAGTTTTCATAAAAATGTTATTTGGAGCTTTTTAAACATGAATTTAAGTGTTTTTAATGCCTGGTCTAAGTGTCTATTAGCTCTTTTGACTTGATTGCTTATTTATTTATTTATTTATTTATGTATTGTCATAACCAAGTCTTTATCACTCTGAGGCAACTTTTGTTCGCTTTATGGAGACAGAGAGAAAGAGAGACAAGGAGGAGAGGGAAATATATCCCAGCACTGAAGCTTCTTTTAGTGCAGTCAGGGCTTGTCCCTGGGTAGAGAGTATTATGAAGTAGATTCACTGTTCACTCATGAACTATCTTGTTAGTCTGATTATTTGTTATTTTAATGAAGATTTATAACTAGCTTATTGTACTTTCTCCTTTCAATTTCATTATTTTATTAAATCATTTGAGCTCACTCATACTGGTTTTTATTTTTTTTAATGTAAAAGGAGAATGTCAGCATTTTATTCCATTTTCATAATGAATTACAATTAGAAAAAGATTTTTACTTCCTGATATCAGATTATTTTTTAAATGATTCCCAACTGAACAGAAGGGTATAATTTCATTTCTGCTGACATCATAAACTATATGAGTTCAGCATAAGTAGTCTATGAATGACAAGAGAACAATTAAATTAAATTATATCCTAAGGATTTATTCCAACAGAGTAAGAGTTTATAAAAAAATCATTCTCTTGAAATTTAAATAATGCACTTTCTTCATAAAAGGCAATGATGCAGATTATCTTCCCTACAGAGTCATTATTTTATAAGATTTTGAAAAAAGTAAAAGGTATTTATTTTACAATGTAAAGAATTAATTTTCACATAATTCCTATGTAGTCAGAAGCCTATTTTGAATGTCACTTCCTTTTAAATGTTGTCTTCACCCATTCAAAAACCTTCACAAAAATAACAAAAAATATATTTATGTTTCATCCAGTTTTTAAAATTTCAATATACCATAAAATTTATACCAACTAACTTTGACAGCATATTACAGTATGATGAATTGGAAGTAAACTATAAAGATCAATGAAGAGTTGAATCACCGTGTTGTAAATAAGGAGTAATCTGTGACGTCTTTAAAAATTATGGCAAATCTAATTTTTTACAATAATAGCAATGAACACTTTCCTATTGCAATTATATGAATTTAGGGATACACTGACCACAATCTGTCCTGTATATATAACGTCTCCGTTATTGCAGTGAATCAGAGCTTCCTTGTGTCAGTGTCTCCTAATGGTATTTTACTTTTACCATGTCATTTATATTTTCATGTCTTTAATCTGATCCCTACTAACCCTTGCCTCATGGGATTGTATACACCTTTCCCTTCATCATTGCCATGTGATGATAGCAGGATGTAGCCCACTAGGGAGGTGCTTAAAGGTGAGGAAGGAAAGGCCTTCATAAAGGGACTTAAAGTGCTTCCTCCCCATCTTCCTTAGGAGGACTTGGCAAGTGATAATCTGCTGCTGGGTAAAGGACTCTCTAGGAATGATCAAGCTGTCATCCTGATCTTGGATTTTCCTACCTTCCGATCTAGGGACAATAAAATGCTGCTGTTCATGTCACCCAGTATCTAGTATTTTCCCCTGAAGTTTATTGTATTTTTTTTTAATTTGGTATTTTGTTACAGTAGCCTGAACTAAATGACATAATAATCTTCCCATTGCAGTTATGACCTTCTGGCAGTCGGTGATTTTAAAAACACTCACATCTGATCATGTCTCTGTTTGTTAATATTTACTGACCTAAATCAATCCTAATATCAATTACAGTGATGTTTAAATAATTAAAAAGAAATATGATCTGATTTTTATATATCAAGTGTCACTACTACCTTGTGCTAAATAAATTGCAAAATTCGACACTTTTATTATTCAAAGCATTCTTATGCATTGTGCATTGCTGAGTTCTTTTTGTGTTCTATTGCTGTTCTTTTCATATATATGTGTGTGTGTGTATATATATATATATATATATCCCTTTGATTATTTAAAAGTAGACGAGCTAAATCAAAGGTATTTGTCTTTATAAGCTGGGAAGCACACGATATAAAATTTGCAACACTTGTTCACATGGCCTTCTGCTGGATATTCACTCAATCTTCTCTTGACACCTGAACTTGTAATATTTACCTTAAATGGCTTGAATTCCTTAAGAAAGTCTCCATATTCTTATTGTAGACACTTTTAAATCCTCCTTGTGGATTTTTTTTTTTTGGCTAGTAATATACCATTATTCAGTATATGTACCAGTACATGATAGTAAAGAAAAACTTCAGGGGTCTGGGTGCTGGGGCACCTCCCCTGGTAGAGTGCACATGTTATAATGCACAAGGACCTGGGTTCAGGTCCTGCAGAGGAAAGCTTCAGTAGTGGTAAAGCTGTGCTGCAGGTCTCTCTCTGTCTCTCTTCCCTTCCTCTCAATTTTTGGCTCTCTCCATCCAAATAAATAAAGATAATAAAAGGGAAAAACTTCAGTTAAGGGTAGAAATGGTGTACAAAGCATATCATAGGGAGATAAAAAATCTGGACAATGGGGAGTCGGGCTGTAGCGCAGCGGGTTAAGCGCAGGTGGCGCAAAGCACAAGGACCGGCATAAGGATCCCGGTTCGAGCCCCCGGCTCCCCACCTGCAGGGGAGTCACTTCACAGGCGGTGAAGCAGGTCTGCAGGTGTCTGTCTCTCTCTCCTCCTCTCTGTCTTCCCCTCCTCTCTCCATTTCTCTCTGTCCTATCCAACAATGACGACGACAACAACAATAATAACTACAACAATAAGACAACAAAGGCAACAAAAGGGAATAAATAAAATAAAAAAAAAACTGGACAATGGATATCTTATAAAATATTATTCTTCCCCTCAATAAAGTTATTCAAAAAATAACTTCCAATCAGATACCTTTCATATTAGAATATGCACATTGTGAGAAACTTCTGCCATGCCACAAACTTCATTATTCCTGTAATAATTATTTGTGTCTTTGTTCATCTCCACAACCATTATATAAGCTTACTGATTCTAGGAAAATACTTTATATTGCTTTTGATTTACCTCTAGTCCTGGAGAGTACCTCTTATCGGATGAGCCTTAACTAAATATTAGTTAACTAAGTATGTTCTTTAAAGACCAAACGTATGCTGTCAAGCAAAGATGAACATTTTTAACCATAAATTCAGGGTCATAGTTCAATAATGTGTATTTCATATTGCATATCAAGAACCAGAAACCTTTTTTTTCTTTCTTTATTGGGGAATTAATGTTTTACATTCGACAGAAAACACAATAGTTTGTACATGCACAACACTTCCCAGTTTTCCATATAACAATACAAGCCCCATTAGATCCTCTCTCATCCTTTTTGGACCTGTATTCTCCCCCCACCCACCCCAGAGTCTTTTACTTTAGTGTAATATGCCAATTACACTTCAGGTTCTACTTGTGTTTTCTCTTCTGATTTTGTTTTTTGACTTCTTCCTGAGAGTGAGATCATCCCATATTCATCCTTCTCTTTCTGACTTATTTCACTTAACATGAATTTTTCAATGTCTATCCAAGATCAGTTGAAAATGGTGAAGTCACCATTTTTTACAGCTGAGTAGTATTCCATTGTGTATATAGACCACAAAGTGCTCAGCCACTCATCTGTTGTTGGACCCCTGGGTTGCTTCCAGGTTTTGGCTATTACAGATTGTGCTGCTAAGAACACATGTGTACACAGATATTTTTGGATAAGTGTGTTGGGTTCCTTAGGATAGAGCCCCAGGAGAGGAATTGCAGGATCATAGGGGCAGGCCCATTTCCAGCCTTCTGAGAGTTCTCCAGACTGTTCTCCACAGAGGTTGGACCAATTTACATTCCCACCAGCAGTGCAGGAGAGTTCCTTTGACCCCACACCCTCTCCAGCATTTGCTGCTGTTCTGATGTATGACATTCTCACAAGAGTGAAGTGGTATCTCACTGTTGTCTTTATTTGCATTTCTCTGACAATCAAAGACTTGGAGCATTTTTTCATGTGTTTCTCGGCCTTTTGGATCTCTTCTGTGGTGAATATTCTGTCCATATCCTCTCCCCATTTTTGGATGGGGTTATTTGTTTTCTTGTGGTTGAGTTTGGCAAGATCTTTATATATTTTGGTTATTAGCCTCTTGTCTGATGTATGGCATGTAAAGATCTCCCATTCTGTGAGGGGTCTCTTGGTTTGGGTAGTGGTTGTTTTTTTTTTTGCTGTGCAGAAACTTTTTAATTTGATGTAGTCCCGTAAGTTTATGCTTGCCTTAGTCTTCTTTGTAGTTGGATTCGTTTCATTGAAAATGTCTTTAAAATTTATGCAGAAAAGAATTCTGCCAATATTTTCCTCTAAATATCTGATAGTTTCTGGTCTAACATCCAAGTCCTTGATCCACTTGGAATGTACTTTTGTATTTGGTGAAATATAATGGTTCAGTTTCATACTTCTGCATGTTTGAACCCATTTTTTTCCAACACCATTTGTTGAAGAGACTCTGCTTTCCCCATTTTAATAGTCTGGGCACCTTTGTCAAAGATTAGATGTCCATAGGTGTGGGGGCTTACTTCTGGGCTCTCAGTTCTATTCCACTGCTCAGTGTGTCTATTCATGTTCCAGTACCAAGCATTTTTTATTACAATGGCCATATAATAAAATTTGAGATCTGGGAGTGTGATTCTTCCAGTTCCAAGACCAGAAACCTTTTATGCTCTGTTACAGATTATATTTTGTCATTTAAATGGTCATTTTGACTGTCACACTGAGAGTTGTGCTTCTCCCACTTATTTTTACTTGGTTTAACTTGTGTTTTATCTTTTAATATTATGAGAAAAAATGCTTTGCTTAAAATACAGACCATGTAGATGGTCATTACAGATGCCTTTATCATATTTACTAACATTCACTGACATGGTCAGATATGCAAATGAATCTAGTCATAATTTGAAAAACTGAAGACTTTAAATTCTTACTGAGATTGAAATTACTAGCTATTATATGAGGGAAGTAGAAAGAAAAATAATTTTGAAGTGTGGTTCAAAAACGGAGAGTGAATATGTCAAAAAAATCTAAAGGAATTGTTTTGAGTAGTTGAAATGGAGATTCTTAACTAAAAATGTATACACTCAAGGTCTAGCACATGATGATTTTATATAAAAAGTATATGGTGAAGTGATTATGATACTCAGAATACTTAACATATATCACATTTTTATCAGAATTACCATTTTCTGTGTGTTGAAAACATTAAAAACATAGTCATAGGAAATGCTGAGTTTAAGCATTCTTTTATTATAGTTACCATAATGTTTCAATAATGTCAATACCACGCTACCCCATTATTTGGGGCCCTAGTCAGGAAACCATTGGATTCTTACATACATACGATAGGGCTAGAGCCCTAATAGACCCCTCTCTCCTCCATCACTGGCCATTTCCATCAGGGACATCATCATAAGCCCTTTCAAGAGTCTCTCCAGGACCCTCCCTTCACTATAAAGTAGCAACAGTAGGGACAGCCCCACTTTCTGAAGAAAGGCTACTCTGCCACTCAAGGAGAATTGCTCCAGGAATGAGTACAGCCTAAAATGTTCCCGGCTCTGACCATCGGTTGTAAGCTCACACTGACAAGGACTCTGGGCTAGACAAGCTACTGAGCTAAGTAATATACATGGACCCTGGATCAGATAGATGGAATAAACAATTAATTGTATTTATACATTTTCTTCAAATTTGGGAGCTATTACAGCCCTAATCTAGCTTTCTAGTTCTATTCTCAACTTTAACACCATATTCCCAGAAAATATTTTTAGTCCACTTCCATGTCAGCCATCAAGTTTCTAGTTTCTGTTTATTAAATATTTTTCTAGCTGTATATCTTATTGCCTTTCAGCCACCAAGTTGCAGGTACTATTATGATCCCATTCTGACCTCCTCACCAATGTGCCCCAGAAATTTACCACTCCAGGGCTAATCCCACAAGGGAAAGATAGAAACAGGCTGGGAGTATGGATCAACTTGCCAACATACAAGTTCAGTGGAGAAGAAATTACAGAAGCCAGAACTCCCACCTTCTGCACCCTAAAAAGAATTTTGGTCCAGGGGGCTGGGCGGTGACACACTCAGTTAAGTGAATATATTACCATGAACAAGGCCTCGGGTTCAAGCCCTGCTCCCCACCTGCAGGAAGAACACTTCACAAGCAGTGATGCAGGTCTTCAGGTGTCTTTCTCTCTGCCTATCTATCTACTCTTTTCTCTCAATTCTTCTCTGTCCTGTCAAATAAAAAGAATAGAAAGGAAGAAAAAAAAGGTAAAAATGGTCGCAGGGAACAATGGATTTGTCATGTAGTCACTGAGCCCCAGAAATAACTCTGGTGGCAAAAAGAATTTTGGTCCACACTTATATAGGTGGAGAAATATTACAGGAAATGAGCAGAGGGTTCTGAACTTCAATTTAAGCAGGACCATGATTTATGCCATTTAATGATATCTACTAAAAACAATATCTTAGATACTGACAGGACTTAGTGATTCTGATCTATCTGGTAGAAGGTTACAGGTAACTTAGTATTTTCTAAAAAAGTTATTTTAAGTTTTTTGAGTATATGTTTCATTAGACTAAGTATTTGATGTTTCAAGCTTGTAAACTGAATTATTAATTTTTTAACCAGAGAGCTCTTCCCTGGTTTATGGTGGTTTTGGGGACTGAACCTGGGACTTCAGAGCCTCAGGCATGGAAATCTTTTGCATAACAATTATGTAATCTTCCCACCACCAATACACATGTCCTGTACCAGTTTATTTCCAGGAGCAATGCAAATCATTGACACTTGTTATATCTTGTCTTTCCCAAAATGGAGGTGAAAAATCAAAATTGAACTTTTTAGTCAAAGGTTTCAAAGAAAAAAGCTGTAGTTTATCTTAAGAACAGAACTGGAGAATATAAAATATGTAAATTTTTTTTCCAATAAGATCAACTTTAGCATTGATATTTGCTACACCTTGCTATATCCCATTCTTTTATTCTTTATCATTGGAGTTTCTCCACTTGTTTTTTTTTTCAGGTAGAAAGAGACAGAGGCAAAGAGAAAACCACCACCTCCCGAAAATCCCTCCAATGAAATGGATCCAGACTTGAACCTGGGTCAACACATGAAAAAGCAAGCACAGTACCCAGGTAAGCTCTTTTGTTAGCTCTGTATATCATATTTTAATGCAAAAAATTACACAACAACATTGCTATGCATTGACATTGGGTTATGTACTTTAAATTCAATTAGAAAGAAATCACAATTCAGTTAAACAGACTGTGTTTGCCAAGTGTTTCTTTTTATGGGATAGTTTGATTTTTACTTGTGTGTATTTGTTAAGTATTTACAAGACTAATTTAATCACTTCCAAATAATTTTAAATTGCATAAAGTCTCAATAAGTACTCAGGGAAACATATGACTTACCTAATTAATTTGCACAGATTTGTTACTCAACAATTAAAAAAAAAGTATAATTAAAGTATAATTAAAAAAGTCCTGGTCTGCCTATGTTGAAGGATACTACTTGTATCCTTACGTAAGGTAAATGTTTATTTAGCAGGAAGGAATTTTTTAAATTTTTACTTCTGAATCTAAACTAATTCTGAGAAGTCTATTCAATGGAAACAGAAACACAGAAACACAACTTTAATATATAAGCCAAAGAAGTTGTACTCATAAAATAATAAAAGTAAAGCCTTTGTATTACATAAATGATCACAATTCATTAATTTGCTACCCTAAGTTAACATTATTTTATTGTTTCTTGATTATTATTGATGTGGTCAGATAAGTCAGTTGCAAGATAAATGTTCTTTGATTCTTTTAGGAATATTTCATTACATTATTATTATTTTTAGAATGCAGAATTCAACTGTGATGATCATGGAAATTATTTTTCATAAACTTCTAAACTTTATCACTTTTATCTGAAAATACTTCATAAATTGCAATGTAGTTTTGTAGTAGAAGAGGAATGATACAGCTTTTCAAAAACTGGAAATTCTTGTATGAACAGAATCCTTTATCTCTGCTATGTCTACAGGGAAGTGTTAAGATGATGAATGACTTTCAATTCCCCTACTTTCTTCTTAGCATTACACATTTTCATTCAGTACCCAACTCTCCTGTCTGACAGATTGTACTTCTCAGATTGAAAAGTCTTATTATGGGAGTATTTGAAATTTCATATCAGTTGTAAATCAGAGCAAGTTTAGTCTGTTTATAATTTCTGTCATTTTTCTAACTTGTATAGCGTACTATTGAAACTAATATTCCAGTTTAAATAAATAATGTTCATATTATCATCTCTGAAGTTGCCTGAAATTAAAGTAGTATTGTTTTATAAATATAGAAAATTGCCTCTCTCAAGTTATGAGCACTCAAGGACAGACCTAAGGTTCTGAAGTTCTGAATTTCACTCCATGAGTTTTAGTTTAACTTTGTAGTAGCTACGTTTTAGCCAGTGGCCTAATAAATCCCAGACAAGGCAGATTTATTGTGTTAAACTAAAACATTGCCATAACATTATCCCTATTTCAATTTTCCTAAAAAATAAAATATTGAGGAAGAAAGAAATGCTAATTTAATTTAAGTGAACAAGTAAAGCTGAAGTCAGTGAGTTTTTTTAATTTCTTTATTGGGGGATTCATGGTTTACAGTTGACAGCAAACACAATAGTTTGTACATGCACAACACTTTCCAGTTTTCCACATAACAAGTCAACCCCCACCAGGTCGTCCTCTGCCATCATGTTCCCAAAAGACATGAATAGATAACAAGGTTTAATGCTTCTAATAGAAAGAAAAAAAAAAATATATATATATATATATACTGTTTTATGTAATTCGGAGCTAAGTGGTACTCTAGTCTCCACAGAAAATTCACACATAAATAAGTGAATAAGCTGTAAAAATGAAAAGAAAGGTTAGTAGTAGTGAATTTCCAGCATGAATATTACAGTGAAATTTCCATTGAACTGATGGGTTTAGCATAAAGAGACAGAAAAAAAGGAGAAAACATGTGCATATATAAGGGTAACTGTCTACTATGACAGCAAAAGAGTGAGGAATTCCTATTCTTACAATTCAAGATTATGTCACTGTCATGGATTCCTTCCATGGTTTGGCCTGAGCAGAATTTTCTGTATCCTGGAAACTATCAGTGGAAGTAATTCAGAAACTACACCATCGGGGGATATTCAGGAGGAAAATTAGTTATTTTGAAATAAGAACTTACAAAGTCAGTAGGTATGGAGTAGAACTATAGCCTGTAGCCTTAGATTAATATAAACTATAACTAATTAAAAATAAAATAGTGTAAGTTATATTTTGAGTATTCTACTAATACATGCCAATATCTCACATATTACTGCTTCAGAATAGTGCCAAGAGTAGACTCTGCAACACTGCCTAATAACTAGTTTAGCAGTGCCATACAAAGCAAAATGAAACCCCTTGTCTTATTACTGTGACAGTAGCATAACAGAGGAGGAATACTAACCTCCGTTTGCAAGTGGGAAAAAAATTCTGGGATATGATTTATCAGACCAAGAGATAGATGTACTTTCTTTCAAGTTGGTTAATGCAGTTGCAACTACAGCCTCTCCTGAGGTTTTAGGCTAGGGGTCATTATTCTACTTGCAACATAAAGAAATTGATTAAAAGAAAGGCTTTTAATACATTGGAAGTGAGATTTATGAATAAGAAAGATTCAGTTTTCAAAAGAAAGGCTTGCCCTAGGTACTAGTGTTTCAAAGTACTTATATCTTAGTAATACTAAAACCTTAGTTTTTGAAATTAGTTGATAATGTATTTACTTACTGACATTATATGATAGATTTCTCTTTGTTCCCTCAATATGTGTGTTAGTACATAATATAAACTGTAAAACACTGTAGTTCAGAATCTGAAGTTTATCAAATCCTGGCTTCTTTGATATTTCTGGAATATTCTATTGTTTGTATTCTCCATACTTTTATCTGTAAGGGAGAAACGTGATATTTCTTCACATGTGTTTATTGAGGTGAGTAAGTGTTAATGCACTGATTTAATAAATTTAAGTACTTAATACAATTACCTTTGCTATCACTGATAGTATATTGTAAAAATCATAAAATTTAAAAATTCTCAACATGAACTATTTTACATAAAAATAAATAGAAGTTCAAGAGTCTGTATATCTGTGTATCTTCATAACATTGTTTTAACTATTTGCATATTCAAAAGAAAATACATATTAAATAAGGGGTGCAGAGTAAATTATAAACTATTATTATTATTTTAAAAATATTTATGTATTTTCTTTTGTTGCCCTTGTTGTTTTTTATTGTTGTAGTTATTATTGTTGTCATTGTTGGATAGGACAGAGAGAAGTGGAGAGAGGAGGGAAAGACAGAGGGGGAGAGAAAGATAGACACCTGCAGACCTGCTTCACTGCTTGGGAAGCGACTCCCCTACAGGTGGGGAGCCAGGGGCTGGAACCGGGATCCTTACACTGGTCCTTGTGCTTTGTGCCACCTGCACTTAACCCACTGTGCTACCACCCAACTCCCATAAACTATTATTTTTTAATTATTTATTTTTATCACTGCCTGGGCATTACCACTCTAGGCTGACTTTTTCAGATGAAAGAAATAAAGCCATTGAGAGAGGGAAAGAAATCATAGCACTGAAACTTTCTTTAAAAAAAAATTTTTTTGTTATCTTTATTTTTATTGTCTAGAGATAGCCAGAAATTGAGAGGAATAGGGAAGTAGGGCGAGAGGCAGAGAGACACCTGCAGCCCTGATTCACCACTCGTGAAGCTTCCCCTCTGCAGGTGGGGACTGGGGGCTTGAACCTAGGACCTTGTGCACCTGCACTTAACCTGCTGCTCTATTGCCCGACTCCCATAAACTATTATTTTTTTAATTATTTACTTTTATCACTGCCTGGGCATTACCACTCTAGGCTGACTTGGCTGGCAATGCAGGTTCACTGTCGAGGTGAGCTATTTCACCAACTCAAATTCAAGCATTTATATGTGTGCATAGTTTTCATGTTTTGCTGTATTTTTTATAAGGACAGAAAAATAATAAAATCAATTAAGTGCTATCAAAATGGAGTAACACTCTAGTATATCATGAGAACAAACCCAAGCTGTGTATATGAATGTAAGTAAGTTTAATAGTGTACTTAAAAAATAAAAAACAGCAGCAGCACTGACCCTAAATTTGTACTGAATGCAATTTATGAAAACACATTTTGGGTTTGACTATGTATGGTGAGTGAATGGACTTTCACAGTGCATACTCATATGTGACTTTCCTCACTTAACATTATATTTGTGAGAAATATTCATGATGTGTAGCTGTTGATTATCAACTCCAAATCTTGCTAGTCACCCTCAGTGTATTTCTCAATCCTTATGCAAATGAGTATTCAGTTAGTTTGCAACTTGGGTGTATTATGGAAAGACTGCAGGGCACAACCTCATCAAAAAGCAAAGCCACTACCTTCCTTAAGACTAGCTCATATTCCCCACCACTCCCCTTGTGCTAACTTCAGTTCTGTTATCAAAGCCAACTGGTTTATTTATTTACACTTTGTATTTATCTCCTTTGTCTCCTATTGTCTACTCAGAGATGAAATCATCTGCTAATTCTTACTCCTTCAGATATGTTTTGCTCCCTAAAGTACCCTTGATATCCAAAAGGAGGAACTGACAGTTTAATCTTTCTTACACCTGAATAGCTATCCATGATATATACACATATATATGTGTGTATATATATATATTTATATATATATATATATAATCTTTTTTTCCAGTTATCCTAATCAGTGGATATTTAGAAATTTTCCTATGTTTTATTCTTCTGAGCAATACTGCCAAGTAACATTGAGGTATTTGAATTATGGTTCAATCCAGAAGTGGGATTGCTAGATCATGTGGTAGTTCTATTTGTCGTTGTCTTTGAGGTTGAATTTATATATTGCATTGAAAAAGATGATAATTTTGACAGCATTGATTCATCCAACCCAAGAGTGTGACATATCTATTTTTCAGAATTTATTTCATTTACTTAATATGAGAGAAAGTTATGTATAAGAAAGGGAGAGAGCCACTGATTCTTTTTCTTTTTCTCTACCTTCCTTTCTTTCTCTTTTCCTTTTTGAAACTTGGGCTGTTTCTGGGGGTTGGTGAGCTTCGAGACTGCTTGACAAATCTACTGCTTCTAGTAGCCATTTTTTTCATTCTTTTGATAGAGACAGAGATAAATAAAGTGGGAGGAGGCAGAAGAGAAAGAAATAGAAATACTTGCATCGCTGCTGCACCACTCTTGCATTCCCCACAGTTGGACCCCACAGGTGGTAGCCAGGACATGTAGCTGTGTGTTCCCACATACTACTTTGTGCTCTACTAAGTGCACCACTGCCCAACCCCTGGTTTTCTTCTACACTGAAAGATTTTGAGGGTTTTTCTAAGTTAAAAAGTTTTAGTTTAGGGGCTGGGTGGTGGTGCACCTGGTTGAGTGCACTTCACAATGCGGAAGGACCCAGGTTCAAGGCACCAGTCTCCACCTGCAGGGAGAAAGTTTCATGAGTGGTGAAGCAGTGCTGCAGGTATATCTCAGTTTTTCTGAGCTAGCTGTCTCTATCAAATAAATAAAGGTAATAAAGTTTTTTTTAAAGTTTTAGTTTTCAGATGTCATTCACTTTTAAATTCATGAAAGTTGTATTTTCCCCACAAACTACTGAAACTGTATTGTTCTAGGCCAGCAGTAAATTGCTGAATTCCATAATATTTTGTATTTATCACCAAAGTTGTATGACTTTTCTTTAGTAACAATAATCAATTTCCTTTCTTTAGAATTATAGGAATGTATTCATTTTCATAAACTGATTTCACCATGTGATCTACTGAAAACATGAATATTTTCATTATTTTGATTGAAACTCCTAAATTTGTTTTGGTATAAAATTGTTAACTGAATATAAGATAGAAAATAATTTTTATGGATAATGCGTTTTGGGGCCAGGTAGTGGTGCACCTGGTTGAATGCACACGTTACAATGCTCAAGGGCCTAGGTTCAAGCCCCTGGTTATACCTGCAGGGGAAAAGCTTTGCAAGTGGTGAAGCAATGTTGCAGATATCTCTCTGTCTCTCCCCCTCTCTATCTCCCCCTTCCCTCTTGATTTCTGGCTGTATCTATTCAGTAAATAAATAAAGATAATACCAAAAAATTTTTTAAAAGAAAATGTATTTAAACCAAGTGTTTAGAATTAAAAATATAACTTATTTTGAATATTATTCAGAATTATCTTTAATTTTTATCTATTTATTAGTGGATCTATATCCAATAGAAAGAAATTTAGAGAAGAGGGGTAGATAGAAAGGGATAGAGACAGATACCTGCAGCCCTACTTCACCACTCCTGAAGTTTTTTCCCCTGCAGGTGGGAACCAGGGGCTTGAACCTGGGTCTTTGCGCACTGTAATGTGTATAATTAACCAAGTGTGACACCACCTGACCCTCTGAGTTCTGTTTCTAAAGAAATTCTGTACGTAGATTAACAGTTTTCTCTGAATTTATCTTCCTTTTAAAAACAGTCAATTCATTTATGTTCCTGAAAAGAGACAGTTAAAGAGATAAAGAGATAAAGACAGATAGATAAATAGATAGGAGCTCCACTATTTCTCCATCCATTTACATTTATCTTCTAGGAATAAACAGTAGTAATTATTATTCAATCAATACTTAGATGAATTATACAAGAATAATATACACCTATAAGATATGTATACGTATATACTTCATTGTTTTTCCCCGGTGCGATATTTTGTCTAGATTTAGTTTCATTAAAAGAGCCATTTCATGAAATTAGTGGAATTTCCACTGACGACTCTGATCTTGATTATTTTCACGTTATAGAATTTCCTATTCTAAAATATTAGTTAGAATTATTCATTCACCTTCCAGTTGGAAACAAATGTACTAAGACTAGTCCTGTAATCCATTCTTTCTCTTTATCGGAGACAGCCAGGGAAAGTAAGAAAGAAGATCTAGTTAGAGCCTCTTATAAGATGCTAATCATACACCTGCTGGAAAACATATAACGTTTCCTGGTGAAGATTTCTTATCTGGTCTGTCTAGACTAGATTGTGCTAAGTCCACCCACAACCTATGGATTAATGGGGCACGGCTCCCTGGAAAACTCATACAAAATATGTTCATTGGAATAAAATATGGTGGTGTCTTATGACTGAACTTCCATTTGTGACTATCAGGAGAATAAGCCTCAGTGATTTCATATGTCGATTAAGGACCTGAAATCATTCAAGCATCACAAGAAAGAACCTGGATGATTGGGGCCAGGTGGTGGTGCACCAGGTTAAGCACACATAGTACTAAGCACAAGGGCCTGTGCAAGAGTCTGGGTTCGAGCCCGTGACTCCCCACCTGCAGGGAGGTTGTATCATTAGCGGTGAAGTAGGTCTGCGGGTGTCTGTCTTTCTCTCCCCCTCTCTGTCTTCCCCTCCCCTCTCTTCTCAGTTCCTCTCTGTCTTATTCAATAAAATAGAAAAAAAGATGCTCATCAAAATCAGTAGATTCATAGTGCCGGCATCAAGCCCCAGCAATAACCCTGGAAGCCGAAACAAACAAACAAAAAACCCTGGATGATGGCATTGATAACCTAGACTTATCTGTGCCTTCTTGTGACCTGCATAAAATATTAGAATATTTTGTCTTGGCAAGACATCTTATTTTATGTTTGAACAGAATACTGCTTAGCTGTGGCATATTGCAGTATCTGAGGCTGAATCTAGAGCCTCCAAGCATTAGGCATGAAAGTGTATTGAGTAACTGCTGTGCTATCTCATGGCCTTATGCTTGATTTCCTTGCATACGATGTAGCCCCCTGGCCTTGTATATCATTTCATAAATCCTGATATCAAATATTAATTTCAGTTGATTTTTCAGAAATATTTTTCTGAGTATAGTAGAAGTAAACAAAGTAGGCCATTAAAAAAAGTCTTGTTTATTTTATTTCAATGAGAGAAAGACACAGAGGGAAAAGTACAAAGAGAGAACGAGACCAGAGAGTACTGCTCAGCTTTAATTTATGGTGGTGGTGGGAAGTGAACCTAGGAGCTGAGAGCCTCACACGTGGATGTCTTTTTTTTATAACCATTATACTATCTTGGCAGCACCCATAGCCTATTTAACTAAAACTGCTTATATTTTACCATATTTTCTCTCTCTCTCTCTGTCTCTCTCTCTCTCTCTCTCTCTTCACCACCCCCACACCTTTCCCACCCTCTTTTGCCACCAGGCTCATTATTGGGGCTTTGTGCCTGCATAGTCCCACCATTCCTGGTGGCTATTTTTTTTCTTTTTTCTTTGATTGAGCATGACTGATGAGCGAGCAGAGTGATGAGACACATGTAGGACTATTCCACCCTCATGAAGCTAGCCTCCTCTTTTTTTATCCTTGTTTTTGTTATCGTTTCTTGGACTTTTGTTGTTCTTGTTGTTGTTACTTGGAGTTCTTTTCTGTTGCTGTTACTTGGACTTCTTCAGGCTTACTTTTTCAGATATATGTTTATGAGGGACAGAGACAGAGAGAAATGCACTACAGCACTGAAGCACATGACAAAGCAGGAACACTATCTAGGTGAGCTATTTTGCCAGTCTCACCCATTTTTATTATGCTATTTTCCTGTCAGTAAGATGGCCACCATACCTCTCACTTAACAAAATGAGAGATTCTTCCCTTGCCTTCTTAGATTTTAGAACTCGCCATATTCCTTGGCTTCATAATACCCCTCCTGTTTCTTCAAAACACACCAACCTCTTCTGCTCTGCCTCCTTCTGGAAAGGTCTCTGGTGAAACATGGCACCCACATAATATTCCTATTTTAACATTGACTAATTAGCAACATTTTCCTTATTCTGTATAAACTTAAATATTCACATGCAATTAACACATGGACGTCTTTGAAAGGATCATTTTTTTGCATACCTTGGTATTAGTGTGTAATGTGAATTTTAGATTAAATCATGATAATTTGCTCATTGAACAAATTCACACATAACTACTCTTAGCTTTGTCATAAGCAGTTTATAGTATATCATTCAATTTCAATGAATCAGAACATTGAGAATAGGTTTTCCCTTGTCTGGATTTTAACTATTACCCCAAATAACCTTAATCCTTCTCTACATTAGAACTCTATCGATCTGACCCACTGAAAAAGAGTTACAGGAATGGAGCTGGCTGAGAGATTTAAGAGGCAATGAGACAAGCATTAACTTGAATTATTTATCCTTAAGCAGAACTGACAAGTTTGACAATTTGGTCTGTACCAATGTAACATTTCCTAGAAGTATATAGTCAGTCAATAATGTAGAAATTCAAACAGAAAGGACATATAATGTCTTATACAGAGTACAATATTTGTTTAAATTAATGAATGAATTTGAATGATAACTCAGTGATTAAAAAAGTAGATATGAAACAAAATACCTAAAGTATGTGTTGGAGATGTCTGAAGATTTTGAAAAAAAATCTGTCTTCATATAAAGATAAACAATTGGTTTCAGAGTACATTAGCAACAAAGTGCACATTTTGTGAGTTATTTGATATACTTTTAGCATTTATTAATACATTTATATAATACATCTAGGATCTTAAGGTGTGTGTGTGTGTGTGTGTGTGTGTGTGATTTGAAAAGGAATCTTTGAAAAGGAATCAGTGAAAAACACTCATATTCCTGCTTCTTTGTTGTTTATGCATGAAGAGTCTGGCCACAGTAACTATTCTTAATGAACGATCATTAATCACCTAGTGGCAGACACCAGCAATAAAAGCAGAGTGCATGGGAGGAATTCTAAAGTATTCTAAGAATTTCCTTGAAACCTCAGTTACTTTGACATGATGGAAAAGTTCATAAAGACCCTGGATACAGAAAAGTAAAAATGCAACTTTAAAATGTGACCAAATCAGGAAAAACATTTCATTCATCCTCCTGGGACTCTTAAGCTCTTACTCTAATGGGTTCTCTGTATTTTTGGTGCAGAATTTATAATGACTTTGAATTAGTACTCTGTGACCAGGCCTAATTTTTTTTCTTTTAGGCTGTTGTCTGCTTAAAGACGAGATTGTATCCTATATTTTTTCGTGTGTGTGACCAACAGAGTGCTAAGCATTTAAGATAGTGATGAGAAATATGGTGCATATGTATATCACGGAAAAATGGTAGAAAGAATATCCACTAAATCCTATTTCTAAAATGACTTTTGGTCTTCTGTATGGAAGGAGGATTAATGAGTTACAGTGCAGTTATTGACACATGGGTACAGCTTTTCATCCCCCTGTGATAGTTGCCTGCAGAACACTATAACCCCAATTTAGACTATGTTCCATCACAATGCAGCAGGATCCCAAATCCCCTTCCCCCTCTTCAGAATAGTTCTTATTTGTTTAAGCAAGGTGGCTACATAGTCTCATGTATTGCTTTATTTTTGATTGTTGCTAAATTTTTACCACAGACTACTGCATATTAGTTGAAGACCATATAATAATTATATAAATACAAGAGAAATATTTTCTTCATGATATTGTGGTTTTTAAAGGTATTTAACATTTTACTTCAACAAGTTTATTTCAGTGCACAGATTAGTTTTGTCATACGCTTACATAAAAAAGCTAATATCTTGCTGAGATTAACAGGAAAAGGTCTCTGTCAAATATAAGCCAAGAGGGAAAGATGATGTTCAGGGCTAGGGTGACGGCTGAACACATAGGGCGAATGACTGTGTGTGCAGCTATAGAGGGAGTGCCACAGCCTGAGAGGGAGTGCCTTCTCCCCTCCTGTGGTATCTTTTCCTCTCTCTCTCTCTCTCTGAACAAAAGCTGGGCTCTGAAGGATTGAAATCACTTAAATCCGAGGCCTTAGCTCAAGATAAAATAGAGGAAGGAAGAAAGGAAAGGAGGAGGAATGGAGAGAGGGAGGGAAAGGAAGGGAGAAGACAGAGAAAGAAAAGAGAGAAGGAAGAGAAAGAAAGGAAGTATAAAGAATGGGAGAGAGAAAGAGAAAGAGAAAGAGAAAGAAAGATGTCAGAGAGGTGGCACAGTAGATAAAGCAGTAGACTCTCAAGCAAGAGGTCCTGAGTTCAATCCCTGGCAGCACTGTACCAGAGTGATGTGTGGTCTCTCTCTCTCAACCTCTCTCTCTCTCTCCTATCTTTTTCATTAATAAATAAACAAAATCTTTAAAAGGGAGAGGGAGAGAGAGAAAGAAGGAAGAGAGAAAGAAAGGGGAGAGGGAATGGGAGGAACAATAGGAGAGGAAGGGAAGTAAGGGGAAGGGAGGGAACCGAAATGTTCATAATCAAACTGCTATGATGGGCTGGAGAGACAACATAATAGTTCTGCAAAAGACTGCTTCCTGAGGCTCTGATACCGCAGGTTTAATCCTTACTACCACTATAAATCACAACTGAGTAATCCTCTGGTCTCTTTCTTTCACCCTGTATTTCAGTAAATTAAGTAAAATATTATAAAAGGAACACAACAAAAGAAAGATAATTATGAATTTATGACCATCATAATCAGTTGATATTATTTCTCTTATATTTTACTATTTTAAGTTTACAAAAATTGGTAAATAAAATCATGTGACATTTTTATATACCAAACAAAAAGGATTTTAACCCTATAATACAAAATAGGAAATTTTAATCTCAATTTCACCCAGTCTTTAATCACACACAGACAGGAAGTAACTGCGAGAAAATACGGACAGTGAGTTCAAGTTTGGTAATGAAGCCAACCAGAAACCGATAGGCCATGCATTTAAATATGAGTGTTTAGAAAAATCAGTGATACTGGAAGCATGTTAGAATTTCTAAAATCTTTTTTGTTAATTTAATAATGATGGACAAGACCATAGGATAAGAGGGGTACAATTCCACACAATTCCCACCACCAGAGTTCTGTACCCCAACCTCAGTATTGAAAGCTTTCCTAGTCTCCATCCTTCTGGAAGTATGGGCCAAAGATCATTAAGGGGTGCAGAAGATGGAAGGTCTGGCTTCTGTAATTGCTACTCCACTGCACATGGGTGTTGGCAGGTTGACCCATATTCCCAGCTTGTTTTCATCTTTCCCTAGTGGGGCAGGGTTCTGGAGAGGTGGAGTTCCAAAACACATTGGTGAGTGAGATCATCTGCCCCGGAGAAGTCAATTCATGTCATAGTAGCATCTGCAATTTGGTGGCTGAAAAACATTAAGATATAAAGCAGAACTTTTTTTTTTTTTTAAGAATCAGGAACCTAAAGGTAAGAACAGATCAGATCAGATTTGGGGTCTCCATTTGGAAAAAGAAGCTAGGAAGTCTATTTTAGGTATACTCTAGGGGGCTCAAGACTTACTAATTTTACCTGAGCCCAACTGCTAACGTGCAGGTGGGCTAAAGTTGTTGTCTGGGGAGATGTGTCAGAGTTGGAAATAGGACTAGAAAGCTGAATCAGGGAAGAAAGTAGCTCCCAAATATGGGAGAAGTATATAAATATTGTTAACTGTAAACCCCATCCATCTGACTAGGGCCCCAGATGATGGAGTGGCCTGACAGTGACTAAAGAGTCATCATTAAAGTACGCCAGTCTCTGGGCAGTGACTTTCTTGGTTAAGAAACACATGTGCATGAGGACTCAGGTGTGAATCCCTGTCGCACCTCCAGGGGCAAGCCACATGGGTGATAGGCAGTGCTGCAGATTTCTCTCATGTCTTGTTCTCTGCTCTTCCTCTCCCTCTCCCAAAGTCCCACCCCCTTTTTCTCTCTCCTTTACTCCCCCCGCCCCTTGGTTCTCTCCTTCACCCTCTATCAAAGAAAAAGAAAATAAAAAAAAAAAAAGGATTCTGGGGATGGTGGAATTGTCATGCAGTTACTGAGCTCCAGTGACAACATGGATGGAAAAAAGATCTGAAAAAAATCTATATACTTCAAGGAGAAAAGAATTATCTCTCAATAACCAAAGAGCAGATGTTTCATGTGAATTTACTTATTTTATTCATAGCTTATAAATATTATTAATTTGTATAAAACATCTTTAGGTCAAATTTAGTTAAATTTCTGTGTAATTCTGTTTGTATAAAGTATTTCACTTCCATCTTAAATTACTTCCAGCCCTGGTACAAAAATCTTGGCTAAATCTCAAACAGCACAATTATTTTCTCTAGTCATATGCCTGCAAATTTTCATATCTCATAGAAAAGTATGCTAGTGGTCACAAAAGCAATTGGATGTATGAATTAAGACTGTTCAGGGCAAAACTTTCTACTCTTACTGGGGAAAAAAAAAGTAAAGGTATTTGCCTAGTTGGTGACTGGATAATAGTATTATCTTTATATATACAGAACAACCTATGAAGTACAGCTAGAATTGATAACATAAAAATACTTATTTTACCAACAGAGTAGCGCTTTCATAAATTTTAATATTAACATTATATATGTATCTGGTATTTGCAGAAAACTTCATTAGAATGGAAATTGGATTTTCATTGAGAGAAGTAAAAAGTAGCAATTTTGTGGAAATTCATTGTTGAATATATCTATGACATTCGTTTGTAGTGCAGTTTTAGCTATATAATTGGTTTTCTTGCAAAAGCCAAAGGCCTCAATTTTTTCTTCAGTACAAGGCAAAGAAGTATACATATATTATTGTGAGTTTTATATGGAAAACAGGTGATATATTTTGTTTACTATGTTTTTTTCACAGTGATAAGTACAGATAAAAATGAGTAATGTATTCAAAGGTAGCAATACCATTTGATTCTCTGTTTAGGAGGAAAGTAGTAAGTATATTTGGCTTAGCAGTATTCTACTTAGCAATATTTCATCTTAATTTTTGTTCACTCAATAACTGTACCTGCTATTGATTAAACTGCTGTAATTAGGAGTCTCAGATCGCCACATTAAGAAAAATAGACACTGTTTTGATGGGGCTAGGCAGTGGCACACCAGGTTGAACTCACAACTTACCATGGTACAAGGAGCCAGCAATAAAACCTTGGCCCCTACCTGCAGAAGGAAGCTTCAAGAGTGGTGAGGCAATGCTGCAAATGTCTCTCATTCTCTCTTCCTCTCTAGCTCCCCCATCTCATTATTTCTGTCCTATCAAATAAAACAAAGAAAAGAAAGGAAAATGAAAATGAAAAAAAAAAAAAGGAAAAATGGCCACCAGGAATATACGAACCTAACCCCAATGATAACCCTGGTGATCAAGCAAGCAAGCAAGCAAGAAAGAAAGGAAGAAAACACTTTCATATTCATCATTCGACAGAGTGGGCATCGATCTAACATGTACTTAACCCTGCAAGATATGCTTCATGTAAATTTCTGTCACTAAATTTTATGATAATTCAAGAGGTAGTATGTAATCATCATGTAATCAGTATGTTACTGATTGCAAATACAAATAGGGTTCTGTATTAAAAGATCTTCTCTAGTAAATATCATTGATATTTGAGCAGAATTTACCAGAAATTTTTTAAAAAATTTTTTTTATTATTGGTTAGAGACAGAGAGAAACTAAGAAGGAAGGAGGAGATAAGAGAGAGAGAGACAGACAGAGAGATACCTGCAGTGCTGCTTCACCACTAAGTTTTCCCCGTGCAGGTAGGGACCAGGGCCTTGAACCTGGGCACTTGCACTGGAATGTGAGCACTTAACCAGGTGCACCACCACCAGGCCCCCTTATTTTCTCATTTTTAATCCCTGATAAGTATGAGTCTCAGACATCTCTATGTCTTGATGCGTTACTTTTTGTCATATAAAACTACTAATTTTCCCCGTAGCTTCAAGACAAAAATCAAAACTACAGTACAACTGTTGTAATATGTTTTGTCAGACCATTAAAAAAAAGGTTTTTTTTGTTTGTTTTTGTTTTTCCTCCTCCAGGGTTATTGCCGGGCTCGGTGCCTGCACCATGAATCCACCGCTCCTGGAGGCCATTTTTTTTCCCCCTTTTGTTGCCCTTGTTGTAGCTTCGTTGTGGTTATTATTATTGCCCTTGTTGACGCAATTCGTTGTTGGATAGGACAGAGAGAAATGGAGAGAGGAGGGGAAGAAAGAGAAGGGGAGAGAAAGACAGACACCTGCAGACCTGCTTCACCGCCTGTGAAGCGACTCCCCTGCAGGTGGGGAGCCGGGGGCTCGAACCGGGATCCTTACGCAGGTCCCTGCGCTTTGCGCCACGTGCGCTTAACCCACTGCGCCACCGCCCGACCCCCTAAAAAAGTTTTTTAAAAGTACATGTTTAATGTGCCTTTGCCCCTATCCTACTGAGGTCTTGTGCTTATTTATTTAGTTTTATTATTATTATTATTATTTTAATTTACTAGATAGAGACAGTCAGAAATCGAGAGGTAGGGGAGGCAGAGAGGGATAGAGACAGAAAAGCCCCTGCAACCCTGATTCATGACTCGCAAAGCTTTTCGCCTAAAGGTGGAGGCCTGGGGGCTCCAACCAGGTCCTTGCGCATTGCAACATGTGCGCTCAACCAGGTGTGTCATCACCTGGCCCTTATTTATTTATTTATTTTGCCACCAGGGTTATTGCTAGGACTCAGAGTCTGCAAAATGAATTCATTACTCCTGGTGACCATTTTTCTTTTATCCTTTTTCTTTCTTTAGTTGATAGGACAGAGAGAAATTGAGGGAGGGGGCGGGGCTAGAAAAGGAAAGAAACAGAGACAGCAGAAGTACTTGCTTCACGGGTCATGTAGCTTCCCCGCTCGCTGCAAGTGGAAACTCGAACCTGGGTCCTTGTGCATGGCAGTATGTGCACTTAACCAGGCATGCCCCCATATATGTGGCTTCATTGTTTTCACACCAACATTTCCCCCCCAGTTTTTGAAACACGGATAAAAGTTCTCATCTCGCCAGGATAGGTGTCTGCAACACACTCTCATCACCACCCCAGATATGTTTCCATCATGGTGCACAAGGACCCCCATCCCGCCCTGTCGCCCCTAATCCTCCCAACCCTTCCAATCCAAACCTCTCCTTCCCCTCTCTCCCAGAGTTATTTGCTTGGTGTAATACACCAGACCCTGTTCAAGTTTTACTTTGTGTCTCCCTGTTATGTTCTTGTTTCTTAAATTCTGCCCACGAGTGAGATCACCCCATGTTCATCCTCCTCTTTCTGGATAATCTCATCTAACAAGAGAATGGAATTGAGATACAGATTGGAAGGAAAGAAGCAAAACTGTCCGTATTTGCAGATGACATGTAGTACAATTAGAAAATCCTAAAGAATCCATCAGGAAGCTCCTGGGAAATATTAAGCACTGTAGTAAGGTGGCAGGTTGCAGAATTAATATACAAACATCAATGGTATTCCTCTAGGAAAACACTAAGTCAGAATAAATTCAGAAATCTACACAGCAGCAAAAGCAATCAAATGTCTAGGAAGAAACTTAACAAGAGAAGTGAAACGTTTGTACACTGAAACTTATGTCACTATTCAGGGAAATAGAAAAAAGATACAAAGAAATAGAAAGCTATCTTATGTTCATGGACTAGAAGATTTAACATTACCAAGGCAACTTTTTCTTTCAGATAGAGAGACAGGTGGGAGTGGTGGGGGGAGTATTAGGGCTTTACCTGGTATCATGCCATTGTCATGTGGTGCCTGGACATGAATTTGGAACATGCATGATATGTGCTCAACTACATGAGCTCTCTCTAGCCCTGTCTAGTTATATCAGTTGGTAAAATATGCTCATGAACTACACACATTTCACTATATTCTGTTTTCAATTTAGTTGCCAGTTTTTCCTGTACATAGCCAGAGATGATTTCTTCATATTCACTGATTCTTTAAAAGTGAATAGCATGGGTCAGAAAATAGGTAATTTTGTCTAACCTTCTGAAATTAAATTTATTTTATTTTGATGTGGTGCATTGAGAATCAATAAACTACATCTGGGAATGCTAAGTATTTGTATGCCCTACTCTTACCATATTACATATAGTTGTTAGAATTTTTGATTGAGAACAGTTTATCAAGTTGGGCAGGCCTGGCTTTAGTTAAGAATTTTGTTGTATCACTTACTTAAACATTCTAAATTCATGTACTTAATATGTAGACTCTGAATATACTTCTCATAATTTATTATACAATTGGATGAGGTGACATATCTGAAAGAATAATAACAGTACATGATAAATGTTAATAAATGATACTATTATACATATTAGAATGTTTATTAAGATCATTGAAGAAATACACTCAACACGTAAGAAAAATATTTCAGCAGTTTCATGATAAAACATAAATATTTATTCATTGGATATTATTTAAACATTATTAAGGAAAATTTCATACTCATATTAGTATATTTGGTAAATTATTCATGTCTGTATTCAGATACTGAGATTTTTCATTTAATCATGATATATATATATATATATATATATATTTCTTGTTTTGCTGTCAGGGCTCCATCCCTTTACAATTGTCCCTTTCTTTCTTTCTTTCTTTCTTTCTTTCCCCTTTTGTTGCCCTTGATTTTTATTGTTGTTATAGTTATTATTATTGTTGTTATTGTTATTGATGTCATCATTGTTAGATAAGACAGTAATGGAGAGAGGAGGGGAAGACAGAGAGGGGGAGAGAAAGATAGACACCTGCAGACCTGCTTCACCGCCTTTGAAGCGACTCCCCTGCAGGTGGGGAGCTGGGGGCTTGAACAAGGATGCTTATGCCGGTCCTTGCACTTTGTGCCATGTGCGCTTAACCCGCTGCACTAATGCCCAAGTCCCAATTCTATCACTTTCTGTGGACTATTATAAAAAATGTTTTCCAGACAGAGAGCTATAGGCAAAGAGGGACTTCACTGCTAGAAAGCTTACTTCCATGTTATACAGCGGAGTTTGAAAACTGAACTATGAATCTCATTTTTACTGCTACCACTGTTATTGATGGAGCTCTGTGCAATCACTGTGAATCCATCACCACAGGTGGCCATCCCCTCCCTCTACTTATATTAGTGATCTAATAATGATCAACAAGACTGCAGGATAAGAGGGGCACAACTCCATATTTTCTTTTATTTTTTATAAATAGGACAGAGAAATTGAGAGGAAAGGGAGAGATAGATGGAGAGAAAGATAGAAACCTGCAGATCTGCTTAACCATTAGCTAGTGAAACATCTCCCAGTTAGGTGGGAAGTGGGGTTTAACCCGGGTCCGTGCACTTTGCAGTATGTGCACTTAACAGGGTGCACCTGCACCTGGCCCCTGTGAACCTGTTTTTTCAACTGATCAATACAGTCATTTTCTAGTGTTGAATTGAGGATAAGCATAAAGGTTAACACTAAAATTATTCAGCAATCTTTTTCTATACTTGGGTGCTTGAATGATTTTGTTCTATCTACTTTAATTCCAACATTTTAACCTCTAATAAAAAAAAATCCTTAGGTGTAAACTTCAAATTTGTAGCAATTAATTTTGATAGCTATTCTCCTGAGAGTTCATGTACCCTTTTTTATATCATAATCTGTAGATATATCTGAAATAATGATATGCCTATGTAGAAAACTCAAAAGATAACATTTAATGCTGAAAATGCTTAACTTTAAACAATAGACAGTATGCATTCCCGACAATCTTATTCCATAATGGTAAATTCTCTACCTATTATTTATTTATTTATTTATTTTTTAGTTTTATCATGAAAGTAAAGAATAAATCCTGCCTCTATTTTTTGATTGCTACACAAGTGTATAAAATAGTGTTCTTTTTATATTGTTCTTCCAGTTAATTAATATGGAGTCCTACGTATTCAGGGTGGGGAGTATAACAAGACAATCATTAATTGAATGATTACTACTCAGTTTTATAGATAGAATTTATAATTTTTCCTCAACAAATTGTACACTTTTTAAGAATGGGTAGCACAGAAGAATACAGACGTTGGGAGTTGGGCGCTAGTGCAGTGGGTTAAGTGCACATGGCACAAAGCTCAAGGACTGGCACAAGGATCCTGGTTCTAGCCCCCAGCTCCCCACCTGCAGGTCTGCTTAGTAGTGCTGGCACCGATACCCAATAATAACCCTGGAGATAAAAAAAAAGGATGGAAAAAAATGGCCACCAGGAGTAGTGAAGAGGTAGTTACACAGGCACCCAGCCCCAGTGATAACCCTGGAGAAAAAAAAAGAATACAGGCAGATATTTCACCTTTTTAAATAAACGTGAACAAATTATGTTCTTTATCATACTCCTATTACTCCCAGTACTAACCACCACTATTTGTTGTTGCTTGATTTTCTCTATATTTTAGATTATCATATGCCTTTTTATTTTCCTAATGTATAAAATTTCTTCAGGACAGAAGCCTATTCACATGATGCCAAGTAGCTAAATTTGGGGAAGTTATAACTAATTTTTTCCAAGAATTAAGTCCCATTCTTTTAGTAATTGAGGTTATGTTGGCTTACACAGACTCTGTGTGTTTTAGAAGTGTTTCCATGAAACAATTCAGGTGGCGAAAGACAAATAGCTGATGATCTTACTCACATGTAGTAGGTACATAGAGGAAACAAGCCAACAAGGGAACTGATTAGCTCATGTGAGAACGACTCCTTAGAGTGCAGAAATGAGGTTACCTAGTAGCAATTGGGGATGTGGGATTAATGGTTTATAGTAAATGTGTACATTTTTTTAGTTTTCTGCAAAACACTCTCACCCCCAGCCTAGGTCTTTCTACCATCATGCATCAGGATTTGAAACACCCCCCCCCCACACACACACCCCAGAATATCTCGTGCAATACACCAAGCGCAGTCCAAGTTTTATTTTGTGTTTCCCCTTTCTGTTCTTATTTCTCAACTCTGTGCACAAGTGAGAGCATCTTATATTCATTCTTAACTTTCTGACATATCTCTCTTAATATGATCCCTTAAAGTAGAGGATGGAGTCTTGGTAGGTTTAGGTAAGTTTTTTTTTTAAGCTTTTTTAAAATTTTCCCTTTCGTTGCCCTTGTTGTTTAACATTGTTGTGGTTATTGATGTCGTTGTTGTTGGATAGGACAGAAAGACATGGAGAGAGGAGGGGAAGACAGAGAGAGGGAGAGAAAGACAGACACCTGCAGACCTGCTTCACTGCCTGTGAAGCGACCCCCCAGCAGGTGGGGATCCAGGGCTGGATCCTTACAAGCCAGTCCTTGCTCTTTGCTCCACGTGCGCTTAGCCCGCTGTGCTACCGCCCAACTCCCTAGGTAAGGTTTCATGAGAGTGGAGTCGCAGCACTGGGGTCTGTACCTTTATAAGATGAGGGATAGAGATCAGTTCTAAGTGCCTTATTGTATGAGGATACAACGAAAATGTAGCCATATTCACTTGTACCTGAATCTCAAACTATTCAGCATTCAGAACTCTGAGAATTAAATGCATCTTATGTAAGTCATAGAATGTTTGCTCTTTTTAAAAAATATATCATATGTAATTTTATTCTGCATTGTCACAGCTTCACACATGCATTCTTTCACTTCTCTAGGCCTTTTTCTTTTTTTTTTTTAAAGTTTCATTCATGTAAAAAAAAAAAACAGAAAGAAAGGGAGAGATACAATAAGCCTAGAGTTTCACCCATTTGCCGTATGCTTTACCATCTGGCAGTGGGGCACACACCTGGACTGCACACATGGCCAGCTACATGTCCTCTTCAAGGAAATATCTGCAAAATCCAGTCCACCGAATATTTAATAATTTATTAATTATTTAAAACTAATATCAGTACTTCAAATTCAGCCCTGTCACATCAATACTTAACCATGCATTTCATAACGTTTTGTTTAATATTTTCCAATATGAGCATGTTTACTTTTTGCCATTAAGCTTCTAACTAGATGAACTATGTTCCAGTTCTGATAAAAGAAATATAACAAAGCTGCATTAGCTAATGGAAACCCAATTATCCAAATACAGCTAACATCCGAATAATTACTTCTAGTATTAAAATAATTATTATATAATCACATAGCTTCAGATGGTCTAAAATGATTTTGAAGCTCTTCAATATGTACATGTCAGACATGATTGTAAGTAAAAACCTGTTTAAAATGCTTTCATTTTATTTGCAGATAATTGTGTTAGTAGTTTTTATCTGCATCCACCATACTATATAAAACTCACTTCTATGTAAGCAGATGAACTCTCCAATGAGTTCTGCTCAGAAAAAGCAATGCAGATGTGTTGTATGTCAAAGTCTCCCCCCCTCATTAGTACAGCAGCTGTTTGGCCGATGACTTGAACAATGCTTTAGTGTTTATACTAGACTGCTTTTATGATTTATGGAAGTTTGAGTTAGTGCTTTCCATGTTCATCTGTCATTTACTGTTCAAAAGATCAAGATCAAATTACTTTAGAAAGATTACACTTATACATTATATTACTAAACAATGACTGCATCACAATGGCCATTGTTCAAATTGTTCTAACTATAGATGCGATAAAAAAGACAAAAATCTTATTATAATAAATATTCATTTTGAAATATATATAAAAATATCATAACACTTTACAAAGAATACAAAGAGAATGTATATCTGAATTATTTTAAGAAAAAAATACATATGGGCACTCTGATAATATGGGCATTCTGATAAATATCCTTAATTTTTCATCATATACTTATTCAAAACCTGCAAGTTTTATGTATAAAGAACTTATGGTCTCACTTATATGTGTACTATAGGTAACTGAAGGATGCGAGCATATCAAAAAATTATATATATGGCCAAATTGTCTCTATGACTCTGCCATCTATGGTAATTATTGGGGTTACGGGGTAGTGCGTACAAAGTCAGTCACAGAACTAGGTGATAGGTGTGGTGTGGAGCTATAACCCTGCAATATTACAAATCTTCACAAGCATTATTAAATAAATAACTAATGAAAAATAGCAGGAAAAGAAGGGCTTTATTGACTAGAAAACAACTTAAGTTGGGAAATTGGTCAAGAGAGCAGAGACTATAAAACTAGTTCCCAAAAGAGAAGTTGGGATTCTGGTTTTATGCAGAGTAGAGTAAGCATAATAATCTTTGTGTATTATGTCCTGACATCTATATAGTAGTTTTCCAGGAAAAGTAATGCATGTTTATGAGGGAGGAAAAATGGGCAGGCACAGCTGAGGGATGTATAATGATCATATATTATGTGCACAGAACATGATAGCGAACCCTCATCAGGTGTATATTTCAGTATGGTGATGGGGATAAAGAACAGTAAGGTTAAGGAGCGTTCCACTTCTTCTTCTAGCGTTTGCCCTTCTTCCGTAGCCAGTCAACAGCGTCAGGTTGAAAGCTGTCAGGAGCTGCTTGTTGCTGGCTTTGAAAGTGACTGGGATCCATGTGGATTCAGTCAGCTAGGAAGGATCATCAGTTTCCCCAATGAATGGGTACTCACAGGATGCACCACGAGAAGGTCGATCCAATGCATCCCAATGCATTCTACTGAACAGCGGCTACTTACCAGCTTTGTCCACCAAGGTATCTAACTATCTAATAGAGTCCTTTCAGTATGAAGGTATTTGTAAGTCAGTCTCTCTCTCCCTCTCCCTCACCTCTCACCCCTCACCCCTCACCCCTCATCCTCTCCCTCTCTCCCTTCCCTCCCCACTCACTCTCTCTCGGTTCAATTAAAGCTTAAACAGTGTAACTATGGCTGCCTTCTGGGAGGTGCTGGTTGTCCTGTTATCCAAACTTCTATCCTAGACTTGTGTTTTTTTTTTTCTGCTTCCTTAATTCTAGGTTGGCTCAGTTTTGATCGGAACAAAAGGGGGCAGAGTTGCACAAAAGTTTAGATTATTTAATTACAGAATATAAAAATAGTAAACAGTACTATAGAAATACAGTTTAAACTCCAGCAGAATATTTGAGTTGTTGTGGGAGACATGGACATATATGTTAAGGAAAGAGGACATGGTCTGTGGTGCAGTGCCACAGAAAGCAAGATCTGTATACCAGTCTTTTTGCAAGAAGAGAATTTCTATTGTTTCTTGCTGTCTGATTCTCTGATTCATTTTTTTACGGGGGGGGGGGGAGATTCATGGGTTATAGTCCACAGTAAAATACAGTAGTTTGTACATGTGTAACATTTCTCAGTTTTATGCATAATAATTAAACCCCCTTTAGGTCCTCTACTGCCATCATGTTCCAGAACCTGACCCCCCCCCCCCCCAGAGTCTTTTACTTTGCTGCAATATACCAATGTCTGACTCATTTTAACTCAGGTATGGCTTCCTCCCAGTACTGGATGCTCTTTGGGAGGGCGGTGCGGGGAGCTTGTTAAATGGACAAGAAAGCCAGGACAAGACCCTACCTGCCTTGAATGGACTTTTTCTCTCCCACACTCTTCCCAGGACCCTGACACTTCTTCCCACTGATTTGGCCCTTGTTAGGAGATGAGAATTTAAGTCCTTGGGGTTATCTTTTGTTTAAAGACTCACATACCCATTTCTGGAGTTAAATTCAACCTGGCTGGTTATTTCCTGGTGATCCCTTTCCTCCTGCCATAACCCAGAACTCAATTCCATATATAAAGAAGACATAATTGTATTAATATATTTAATGAAGTCTGTGATTCAGATATCTTCTAATAATGGCACAAATATCGAATCCAAGAAAATTCTTGTTATATTAAAGGTTTAATTTTAAAAAGTCCAGCTTGACAGAGAGGGAATAACTGCTGAGAGTGGGAACTTCAGGCTGGGCAGTGGTACAAGCCCCCAGGCCCCATCTACAGAGGAAAGCTTTATCTGGGGTGAAATATGCTGTAGGTGTATCTTTTTCTCTCTCCCTCTCTCTCTCCCCTTCCATTCTTAGTTTCCTGCTGTCTTACCCAATAAATACATGAAATAATAAAAAAAAATACAAGTTTAAAGAAGAGTGTGGAATTGTGTGCTCAAGGCTCCTGACTTGATCCTCAGAGCCTTATGCATCAGAATAATACTCTGGCTTCTCTTTCATAAAAGTATCTGAAATACCCCACTAGGGAAATAGAGACAGGCTGGGAGTATGGATCGACCTGCCAACACCCATGTTAAGTGGAGAAGCAATTCCAGAAGCCAGACATTCCACCTTCTGTTCCCCACAGTGATACTGGGTCCATATCCAGAGAGGGGTAAAGAATAGGGAAGCTGGGAGTCGGGCTGTATGTAGCACAGAGGGTTAAGCTCAAGTGTCACTCACAAAGCACATGGACCATTGTTAAAAATCCCGTTTGATCCCCAGGCTCCCCACCTGCAGGGGGCGACGTTTCACAAGCTGTGAAGCAGGTCTGCAGGTGTCTTTCTCTCCCCTTCTCTGTCTTCCCCTCCTCTCTCCATTTCTCTCTGTCCTATTCGGCAATAACAACATCAATGACAATAATAATAACCACAACAATGATAAAAACAACAAGGGCGACAAAAAAGGAAAATAAATAAATAAAATAAATTTTAAAAAAAGAATAGAGAAGCTGTCATGAGAGGGGATTGGGGGTGGGCAATGTGTGGAAATGCACGCCTCTTATCCTATAGTCTTGTCAATTTTTCCATTTTATAAATGAAAAAGAAATTTAAAGTATCTCAACTGAAATAAATCTTAAAAACAAGTTTTGGAGTAGTAGGAAAATATACATGAACTTTTGACTGTGTGCTGGCGCTCACATGGAGTGCCTCCAACCAGGAGGTAAGCTGCTGGCCTTCCAATACTGGTTCTAGTGACCACTTGCAAAAGTAAGGAAGCACCAGGAGGGATCCTAGAATGGACCTCTGTTTATTTAGGGTAAAACACAAGGCTTTATAGCAAACAGAACAAAAGACATTTTTCACATATGTCTGAAATTACAGGTTTCTTAAAAGTCAGCTTGCCCCTATAGTGGGGAGGGGTAGGAATGACACGAATTGATATGACAGCAAAAGGTCAGAACAATTAGTCTCCATGATGCGGGCATGTTAATTATCCAAAGGTGTTAAGAAAAACATAGTGGCTAAATCAGTAGAGTGAGATGAAACAGAGAGACAAAGCTTGATGTAAATCATAGATATCAAAGAAAAGCAAGGAAATAGATGTGGAGGTCTCACTGCCAAGTCACTGGCAAGGGTGTATGATAGAGTGTGTTCTCCTATATGATCAAAAGGTGAACTTATAGTGAACGTGTGGACTTTGAATGACTATAGTGAACTTTGAGTGAACCCTCAAGCAGGCAGCCGTTTGGCCTGCTAGCAGGGGGAACTAAGTGTGAGAGGCTTGTAGGCTCTCTGTGGGCTTGAGAGACTAAGAAGGGGAAACTGAGTCATGGAAGACTTTTCCCTCTTAGCTCATCCCTATACAGGAGAGGCCAACAAGTGGGGTGTCTTTCCAGACCTCCATCCAAGCATGGGAGAGCTCCCCTAAGCTCTACCACGCTTTCACATGGTCCTACAACTGTGTTGATAGTTACATATTAAAAAATAATAATAATTGAAGCATATAACTGACCTAAAGTCTTGGCCTCAACATTTCCCATAGACACACTTAATTTTATCTTTGTTCCTGAATGTAGACTTTAAACATCTCCTTTGTTAGAGCATTTGGTTTAGAAATCATCTCTAGGTAAATACTTTGTTCTTTTTCATGCAAATCTTTTTTAAACTGACTGCTTTATGACTCAGAAATGCCTTTCTTTAGGGATTTGGAGTTATCCCTTTGAAATGGAACACAAAAGTAGTTTCTGTAGGGTAGGATACTACCTTCTATAAGGACAGACACTACTGCAGCTCATAAAAGGACCTCATAAAAGAAGGGGGTTGGGGGTCGGGCGGTAGCACAGCGGGTTAAGCACTTGTGGAGCAAAGCTCAAGGATCGGTATAAGGATCCCGGTTCGAGCCCCTGGCTCTCCACCTGCAGGGGAGTCGCTTCACAGGAAGTGAAGCATGTCTCTCCCCCTCTCTGTCTTCCCCCTCCTCTCTCCATTACTCTCTGCCCAACAACGAATGACATCATCAACAACAATAATAACCACAACAAGGCTACAACAACAAGGACAACAAAAGGGGGGAAAATGGCCTCCAGAAGCGGTGGATTCATGGTGCAGGCACCACAGAGCCGCAGCAATAACCCTGGAGACAAAAAAAAAAAAGAAGGGGGGAAAGTTTGTTTCTTTGAGTAAAACCAATTAGCAAGGACAGATGGAATAAGAGTTCCTTACTCCAGCTCTTAAAAGCCTACAACTATTTGCTTCTTGTTTCAGCAGGAGTTGAATTCAAGCTCAGATCTGACATCTGTTCTTTACTGGAACACTCACAGATAATGTCTTTCTGATTTTTTAACTTTGTCTGTTTTGATGTTCGCGCTGGCACAAGAGCAGATCAAGTTCAAAGCTTTGATTTAGTAGTGTAAAACTGCACAAGAGATTTAAATTCTCTGTCATATATATCACAACACCTATCAGAGACAAGTGCACTTATTGGTGGAAAGAAAAACCTGAAGCAGGTGATGGAGAAATAGATAAGTGTGAATGATAAACTGCTTCTCTCTCTTCCTCTCCTCACTTTCTTTCTCCTTACTTCTTCCTTCCTTCCTTCTTTCTCTTCCTTCCTTCCTTCCTTCCTTCCTTCTTTTCTACCTTCCTTTCTTTTTCAGATTTATTTTTCATTTAATTTTCTATTTTTATTTATAAAATGGAAACACTGGCAAGACCATAGGATAAGAGGGGTAGAATTCCACACAGTTCCTCCCACCAGAAATCCATATCCCATCCCCTCCCCTGATAGCTTTCCCATTCTCTATCCCTCTGGGAGTATGGACCCAGGGTCATTATGGGGTGCAGAAGGTGGAAGGTCTGGCTTCTGTAATTGCTACCACACTGAACATGGGCATTGGCAGGTTGATCCATACTTCCAGCCTGTCTCTCTCTTCACCTTGGGGGCTAGGAACCTGGGGGGGTGGAACTCAAGGACATATGGTAGAATCAACTGCCCAGGGAAGTCTGATTGGCATCATGGTAGCATCTGGAACCTGGTGGCTGAAAAAAGAGATAACATATAAAGCCAGAAAAATTGTTGAGTAATCATGAACCTAAAGGCTGTAATATTACAGATGAAGGTTTGAGGTCTCCATTTGGAAATAGCTAGTAGGTCTATTTTAGGTATATTCCAAAGGTGCCATGCCTATACTAGATTTTTCCTGAACCTGCCATCTGATATGCAGGTGGATCCAAGTTATTTTCTGGGGAGATGATGTCATGGCTGGAAAAAGGGCTAGAAAGGTGGATCAGGGAAGAGAGTAGCTCCCTAATATGGGAAATGTATATAAATGTTGTTGACTGTAAACCCCATCAATTTGATCTGATCTGGGGCCCATATTCAGCTTAGGAGCCTATGTGACCTCTGTATCCCTCTCACATTCTGTGGTCATGAGTAGGAATGCTCCAAACTTCCCCAACTTTAGGACCCATCTTCTTCCAGTGGTAGATAGAGTATATTATCCAACCTCCCTTCTGAGAATGGAACATTTTCTACCTGTTGATCCACATTGAGGGCAAGGTCCTATGGGGGCCCACAAAGGGGTCTATTTTGTTGTTCCTGATAGAGATTACCAGTGACAATGGAGAGAGGGATCTGTTAGAGGTCTAGGCCCATCATATCTGTGTGGTAATCCCAGGACTCCCTGACTAGGGCACCAGATGATGGAGTGGCCTGATAGTGACTAGAAAGTCATCATTAACGTATGCCAGTCTTTTGCCCTTACTCAGCTTTTGTAGTCCTTACTTTGAGCACCACCTTAAAGGTTCCAGAACTGGGAGAAATATGGGCTTTATAGAGGAAGGGGGAGATTCTTGCTGTCTTAGGGTTTGAGAAGTCAGTAGATAGTTATTGCTGTAGCCAATTGGGTTAACTTTGAGAATCCCATTGTTAAGATTTGAAGAACCAATCACAGACAAAGAAATTGAAACAGTTATTAAGAATCTTCCCAACACAAAAGTCCAGGACCAGATGGCTTTACAAACTAATTCTACAAAACCTTCAGGAAACAGTTAATACCTATACTTTTTTTTTTAATTTTTTAAAAATATTTATTCCCTTTTGTTGCCCTTTTTTAATATTTATTTTATTTATTTATTCCCTTTTGTTGCCCTTGTTGTTTTATTGTTGTAGTTATTATTGTTGTTGTCGTTGTTGGATAGGACAGAGAGAAATGGAGAGAGGAGGGGAAGACAGAGTGGAGGAGAGAAAGATAGACACCTGCAGACCTGCTTCACCACCTGTGAAGCGACTCCCCTGCAGGTGGGGAGCCGGGGTTCGAACCGGGATCCTTATGCCGGTCCTTGTGCTTTGCGCCACCTGCGCTTAACCCGCTGCGCTACAGCCCGACTCCCCAATACCTATACTTTTAAAGCTCTTCCAAAAGAGTGAGGAAACAGGAACACTCCCTTCTACCTTCTATGAAGCCAACATCATCCTGATACCAAAAGTAGATAGGGACACAAAAGAAAAGGAAAACTACAGACCAATATCTTTGATGCACATAGATATTGAACAAGATCCTAGCCAACCAGATACAGCAGTATATCAAAAAGATTACTCATCATTACCAAGTGGGATTTATCCCAGGAATGAAAGGCTGGTTCAATATATGTAAGTCAATCAATGTCATTTATCACATTAATAAAAGCAAAAACAAAAACCACATAATTATCTCAATAGATGCAGAGAAAACCTTTGCCAAAACCCAACACACATTCATGCTCAAAACATTACAAAAATAGGAATAGATAGGAAATTCCTCAAGATAGTGGAGTCCATATGCGACAAACCTACAGCCAACATCATACTCAATGGATAGAAGTTGAAAACATTTCCCCTCAGGGGACTAGACTAGGCTGCCCATTTTCACCATTACTCTTCAACATAGTGTTGGAAGTTCTTGCCATAGCAATCAGTCAAGAGAAATAAATCAAAGGAATACAGATTGAAAGGGAAGAAATCAAACTCTCACTATTTGCAGGTGATATGATAGTATACATAGAAAAATCTAAAGAATCGAGCAGAAAGCTATTGGAAGTTACAGCAAAATCAGTGTACAAAAATCAGTGCAATTAGCAAAATCAATATAGCAAAATCAATGTACAAAAATCGGTGCAATTTAGCAAAATCAGTGTACAAAAATCAGTGCAATTTCTTTATGCAAACACTAAATTCAAAGAAGAGGATATCCAGAAATCACTCCTATTCACTGTCACATCAAAATCAGTAAAATATCTAGGAATAAACTGACCAAAGAATTGAAAGAATTGTATACTGAAAACTAGTCAAAGAAATAGAAAATGATACCAAGAAATGGAATGATAGCCCATGCTCATGGATTGGAAGAATAAATATTCTCTCCAGAGCCATATACAAATTTAATGTGATACCCAACAAAAATTTACTAAGCTTCTTTAAGAGAATAGAACAAAAATTACAATCACTTATCTGGAACCAAAAAAACACCTAGAATCGCCAAAACAATCTTAAGGAAAAGAAACAGAAATGGAGGCGTCACACTCCCAGATCTCAAACTATATTATAAGATCATCATCATCAAAACAGCCTGGTACTGGAACAAAAAGGTCCACAGACCAGTGGAACAGAATTGAAAGCCCAGAACCAACCCCCCCCCATCTGTGGATATCTAATTTTTGATAATGGCCCAAAGTATTAAATGGAGAAAGGAGTCTTTCTTAAATAAATGGTGCTGGGAAAACTGGAACATGCAGAAGAATGAAACTGAACCACCTTATCTCACCATAAACAAAAGTGAACTCCAAATGGATCAAGGACCTGGATGTTAGACCAGAAACTAACAAATACATAGAGGAAAACATTGGTGGAACACTTTCCCACCTAAACCTCAAGGACATCTTTGATGATACAAACCCAATTAATTGCAAGGAAGACTGAAACAGAAACAAATCAATGGGCCTACATCAAATTGAAAAGCTTCTGCACAGCCAAAGAAACTATCACACGAATGAAGAGACCCCTCACAGAATGGGAAAAGATCTTCACATGCTATACATCAGACAAGAGATTAATTTCCTAATTTTTATTATCACCAGGGTTATTCTTGAGGTGGGTGCCTGTATGACTAATCTACAGTTCCCAGTGGTCACTTTTTCTTTTTTTTCCCCCATTTTTCATGTGGTAGGACAGAGAGAAACTGAGAGTGGAGGGGGCAATAGAGAAGAAAAGACAACAAGATACTGGTAGTCCTGATTCAGTGTTCATGAAGCTTCCCACCCCACAGGTGAGCATCAGGGGCTTGAGCATGGATTCTAGCAAATGATAACATGGATACTCAACTAAGGGCACCATCACCTATCTCCCCTTTCTCCTTTCTCCTTTCCCTTCCCTTCCCTTCCCTTCCCTTCCCTTCCCTTCCCTTCCCTTCCCTTCCCTTCCCTTCCCTTCCCTTCCCTTCCCTTCCCTTCCCTTCCCTTCCCTTCCCTCCCCTCCCCTCCCCTCCCCTCCCCTCCCCTCCCCTCCCCTCCCCTCCCCTTTTCTTTCATTTCCCTTTTTCTTCTTCTCCCTTTCCTTTCCTTCCCACCCTGCCTCCCTCTCTTCATCCCATACTCCTCCACTCCTCTGCCTCGCCCCGCCCTGCCTCGCCCCGCCTCGCCTCTCCCTTCCCTTCCCTTTCTATTCTCTTCTTTCCTTTAGAATACAAATAGCCCTGAATCTTCCAATCACAATTAGTCCTTTTCATGCATAAGACATATTGGTATCTATATCCACTCAGTAGCTTCTCAGAGCATGTAAATCGGCCAGAATACACTACCTTCCATTGGTGCTCAACGTCCAGCATTTTTGTCTCAGGGATATAGTGTTTTGCACAACTGACCTGCACTGGACCAGCTAATCTGTTATATGTAGCCTAAAATCCCAAAACAATGTTTTGTCTACTAATGTCCCCACAAGTCTGCAGCTTCTTTGGGAATAGACTCTTTGGGTTGCAGGATCAAGCATAATATTTATCTGCCTGAATTTATCTATAATCACATGTCATTAATAATTTGTTATGAATAGTGGCCAATAAAATAGCTTATGTGGATAGCACTGTGATTTGCCATATGTGTCAATCTAGTTTGAGACTGATCTACACTATATTGGAGGAAGTTTCAATGTTGTGGCCTCTTTCCTACTATCTCTGTCTTTCTGTCTCAAAATGCAACAAAAAGAAATAAAGGAAAAATATGAACATAATCTACACTACAGAAAATTATCAAGAAGAGCAGAGAAGAAAATAGAAATCAAACAGATGAAAGCAGCCAGAAAACATCAATTACTTGTATAAAAATCACCTTTAGAGAGTGGGGTGAGGGCACATGTGGTTGTGCACATATATTTTCATGTAGAAAGACTCAGGTTCAAGTTTCCTATTTTCACCTGAAAGGAAGAGAGCTTCATGAGGGACTCTCTGTCCTCTCTATTTTTATTTAAAAAAAAAAAAAAAGGAGGAGGAGGAGTAAAGGGAAGAAAGAAAAAAAGGAAGGAAGGAAGAAACATAAGGATGGAAAGAATGTAAGTAAAGAAAGAAGAAATTGCAATAAATGTAAAATGGATTAAATTTTCTAATCAGAAGCATCTGAATATGTAAATTAAGGTCCTTAGTACTTTGTGCATAAGAGTCATTAAATACATCTTGCATTCATACTCCAAAGGTAACTCAGTATAAATAGTACTGTACTATTACTGTTACATAAGTGGAATACTACTCATCTTTAACAATAATAAGATAAAATTTTATAGGTTGTTGCAACACGAACCTTGAGGGTATTATGCTAAGTGAAGCCAGACAAGAAAAGCACATGTGGTGCTACTGGGGAAATAACTCAGGGATAGGACATCAGACTTTCACAGCTGCAGTTCCCAGTTTGAGTGGTGTTTTGGCTTGTCTCTCCATCCATACATCTTTCTGTTGTATGTGAACTTGTCTCTCATACGCAGTAAATAAAAACATAAATATTAAAAAGAAAATCAAATGCTGTATAAGTTGTTCACCTGTAGAATACAAAGACACAAAAGAGCAAGAACTATTGTAAATAGTGAAGCAGAGTGTTAGAGGGAGATTGTACAATCAGTCAGAGGTTCCCAATTTTTTGCTGATAGATAGAAATTATACTTTTAACTGTGCTCACGAGGCAATGATACAGATGTCAAATTATAATGTTGTATATGTGAAATTTTTACTATCCAATATTGCCTCAGTGTAAGTTGCTTTTTAAAGTAAGGTATGAAAATAAAAACCCAGAAGCAAAAATATAAATAAGCCATTTGGATACAGTATGGTAACAAAATAAGAGAAAGTCATGATTACTGAATTCAATAATAAACTTTACTGAACTGTCCCCTAAAAGATTTCCACTTCGGCGTGTGTGTCTGTGTGTGTGTGTGTGTGTGTGTGTGTGTGTGTGTGTGTGTGTGTGTGTGTGTGTGTATGTATGTGGTCATGCTAACGGCAAAAAGTGAAAAGATTATGAAATGGTACATCCACTAAAGCTAGGGTAACATTCACATTTGAATGATATGTGTTTTGAAATTCATATTTCCTTCAAAGGGAAATTGATTTATCTATTTGGTATACCACTGGAAGATATTTGGCAGTTTAATTGTTAGGTTTTCTTGTTTGTTATGTTTCTTGTTTCATTACATATTAATTAGAAGTTTGAACTGAAATTGTTACTTCTAGGTCTATAGATTAGGAGTCAAGTTAAATGAAGAAATTAAAATTTTGAATTCATCATGCCTAGGTATAAACACAGATTGGTCCAGTACTAAGTCCTCAGGAAGTTGTCACGCATGTAATAAATATCTTTAATTATTTTGAAGATTCTTTTAATTTTCTGTGTCCCTTCCTTTGGTAAGCATCTGTGTTCAGGAAGCCTTATCTTTAACCTATATTAAATGAATAAATACCTTGTCCTGTTGAATCAACCACAAAGTGACAATACTTGTAACTGGAAAGTGATATTGAAAAATTTTTTAAAATTTATTTTCCCTTTTTTGTTGCCCTTGCTGTTTTTTCATTGTTGTTGTAGTTATTAAATACTGAAAATTTATCTGCTGTCTTTCCTCACTTCCCTGTGGCTAGAAAATTAACTGTAGAGGAAGCTCCCTTTACCTTTACCATAATCATTTATGTGTACATTTTTCACTTAGTAAATATTTGTTAAACTGCTTGCAGATTGGGAGTTGGGCGGTAGTGCAGCGGGTGAAATGCAGGTGGCACAAAGCGCAAGGGACCCCAGTTCGAGCCCCCAGCTCCCCACCTGCAGGGGAGTCGCTTCACAGGCGATGAAGCAGATCTGCAGGTGTCTTATCTTTCTCTCCCCCTCTCTGTCTTCCCCTCCTCTCTCCATTTCTCCCTGTCCTATCCAACAACAACATCAACAACAACAACAACTACAACACTAAAACAACAAGGACAACAAAAGGAATAAATAAATATTAAAAATACATTAAAAAACTGCTTGCAGATTCTAGTTACTGTTCTAGGTTTTGCAATTCAATAATATGTAAAACAAATTAGCACTCACAGATAAAATTAAGCTATTATGGTTATTCATCATTTTGGTAGAGTCCCAGATTACTTGCACACAGGTAGGTACAAGTAATTGGTGATATTTCAGGACACTGTTTAGTGATCTCATGAAATAACCTTCAAAGAGCTAATTGAATGATATTTTCCAGGATGATAAGTATCCTTATAATGCACGCATGCGCACGCACACACACACACACACACACACACACACACACACACACATTCACTCACTCTGTTCTTTGATTATAACTGACAAATGTGGAATTGAATGACTAGATAAGCTTCTTTCTAGTTAAGAGAAATATGTAATGGTTGTGCATGACAGATATATAATTCATATATTGATTAACAACTTGGGTGGGAGAGCATAATAAAAATATGAATTGGATATATAAATTCATTTGAGAAAAATGTAGAAAGCTATTAGAAATATTTTAAAAATGAAACTATATGTGCTGTAATTATGCATCTAGATTAACATATGACTGCTAATAAAAGAGAGAACTTCATTTGTCTGAATGTATAAGTGAGTCAGAATTAATTTTCAAGAGAATACTGGTAATTTTACTTTTATTTATTCAGAACATTTGCATAACAATAACTCATGTTAAGTAGGCAGAGTAGATATAATACTCCTAGTCAAAGAATCACAGCATCTCTGTTTATTGTTTGGTAGCAGTGAGGTACTATTGATTATAAACATTATCAACTGTTTTCAAAAATTGATTGACTTCATGTATTCTAGTAAGACTAAAATAGTTAGGACCATCAATAGTTTTACATACACTAGACAGATATACATCCTTACATAATAATATTGAAATACTGAACCGCTTTAATTCACTTTAAGAAATGGTGAATCATCATGAACAGATGTTATAGGTTTATAAACTTTTTATTTTAGCCTGTGTTTTTTCACAAATTCCTATGCTGATTTTGAACGTTTTGTTTCCTTTAGTGAACCATTTAAGCTTCACATGAATTTCATAAAGAAATGCACATACACAAATTCAGAAACTAATGTTATTTTAATGTTACTAGTAAAGATTTAAATAATAAAATATTATTTAAGGAGTGGGGAGTTACTCACTTTGTAGACTTCACACTTTATCATACTCAATAACCTAGGTTTGCTCTCAGGGAAAGCTTCAAGAACAATGCAATGGTGCTGTGGTATCTCTCCTCTCTTTGTCTTTCTTCCTCTAAGACTCTTTCGACATCTCTTTCTCTCAGATTGCAAAAGAGATAAAGAGAGAAAAAGTCTGCAGAAGTGGTGGAATTGTATAAGTGCAACACGCTGGTTATGTCCCTGAAACAAACAAAAATATGTATACATGTTTTTTCTCATATGTGCATCACGTGTGTAGTATTTGCATTTAAACAGGGATCTGTGCTGGGGTTGGGTTGACACCTCATTACAGTACACAAGGACCCAGTTTCAATCTCAAGTCCCCATGTGCAGGGGGGAAGGTGCTGGTGACTCTCTTTCTCCCTCTCCATATTCCCCTTACCTCTCAATTTCACTTTGTCTCTAATATATGTACACTTAACTGATGTGCCACTGCCTGGCCCCCAAGCCGTTTTACCCTTAAAGAATAGGTCAAAGGTCTGTTGGAGTAAGTCAAGTTCAAATCCAGTGCTAGGTAACTAAGAAAATGAAGTAGGAGGTGATAACTTATAAACTTTAGAATGCATTGTAAATGTTTAACAGAACAAATTAATAATTCAAACCATTCCTTAAATATTATTTTTATCATTTATTTACTTATCAGAGAGAGCCAGACCAGAGCATTACAGTAACACATATGATGTCAAGGACTAACTAGATTCTCTCGTTCTTGAAAGTCAGTGCTTCTGTAACTATGCAATATTCCTGCTGCAAGATTATTTTGAAATGACTAGATTATAAAAGACTGTTTCATCTTGTCTGAAGACAACTGTATGTACTTTCAATATTCCTTAAACTTGTTGAATTTATGTGTAAAATTTGTCTTTTTAAAACTTCTACTTTAAGAAAAAATTCTATTTTTGAGGCAAATTAATTTTACTGCCTTAATATTTGAGTTACTGTTCAGTGTTTTCTAGATTTACCAAGTACACAAGATAATGTACATGCTTTATGTGTACTGCTGTCCTACATTTTAAAACTTTCACCCTGTATAGTAACTTGCTACTGGATAATTAAAACATCATTTAATGTTTAAACACATAGATAAGTACACAAAGCTAAATACATTATAGTTCACAGAATGGTTGGTGATACATTATGAGTGACAGCTTCTGTGTAAAATAAATGTGTAAAACACTGATATTTAGGCAGAACTATTTTGGACACACATTGAATTGGGAATTCAGTGAAGATTAGATGAAAGAAATCACATCTGAATTTAGTTTGAAAGGCTGGTAATGTAATACACTAGTTTTGAGGTAAATTAAGTATATTCTTTTGAATCCTATGGTAATAAGATGATATAATTGATTAATATTATTTTCCTAACCAAATCTCTGAAGATTATTTCAGTTTAGTAGGTTGAGTTGAATATAACTTAAGAATATAAATGGCTTTGTACCTGGTGCTGTTAAATATGCTTTTAGAAAAATATTTGATTAGGGGCAAAGTGCTCAAATTTGAAAGACAGTATCTTTATAGATAGTTAAAAATAACAGTGGCCAAATGTATTTGACTTTTGAATGCCAGAAAGTATCATTATTATCTTGAGGCATAATGTAGCAGTAATTTTCCATATACTATTTTTCATGATTAGAGAATGTTATATTTACTTTAGGTTCTTATATATTAACCTCAGTAGAAAACCTACTTAAAGTCTAATTCCTTTTTTAATTAAAATCTAATTTCTCTGTGGAATTAAAAGATTTACAATTAGTATTCTATCAATACAATACATATATAATACTATATATATATTATTAACTACCACTATCATATTAAGAATGATCAAATATTAGGACCCTGGTTCAGTCCTTGATAGATAGGATTGGAAGGCTGCTGCATGAGCCATGGAGAAATACTGCAAGCATCTCTCTTTCTCCCTTTCTCTTTTTTCTCGCTATAAGAAAAAAAATGAAAAAAAGTTAAAAATAATGGCCACTGGGAACAGTGACATCATCATCATGGGGCTTTGCACCCCAGTGATAACCCTGGAGGGAAGCAATATATGAATGGCTACTTTGACTTTGTTATTGGCTCTTATGTGTTTACATTTAAAATGGAATGACTACGATTTTAAGAGAGATGCACAAACTGTTTTGTGTTAAGAATTTAGTTCTTCTCTATGTAAATTTCCACCCAACCCTTACAATTCTTATATACTCATCAGTTGGCGTATTGTGAAAAGAGGCAATAAGAAATACTAACTAAATGCACTTTTATAGTATAACTATGATAAATCAATGTTTACAAGGAATTCTTTTGTGATTTGGTTCGTGGAAAAGTTATTATATTTTAAAAGAAGAAGAATAGAAACATTATTGGGGCTCACTCAGATTTTCCCAACATCATTTATTGAAAAGACTCTCCTGTCTCCTTTTAATGTTCAGGGCTTCCTTGCCATATATTAACTGTCCATAAGTGGAAGGGCTTTGGTGAGTTCTTTTCTTTTTTTCTTGCTGAGTTTGGTGAGTTCAGACAACTTTGTTTAATGTATGGCATGTAAGAATCTTCTTCCATTCTATAGTTGGTCTGTTTTTGTGGTGGTTCTTTTGTTGTGAAGAAGCTTTTTAGTTACATAGAGTCTCATTTCTGTATTTTCGTTTGCCTTGTGATTGGATTTGAATCATCAAAGATGTTTTTAAATCTCATATCAGAAAGAGTTCTGCCAATGTTGTCTTCTAAATATTTGATAGTTTCTGTTCTAACTTCCAAATTTTGATCCATGTGGAGTTAACTATTGTTTGTGGTGAAATGTAATGGTTCAGTTCCAATTTCATGCACATTCAAACCAGTTGTCCTAACACCATTTGTTGAAGAGACTCTACTTGCTCTGTTTAATGTTCTGGACCACTTACTTAAGTTCTTTTAATTTTTATTCGCTATTTAATAATGGCTTACAAGATTTATAAGATTAAAGGGGTCTATTTCCTTAACACACCTACCATCAAAGTTCATTTTTTCCTCCCTTCATTTTTTAGTTCTGACAAAGTGGTAGAGACAGAAGAGTCACGTCTTTAGGTGTGGGGCCAATTTCTGGACTTGGAATTCTATTCCACTCACTGTTCTGCGAGTCTGTTTTTCTTTGGGTACCAGGCAGTTTTGACTACAATAGCCCTTTACTATAGTTTGAGACCTTGAAGCACGGTATTTTCCCTCAAGATTGTTTTGGCTATCAGAGGTATTTTCTGATTTCATATAAACTTTTGTTCTAGTTGCTTAAAGATATTTGATGCCATCTTGTTGGCAATTTCATTAAATATATATGTGTGTGTTGTGTTATTTATATGTGTTATGTCTCTATATAACTTTCTGGTTTCATAGTTAATATTCAAATGAATTGATGTCTTTTTTATTTAGTGATTTAATAATAGCTTGCAAGATATATAAGAATAAAGGGGTCTCTTTCTTCAGCACATCAACCATCAAAGTACTTTGCCTCCCTCTCTTTATTTAATAAATTAACAGATAATATATAGCAATGAAACTAATAATCTTACAAGGAGGGTAATTAGAAATGAGTAACTGAATGTCAGACCGGAGTTCATTGTTAAATGGCTTAAGCAGGTAGGGATTTATGAAGCTGTGAACAATGGTAGTTAGATTAATTTTTCTGTAGTGTTATATAAATGTGGATGTGAATGTACTAAAAGAGTGGAAAATACCACAGTGGGCTTCAACGTGGGTGGTGTACATTGAAAAGCAGCACACTATCCAAGTGAGTTCTTTTTCTGATGCTCATTTTATTGAATTTTTATGGGTTGGCTTAGATTCACTGTTTTACAAGTCAAAGCACAGATTTGCAAGTTTGCTTTCTATATAAATTGTTTTTTTTGGGGGGGGCATTGCTGGGGCTCTGTGCTGCTCTGGAGGCCTTTTTATTTTTAAATGTTTTATTGGATGGGAAAGAGAGAAATATAGAGAGGAGCAGGAGACAGAGAGGGAGAGAGAAAGATAGGTGGGAGACAGAGAGGGAGAGAGAAAAATAGGCGCCCGAAGACCTGCTTCACCAGTTGTGCAGTGTCATCCCTGCAGGTGGGGAGCCAGGGGTTGGAACCTGGATCCTTGCATGGGTCCTTGTGCTTAGTAGAATGTGCACTTAACTGGATGTGCCACTGCCTGGCCCGCTTTGTATAATTTCTTACATGCTTGTCATATATTATCTTATATATTCTTTTTTATTTTATTTATTTATTTTTCCTTTTTGTTGCCCTTTTTTATTGTTGTTATTGATGTCATCGTTGTTGGATAGGACAAAGAAAAATGGAGAGAGGAGGGGAAGACAGAGAGGGGAGAGAAAGATGGATACCTACAGACCTGTTTCACTGCCTGTGAAGCAACTCCCCTGCAGGTAGGGAGCCTGGGGCTGAAACCAGGATCCTTAAGCTGGTTCTTGCGCTTTGTGCCATGTGCGCTTAACCCACTGTGCTACCACCTGACTCCCATCTTATATATTCTATATGTTACACGCTAGAGATTTCTTTCATCTTCAGAGTATAACATGCTAAATATTGCTGCAGATACAAATAATGTCACATTTTAAAAATGACAAAAATATTTTAAATATTCAAAATCTTAAATTTATGTTCATTATTATGAAGTGTTTTGGTAATTAATATTAGATATATTTCTTTTATCTTACATTATAGCATAAATGAATAAGTAGTGTTCATCAAATATTAATAAAAAATAGATATCCAAGTCAACAGTAAACACATTTCCCTGATGTCTGAAGCTAGAAAGGTTATTCAACATTGTTTAGTGTTAGTTATTTTCATGATCTGGAAAAATGTTTCACTTTTAATTCAATCTAAAAATTATCCTATTCTCTCCCAAACTCAATCCAGAATATTTTTCTACTTCCAATAAATAAATAAATAAATAACAGAAACAAAGAGAAAAGTAATTTTAAGGCATATATAGTGGATGAAATTTCAGCTTAAATTTATTTTTTAAGTTTATATAGTCATGTTTTAAGTGATAATTACATCTTGCTATGATGTATACCTTCATTAGTCATAACTGAGCTTGTACTGTTTCACATCCTAATGACTGAAGTATTTTTTAATTTTTATTTATAAAATAGTAATATTGACGAGACCATAGGGTAAGAGGGGTACAATTGCACACGGTTCCCACCACCAGAACTCCACATCCAATCCCCTCCCCTGATAGCTTTCCTATTCTTGATCATTCTGGGAGTATGGACCCTGGGTCATTATGGGGTGCAGAAGGTTGAAAGTCTGGCTTCTGTAATTGCTTCCCCACTGAACATGGGCATTGGCAGGTGGATCCATACTCCCAGCCTGTCTCTCTCTCTTTCCCTAGTGGGGCAGGGCTTTGGGGAAGCGGGTCTCTAGGGCACATTGGTGGGGTTGTCTGTCCAGGGAAGTCTGATTGGCATCATGGTAGCATCAGGAACCTGGTGGCTGAAAAAGAGTTAAGATATAAAGCAGGGTGAGGGTGGATGTTCGGCTTCACGGGGTGGGGGGTGGGGTAGGATGGGATGGGACACAGTCTTTTGGGGGTGGGAATGGTGTTTATGTACACTCCTATTAATTTGTAGTCATATAAATCACTAATATAAAAATATAAAGCAGAACAGATTGTTGACTGATAATGAACCTAAAGGCAAGAATATTGCAGATGAAGATTTGGGGTCTCTGTTTTGGAAAAAGCTTGTGGATCTATTTTAGGTATAGTCCAAGGGGCCCATAACTACTAATTTTGCCAGAACCTGCCGTCTGATATGCAGGTGGACCCAAGTTATTGTCTGGGGAGATGATGTCATGGCTGGAAAAAGGACCAGATAGCTGGATCAAGGAAGAGAGTAGCTTCCAAATATGGGAAAAGTGTAAAAATACTGTTGACTGTAAACCCCATCAATTTGATCTGGAGCCCATATTCAGCACAGGAGCCTGTGTAACCTCTGTATCCCTGTAGGTCCAAACTGGCATTCTGTGGTCACTAGGAACATTCCTGGCTGCACTAATTTATAATGATATTCTGAAATTGGTGACATTATCCAATAGTATCAAAATTTTATACTATTTGGTGTTTATTTTATTGTATTGGGGATAACTGGCTTACAGATAGTCTTTAACACATAGGCATACTTTCTCATCTACCATTGATTGATGGGTAGGAGACACAACAATGTCTCCATATTCTGTATTACCCTCCTTTACTAGAGTGTTTTGCTTTGGTGCAATATTCCACACCCAGGTCATGTTTCACCTTAAGTTTTCACTTACTGTCCTTTGTTCTTAAGTTCCTCTTATAAGTAAGTTCATTCGGTATTAGTCTTTTTCTTTCTGGCTCATGTAACTCAATCTGAGGACATCATGTGCTGACCATTGTGATATTGCATGAGAGATAACCACATCATTTTTGTAAAGATATTTAAAATATTTATTTAATTCCTTTTTGTTGCCCTTGTTGTTTTTACTGCTGTTGTAGTTATTGTTGTTTTATTGATGTCGTTGTTGGATAGGACAGAGAGAAATGGAGAGAGGAGGGGAAGACAGAGGGGGGAGAGAAAGATAGACACCTGCAGTCCTGCTTCACCGCCTGTAAAGCTACTCCTCTGCACGTGGGGAGTTGGGGCTCGAACTGGGATCCTCATGCCGGTCCTTGCGCTTTTCATCATGTGCGCTTAACTTGCAGTCTTCTTCTTCTAGCGTTTGCCCTTCTTCCGTAGCCAGTCAACAGCGTCAGGTTGAGCCTGATGTCAAGTTTCGAGACCTCCTTTGAATCTGGAGAGGTGGCAGTCGTTGACTATGTGGGTCATAGTCTGTCTGGAGCCGCAGGGGCAGTTCGGGTCATCTCTGGCTCCCCAGCGATGGAACATAGCAGCGCACCGGCCATGGCCTGTTCGATAGCAATTGAGGAGGGCCCAACTCCCAATCACATTATTTTTAACAGCTGCATGTTGCTTCACTGTGTGCCATTACTGCCCTAGCCATTAATCTGCTGTTGGACATCTGGGCTGCTTCATAATTTGTGCTATTACAAACTGTCAGCACAACTTTTCAAGGAATGTAAAATTCATTATAAAATAATACAGTGTTTGAAAGCTGCACAATAGTTGTGTAACATACACATAAACTAATTTTTATATATTTGGCTATGATAATAATTAATTTCTACTTAGACTATAAGTATTATTAATAGCCTGAGCTGCTTTGGCTTTCAAAATACTGTGGCACTCAGGATTCGTATGGTCATCATGACTATGTTCTATAGCTATTCCCTATTATAGAAAATAATTACTTCTCCCACCTGCAGGGGAAAAGCTTCAAGAGTGGTGAAGCAAGTACTGCAGATATCTCTGACTTCCTCTGTCTCTGTCTCCCTCTTAAACTCTCAGTTTCTTTCTATCTTTTCAAATAAAGAAAAAAAAAAAGGGGGGGTAGAAGATAGTTCTTTGTTTCAGAATATCCATGATGTAAATAACATGGTAAGACTGGTAGTTTAATGTTATACTTATTGTAGTAAATGGAACATAAAATCTGGCTTCCCCAGTGCATAATGCAACTTACTTTATATGTATCTGTGTAGTTGAGACCCACATAGCATTTACTATTTGGGAATGTATGTAAAACTGTACATTTCTCTTAAGAAATTCATTATAACAAAAGAGAATCAACTAAAAGTAAAAATAAAAACTCTTTATTGTATTTACACTTACTCCTTGAGAAAATATATTATTAAATACAACCAAATATAGATAATGTTGGAAAAGCCTAAAGTTATAAAAATATTATAATTAACAATGATTATCTTCCCTACAAATAATAAGGTATTTTAGATATTAGCAAACAATGAAGTTTACATTTTGTACGGGGTTTATGCTTTGATTAAAATTAGTTATACCAAAAAATAAAATGGAATTAAAGTAGCACTCCAATAAAGATAGAAAGTTTATAAAAGAGATAATGTATTTCATAGAAATAAACTCAATAATATTTCTTTTCTTTTTTCCCTGCTATATTTAGTAAATAATGATTTGTAAGATTATAAGTTAACAGGCATATAGTTTAACACCATTCCCAACACCAAAGGTGGGAATCCTTAACCACACCCCCTTACATTGGACCTAAAAATCTACCTTTTACCCGAGAATCTCTTATTTTGGGGCAATACTCAGAAACATTTGTTTTCAAACTAAGGGGGCTGCCCCACTGAACTCTGACACTGCATGTCATACACAGAGGATAGAGAGAGACTGAAGGATGAGGCAGAGCACTGCCAGTTGAAAGGTGGTGGTTTTAAAGCTTGTCTTGGCACCTACAAAATTAGCAGATATTTGCCTCTTCCTGCTATATATATTTTTTGTTTTGATAGTACAGAGGAAATTGAGAGGCGGAGAAGGGGAGAGAGAGAGAGAGAGGGAGGGAGAGAAGAGAGAAGAAATGAAGAGAGAGAGAGAGAGAGAGAGAAGAGAGAAAAGAGAGAGAGATGGAGCAGAGGACTGTGTTATTACTTGTGAAGCTTGCCCCTTGTAGGTGGGGACCAGGGGATTGAACCAAGGTTGTTGCACTCAACCAGATGTGTCACAGCACAGCCCCTTGTCTCCACTAAATCGTAAAAGCCTCTGTGGATGCCTTAACTGGGTTCTGACACATATGCCATCTAAATGATTCAGATATCACATGAATAGAAGGTACTATAAGACTCCTTGAACAAGCTTCCAACCAGAGTGGAGAAGGAAGTAGATGATCATTCCAAGGACAAGAAGAGGGATAAAGAAAACTCTGAATGTCTCATTCTAGTTCATGGGTCAACTATTAATTATGCCTCCCCCCCTTTTTGTGACTTTCTTCAACAAAGGGGAAAAGCAACTAGGTTGAACATTTGTTTTTCTTCAGTTTGAAATTGATACTCTGAGGGCATCTCATCAACTAAGTAATGTGCTGACGTACTGAAAGTAAAGTGCCAGCTAAATTCTTTTCTTGATTATGTCAACATTAAAAATAGCAGATTTAAAAAATGGTGTGTGTGTGTGTGTACGCCAGTTTCAAATGTCAGTTTCAGTGTGGTACGGTGGATAAAAAGGAACGAAGAATGACTTGGAGCAGTGACTTTAGAAGTTGAAAAAAATAATTAAAATGAACATAAAATTATTTTTCTGATAGCAAAGATTATTGTTCATATGCAAAATAAAAGCTATTATCCCTTGGAATTTATTTTCTGTTTTTACTTTCAGTGTTTCTATGAATTTTCTAATTTACTGTCACTCATATTCATATTTAATATGAACATACTTACTTGTTTTATGAAAACTGAGAGTGATAGGTAGGCAAGAGAGGTAGAGAGAGAAAGAGTGACATCTACCTATAGCACTGCTCCACTATTCATGAAGTGCCCCTCCCATGCCCCAAGTTGGGGACCTGGGGCTTAGACCCAAGCCCTCACTCGTGGCAATGTGTACTCTAGTGAGTGTATCACTACCCAACGCCCAGTTTCCTTCATCTTAACCACTTCATGCTATCTTATGACAAAACTTCTGTCTTTCCCTCTTTGCTTTATGTGAGTACAGTACATAGTTTATCTTACGATAGAATCACTTATTTTCTCATTCAGTAAGCACTTATTTGGTATCTCAAATGTATTTGACCTCATACTAGGATATATAAAGATGTACTAAACAGACCTTGAATATTGTGTTTAAAAAGATCACTGTTGCCTTGTTTTGGAAACAAAGTCAACTGAGTAAAGACCAGTTAAGGTTGCTTCCTTTACCAAGATTAGAGAAATTGTTATTAATTCTATACTTATTATGTGTTTGGTTTTAAGCCAGGAAATTTGCATATATTATTAAATTTAATCTTCAACACTTCCTTTTGAGCTAGTTGCTTTTTTGTTTCTAAGACCAGGTAAATTGTGTTATTATTTCTTTTTCAAGGGATATAGATTTGTTTAGAAAGAGTACATCCTGGGAGTCGGGCTGTAGCGCAGCGGGGTAAGCGCAGGTGGCGCAAGGACCGGCATAAGGATCCTGGTTCGAACCCCGGCTCCCCACCTGCAGGGGAGTCACTTCACAGGCGGTGAAGCAGGTCTGCAGGTGTCTATCTTTCTCTCCCCTTCTCTGTCTTCCCCTCCTCTCTCCATTTCTCTCTGTCCTATCCAACAACGACAACAACAATAATAATAACTACAACAATAAAACAACAAGGGCAACAAAAGGGAATAAATAAATAAATAAATAAAAGGAAAAAAAAAGAAAGAGTACATCCTAAAGGTAGAGTGTGGACTTGATCTCTGGCAATGAGGGAAAGCCTCACTCAGCGCATTCAATATGAAAATCAGGTACACAGTGTGGTATCTTTGTCTTCCTCCTTAAATATATAGTTAATTGTATTTATTTATTTCAACATTTATAGTCAGGATTAGTGCTAGCTAGAAATATACATTGAGTAACTTAGTATCAAATATAGAATATATAGTATCAGGGCAAGGCAGTGGCATAGCAGGCTGAGTGTACAAGTTATGTGTAAGGACCTGGGTTCAAGACCCAGCCCCAACAAGCAGGGGGGAAGATTCATAGGTAGTGAAGCAGTACTGCAGGTGTCTGTCTGTCTCTCTTCCTCTCTACCTGCCCCTCATCTGTCAGATTCTCTATTTATCAAAAAATAAAAATAAAAAACTTTATATATTATCAATGAATATTTTTTAAAACTGAATGTTTAAAATAATGCACACTTACATTTTAATTAAATTAAATGATACACAAGTTTATAATCGTGTAAGGATATTTTTTAATCATTCCCATAGGAGCTCCTAATTTCCTACTAGTTTAAGATACTGATGACAAGGGGAAACATAAAACTTTACGTGAGGCAAAGAAAGATGCAGCTGTTTAAACAGCTAAACATTCAAGATAACATTCAAATGAATTGTGAGAACATTTTAAAATCTTAGATTATCAATAATTGAACTTACTACAATGAGTTCCTCTACGTACATGATATTTGACCAGTTTGATCACAGACTGATTACTGATGAGAACTAAAGCTGACAGAGGTCCTTTTGCTTTGGAACTTCTCGAAGGTTGCTTTTTTGTGGAGTTACACCTTGTTTAACAAGCTGACTCCAGCACAGAGCCTGCTCCCTGCCATGATTCTCCCATTAGCCTCACATCTGGCACATCTTCTTCCTTTGTGCTGACCGCGTTCCTTTGATGGCTTCATTTGGGCATGAAATCAGGACAGTGCTGCTGGCATCACCCATTCCACACCAGGGATGACTAAATAAAATCACAAAAAAGACTCTTTCAATCAGTAAAAAAAAGTTTTGTAATGTATCTTTTTTCAACCTCCACATTTTCATGTAGAGAAAACGCCCAGATCTATCCTGTACTTAAAAAAAAAAAAACCCTGATAAATGATATTTTTAAAAAATGATTTTCAAAGACATCTCAAAAATGTAATTTTTCAATAATAACAGTACCTTTATCAAACCTCCTTACAGAGTCCTATGATATCAATATCTGTACTCTTCATACATTTTGTTTGTTTTTGCCACCCAGGTTATCACTGGGACATAGTACCTGTATGATGACTCTACCACTCCCAGTAGCTATTTCCTATCTGTTATTTTAATAGAGAAAGAGAATAACAAAGAAAGAGAGACAGGTAAAAATAGCTCAACAACTGCAGCCTACTTGATGACTTGTGAAGCTTCCTTCCTGCATATGGGGACCAGGAACTTGAACCCAAGTCCTTACTCTACCAGATGCACCACCACCCTGACCTGACCAGATTAGAAAGTGTTGCTCTAGTATCTTTCCTGATTCTCTTAAAAGTAAAGTATTCTCTATGTTAAGATAATACCACTGAGTATATTGCAATTTATTAAAATTAAGGTGTAACCATCCAGCAATAGTCTTTTCATTTCATAAAAAGCCATTGCAAATTCCTGCACATTAGAATTCCAAAGTTCAATTTTATACTTTGTATACATACATTTTTTACTCTTGCATATCTGTTTTTTTCACAATAAAAACTGTCTTACGGGAGTCGGGCTGTAGCGCAGCAGGTTAAGCGCAGGTGGCGCTAAGCTCAAGGACCGGCGTCAGGATCCCGGTTCAAGCCCCCGGCTCCCCACCTGCAGGCAGGTCCCTTCACAGGCGGTGAAGCAGGTCTGCAGGTGTCTGTCTTTCTCTCCCCCTCTCTGTCTTCCCCTCCTCTCTCCATTTCTCTCTGTCGTATCCAACAACAATGACATCAATAATAACTACAATAAAACAACAAGGACAACAAAAGGGAATAAATAAATAAAAAATAAAAATAAATTTTAAAAAACTGTCTTACGTATTTTGGTGTTTGAGCTGTTTGAAATGTGGAGTTGAGGAGAATTTTGAGATTTTAGTATGACCCTTATGATTAAAAATATTTACCATGAAAATAAAAAAAAGAAATGAATGGAGCTGTGACTATCTTTTAAAACCATGCAAGTAAAAATACTATCTCTATAAAACGACATGCCAAGATTAACCCAGCTGTGAATTAGTGCAGCTGTGTAATACTCACATTATTAACAACTCTTCTTTGTAAGTTTTTAATTATCATCAGCAAGAGGTAGTGTTAAAGAAAACTAAGAGCTGTTTAATGACTTTTAGAGGAAGAGACTTTTGATGAAAGGAGAAATTAGGTAGCACTGGAAGAAAGGAATCTGGGCAAAAAAAAATCTCTTTTTTGAGAACAGAAAGTGAATTTTCAGTTAGTGGAAGAAAGAGAAGCAAATGACTCAAATAGAATGAGAAGACATAATGAGCAGACGAGAATTCTGTAATTATTCTAAAACTAAAGCCCATTGTCAGAAAACAATGTCTACTAGTTCCTTAACTCTAATCCATATCCATTTTAGTATTCACAGAGCCCGTGGTGATTGTTTTCATATTTGACCATTGCTTAATTATGTCACATTATGTCTCCCATACTCTGCCTTCTTGAATCAACTGTAAACTAGTAAATGCTTAGTAAGAACTCATTTTAAAACAGCATCTGTTTCTTCTATACTTGAGAAATAACATTTGTCTAGATACAGAGAATTTAAATTAGATATGACATTACTGTGGAAAATGAAAATTTTATTATCCTACATTCCTACATGGGGCTGGGGAGAAGGTAGAAGATAAATGGTATAATAGAATCTGTTAGTAAAACAGCCTTCTCTCTCTCTCTCTCTTCTCTCTCTCTCTCTCCCCCTCTCCCGTTATTCCCTCACCCTCTCCCTCTTTTCCTCTCTCCCTCTCTCTCTGTATGATCTTATTAGTCAGGTGTATATTTATTGAATTAAAAGAACTACAGAACAATTGTACATCATAACAGGGAGGGCAAAATCAATAAAAACTGAGGTCAAGGTGTTCCTCTTAGGGGTTCTCACTAGACTATGGTGGATTTTTGCTCCTCTTAGGGGTTCTCACTGGACTATGGTGGATTTTTGCTACTGTGAAGCTAAACTTTTGACAATAATTTGTACTTTTTATCTATAGATATCCATATAAATATGTGCAAACACATATATGTATAAACATGTGTACATATACATGTTATACATCAATAGAATTTTTCAAAGGTCCATGAGATTCAATAGTCATCTTATATAAGCAAAAGCTTTGGGTTGTAAGTTGCCAACAGGATCATCACATTAAGGGGTACAGTTCTGCCCGACATTATCTCTGGCATTTTGATACTTATCAGCTGAGAAGTGATGCTGGAAATGTTCTGTTTATACCTATGAGGTTGGCAGAGGCTACAGTAGTGATGATTAAATTTAACATTGTATTCCATTTAACATGAGATACTATCTAGATTGGGCTGAGAAACAAACTAGAAGAGAAATAGGAAGTTGTGAATTTTGAAACTAATCAGAGAAAAATAAGCATGCCTTTAACATGCACATCTTTTTTAAAAAACATTTTATTTATTTTATTTCATTTATTATTTTTTTACCAGAGCACTGCTCAGCTCTGGTTTATGGTAATGCAGGGGATTGAAACTGGGACCTTGGAGCCTCAGGCATAACATGCACCTCTTAAAGAATAATTTTGAAATGCCACTGAATTGATTTCTGGATCTGTATAATTAGGTAATACATGTTTTAGATGACAGTTGTTTGTTTGTGACTCTAACAAAGTATGTAAGGTATAAGATACTAAGCATAACTGCTATTACTGTGTTTTCAGAACTGCCACAACTGCGCTTTACTACATAAGTGATTTTTTTTAACCCAATATCTCTGTTATTTGACATGACCAAGTAGGTGTTTTCTGGGATGCAGATACCAGAGTTGGGTGTTAATGTTAGGCATTGTGTTTTTGTGTGAGTATATACAGATACACAACTAGCACATGCTACATTTTGCATTTTTTGTCTGTTTGTTCATTTTTTTGCCTTGAGGGTTATTGCTGATGCTCAGTGCCTGCACTATGAATCCACTGCTCCTGGAGGCCATATTACTTGCCCTTGTTGATGTTATTGTTATTACTGTTGCTAATGCTGTTGGATAGGACAGAGAAATTGAGTGGGGAGGTGTAGAGAGGGGGAGAGAAAGATAGATACCTTCAGACCTTTTTCATTGCTTATAAAGTGACCCTCCCCTGCACGTGGGAAGCTGGGGCTTGAACCTGGATCCTTGCGCTTCGCACCATGTGCACTTAACCCGCTGCACTACCACCTGGCCCTCTTGCATTTTGTTATTTTTATTCAAATGAATACAAATGATAGTGCTACACAAATAGGTCCCTGATAACACACACACACACACACACACACACACACACACACACACACACACACACACACATTTGTACTCAAAAGATTGGGAAGTGAATTGGTGTGAAGACACACAGATAAACAGTAGAACCATATGCTGACAAGGACTAAAATTGTCTGTTAAATAAGATAAGGTTAACTATCATGCTGGTGTTCTTGGACTTGCAACAGAAGATGGAATGAAGCTTGTAGAATAAGAATAACTCAAGCAGAGAAAAGGAGGTTTATAATGATTCTTCAACAAGGCAAAAATTGAAGCAACTGAGTAGTGGTGCTCAACCCTGAATATCATTAGAATCATCGAGAGCTTTTTGAAAAACTACTGATGCCAGGACCCCTTTCAAAGTAGTTATGGTCTTAGATGGCACTGAGGCATTAGGGTTTTTTTCAACCCCAAGTGTAATATAGAACCCATCTTGAGAGTAAGTGCACTATAAACTCAATCAATTCCTGCCACAAAACCCCTAGATCAGTAGGCTAACACTCAGTTCTTTTAGCAGGCTGCTTTTTTTTTTTTTTTTTTTTTTAGGATGAATTCCAGCTGTCCATAACAGAAAACTCCCAAATCAAACACACAAACAAAGATATTTTTTCTCTCATCTAGAAACCTAGATTCAGGTCACCTGAAGTTTGTCAGAGTGACACCATTTTACAAGGGACTTGCTCTTCCTACTGGGTTCATTTTTGAAAAAGAGAAGAGACACTGAGAAGAGAACCAACTGTATCAGAATAGTTGGAGAGACCAAATGATGTAATTTTCCTCAGATTCCATGAGCATTTCCTCCAAATGCATTAGGCAAATTATCTATTGAGAAAAACATGTTTTTGTTGTGTTATTTCAGAACTTTCAACTTTTCATATATGGAAAACCATTCTAAATCCACAAAGGAAAGAAAATACTCAGTGCTTTTCAAATGTTTTTGAGTAGTACTTAAAAATAAATTTTCACTTTCTTCTTTTCTCATCTTTTGAAAATCACAGAAATATGCGCAGAATATCTGTTTGAGAAACACTGAGATGATACACATAAGGTTACAAAGAGATAGTATGCATCTTTTTATTTCTGGCTACTAATAATTCAAATAAAATGAAAATTATGCGGTTGGATTCCATGATACTAAAGTAAAATTTAAAATGTTCATTACTATATATTTATATATAATCTTATTGGGATGAAGTAGACCTGCTCCATTTTTAAATAGTAGCAGCGTGTGTGTCCTTTGTTATGAAGTATGCCATGGTGTGTGAGTACCTGACTTGAACAGAGGATCTTGGTTAACAAATTGAGTAGAAAATAAAAAGATGTCCTGTCATAGGGAATCACTTTTTGCCTTAAAGGAGAGAGAATTCTTTTTTAAAATTTATATATATATATATATATATATTTTTTTTTTTTCCCTTTTTTGTTGCCCTTGTTGTCTTATTGTTGTAGTTATTATTTATATCATTGTTATTGGATAAGACAGAGAGAAATGGAGAGAGGAAGGGAAGACAGAGAGGGGGAGAAAGAGAGAGACACCTGCAGACCTGCTTCACCGCCCGTGAAGTGACTTCGTTGCAAGTGGGGATCTGGGGGGTTGAACCCTGATCCTTACCCTGATCCTTGTGCTTTGTACCACCTGCGTTTAACCCGTTGTGCTACCGCCTGGCTCCCAGGAAAGAGAATTCTTCCCATGGAGAAAAAAAAGGAAATATTTTATTATTTCAATAAAAGTGGTCTCACACACTAAAGCAAATATACAAGACCAATATATGATATGTGTAAGAAGTCTATCTGGACAGTTGTATTCAACTAAATTCTACAGATAAGAAGGACACGGGATGGAATACAGCTTCACAAGAGTCTTGGTGCATGATGATGAAAAGCACCAAAACTGGGGAAAAGAATGTCTTGCAGATACCTGTCCTGGGGAGATGAAAGGTTGTACATATGTGCCAGTGACTATACTGGAAACCACTAACCCTCCAATTAAGTGGGGGTGGGGTTGTCATTATTGAGGCTGGCAAGGTACCTCACTTGGATTGTGCATCTGCCTTGTCCATAAGCACCACCATGTTTCAGCCAATTCCCCCAATGCTGGAGGGAGCTTCTGTGCTGTGGTATCTTTCTTTCTGTGTCTTTGGTTCTGCTTCTTTCTGTCTAAAAAGTCTATCAGCAACAGTCAAACCATGGCAAAGGTTGAACACAAAATGAATCATCTTTTTCTCTTTATTTCTTTTTTTTGGGGGGGGGGTTGGGGACAAGCAAGGAGTGGTTTACAGTGCAATTCTCAACACATGGGTACATTTTTTTTCCTTCCTGTAATCAGTGTCTACACAGCACTCTTACCCCAAATTAAATCATTTGCCATCATCATGTAGCAAGGTCCCAACCTTTTTTTATTTTTACCACTAAACTTGTTGAGTTTCTGTGCCTGTCCAATTCCTAGGAGTCTCTGGCATACTCTATTTTTAAAATGTCAGGGCAAGGGTAAGAGTGGGATAGAGAGATGGAGGTGGGGGGAAATTAGACCGTGATATACCACTTGAAAGCTTTCAAAGACCTAGTGGTAGCATGTAGTGGTCAAGACCTCAAACCTGGATCCTTGGATCCTTACACATAATGAAGTATTCACTTTACTCTGTGAGCTGTAGCAAGCAGTTTTTACAATTGTAGCTCTGACTGGTTTTAGAGTTTGTTCAGTATGTATATAGAATAGTTTCACTTATTTTCAATAAATATTTCTGTTTCTTTCATCATGCCATAAAATGAAAAGTTCCATAAGATTTATAATATAAATTATTTGAGTCTTATTAAGCTTTTATTACTCCACTCTTCAGGTTAAGTTGTTTCAAACAGTGGAAAGATAAGTAAAGCTGTTGTGTAACTAATGAGGCTATGATCACTATGCATCTTACATTTCATTGTGATATTCTTATATTGTCTAACTCAGTCAACAAAATTGTATAAAATTATGATTTTAAGTGTATGTTTCCTAATACAAACATTTGATAACTAAAAAAAATGGCTGGAATGGGAGGTGATTATTCTTAGAAAAATAAGCAGAGGTGAAAGAAAATTGCCAGATGGTTTCACTCATATGTGGCATCTAAAGAATCAGTACCACGTGAATCTGCAAAACAAACAAACCAAAAGTAAAAACAGAATCAAGCAAACTGTTTCTAAGACTTTGTGAGAAATATGGTGGTTATCTTTGGGAGGTGGGAAGTGGGGACAGGTAACTTTGGTGGTGAACATAGTTTGGAAACTGTCATCTTAAAATCTAAAGCAACTATAGTAATCGACTAGTCATCACAAATTAAAAAAAACTAAAAAAAGTTGGAGTGAATAAATCTTAGTAAAATGTAAAATATATTTAACTCTCAAAACCCTCACTCTTTAACTCATTACTAATTTTCAGTTGTTATTTTTTGTAATGAAAATTAAAATACATTGAATAGTAATGATATCTGATGTTAAGTAACCCCAAAGAATTTTTGGTATCTTACTTGTGATCAGAATATATCTATTTGTATGCTCATGGTGAAGCGCCATGAATGCTCATGTATATAAGTTCCAGAATTATAGTCAAAGGTTTATTTCTTTTTACTATGTTCTAAAATCAAGATTTTTTTTTTTTGCACTTTGGAAACCATAGTTATAATTTCAGTAATTATTTGAATAGTTATTTGATTAATATTTATATACCTTCATGGAATGAAAGTACCTTTGAACAGAGATTGCTTTTCTTTAAATCAATCCCCTAGGCCTGAGGTCCAGCATATAATCAAAACATAGCCATTAAATAAATTAAAATAAAACCACAGGGAAATATTTCAGGAATATAAGTCTTTATATTTCTTAGAACTTAATTTTCTAAATCTTTACTGAATTAGAATATTGTACTATGATTTTTAATACTATTTAATATCTAAGAGTAATGTATGTATTACACAATCTTACAACAACCTAGGAATATGGTTAAGATTAAATAGTATTTGTACAGGCATCTTTCTCTCTCTGCCTATCTCTTCTCCCTGTCTCAATTTTCTGTACCATCAAATAAAAAGAAAAAAAATCATTTGTAATTTAAAGGTACTCGGTAAAATATTCCCAGGTTAATACTTAGTTTGTGCCAAAATGTTAATAAATTCAGAATCCTTGCATCGTTTTTGAACAATATCAGAGTGTATATTCAGGTAAATAATGAAAAAATGGAGTGTGGGGGTAAAACTAGAAGAATTCAGTTCGAGTCACACACTTGTAGTTTACACAGTGAAAAGTAAAATTGTAATAATGGCTCAAAACATATCTGAATTAGCCTTTTCATTTTGTTCCTGCTTTAATTATTATGTTGCCACTATTATCCTTCCTTGCAGAACTGTACTATTACCTGCATAGTCAGTCTGAACTTTTCCTCACCTCTGAAGCCAAATACAGGAAGTGAGGTTCTTAGATTGCCAGGGATCTGAGAGGTTTGAGTTCCTGCTTCCTCTTTTATTTACACACATTTACTCCTAACACAAGCCAGTGCTCTCACAACCCAAATCCTGCTGCATCTCCTTCAGACGTGTCCTTACGCTCTTCCCCACTCCAGATGGTAATGAGCTGAGAAATGAAAAAAATTACATAAATCTAAAAAATAATAATTATTATGTGTATTTTCTTGCATTTAATCAGGCTTGAGAAAATTGGTGTGTATTTTTTGTTGTATAACACATATTGTAGGTTTAAGTTAATGACAAAATCTAGTGAAATGTGTAAGTTTTTTGTTTTTTTTTTTTATCTTTAGGGTTATTTCTGGGGCTCGGTGCCTGCATTACACATCTGCTCCTGGAAGCTATTGTTTTCCTTTTGTTGCCTATCGTTGTTGTAGTTATTATTATTGTTGTTGTTATTGCTGTCATTCTTGTTGGATAGGACAGAGAGAAATGGAGAGAGGAGGGGAGACAAAGGGGGAGAGAAAGATAGACACCTGCAGACCTGCTTCACTGCTTGTGAAGCGCGCCCCCCCCCCCGCTGGTGGGAAGACGGGGGCTTGAACTGGGATCCCCACTCCTGTCCTTGTGCTCAGTGCCATGTGCGCGTAACCCGCTGTGCTACAGCTCGGCCCTGAAATGTGTAAGTTCTTAATAGACCTGTAGAGAGTTTAGTAATGAATTCAATGGAGTTGCAAATTTATATTATAGTAGAGAAGAAGGATGTTGTTAAGGAATATAGTAGCAAAAAGTAAAAGGAAATGACAGATGCAGAATAATATGTTGTGAAAACTAACAGAAAAATAGTTGTGAGGAAATTAAAATATATTTTTAAGTAAGATGAATCAAGAAATGTACCCATTGTACATGGGATTGGTCATGGAGCTTTTCCATTGGGACTGTGGGTAGTTAAAGAGAGTGGAATGGGGTTTAAATAGAAACTTATCATTATCAGCAATTCTGGGAACTAGAAAGCCTAAAAATGTCCCTGTCTATAACATCAAGTAGTATTATAAACACAATCTGCCAAGTATCATTTAAATGCATAAATTAGTTTGTAGGAACATAAGAAAAACTTCCCTGGAATTTTTTTTTTTAAGAGTTAGAAGCAAAGATCTGAGTTGAGACAGAAATTCCTGCCACCCATATCTGTTGCATGAGATTTGTATTTTAAACTCTAAGTAATAATGCAACAAAATATGATGGATAATGAGAAGCTCTTGAAACTAAATGACAAAGTGGCATTATCTATGTAAGGAAAAAATGGCCACCAGTAGTGATGGTGTCACTGAGCCCCAGCAATAACCTGGTGTTAAATAAATTCATAAGGAAGGAAGGAAGAGAAAATGTATTTATTTAAAAAAAAACCTGTAATTTACCTTGTAATGTAAGAGAAAATAATAACTTAATGGTCTTAACAGACAAATAAAACTGAAGTTACATATGTAAAATTAAAAATATTTGCTCAAGCATGGAAATACAATACATATTTCTTAAATTTTTATTGCTCAGAATTCTATAGAAACTTCATATATAATGGTCAGGCATTAAATTATTACCTTTAATAGATAATTAATTCAGGATTTTGATTTTTTATTCAGCAGTGTACTGCAAGTTCTTCAAAGACAAAATATAGATAAAGATGAGTAAGAATAAAGCAAGAAACATCTTTTTCAAGGTATTTATCTTTATAAAACATGTACTATTTACAGATTTTTTTTATATTTCAGTGTGACTAAAATTAGTAATAACTAGGATAAGCTTTATAGTTATGACAGCATCAAAAATTCTGGAAATATAATTTAAGGGCAGAAAAAATAAAACTGCTGGGCAATAAATCTTTCACTATATTATTATTATTATTATTATTATTATTGTTATTTTGCCTTCAGATTTATCGCAGGGGCACAATGCCTGTGCCACTAATCTATTGCTCCTGGAGGCCACTTATTCCATTTTCTTTCTTGTCATTGACTTGGACAGAGAGGAGAGAAATTGAGATTGGGGTAGGGTTGGAGAGAGGAAGACACCTACAGACCTGCTTTGCTGCTTGTGAAGCATTCCCCCTGCAGGTGGGGAGCTAGGCGCTGGAACCCTGGTCCTTGAACTTAGTACTATGTACATTTAACTGGGTGCATCACCAGCTGGCAGCTCATTTTATAGGTTTTTATAAGTAAGTTTAAAGTGTAGTGAAGTCTTCTGGTCAATCTAATGAATCTGTGGACTCTCGAAAGCTAATAAAGCTAGGGTTTTGCATTGGGATGAATCCTTCAGTAAATATGTCAAGTCATTTTGAGTGTTTCACTATATTATGTTAGATGTTAGTCTAGTATTAGGTGGTAGTAGAACTTTAGTATCATACATACTGGATACATGTGCTAGTACATTAAATATAAGAAACTGAAATGACTTTTTATGAACTTGGGTGGAAAAGAACATGGTAAATTTAGCACACCAGGCATATAGCTATGTGAAAAATCAAACTCTAAATCAGCAGATAATTCCATGTGTGTGTGTGTGTGTGTGTGTGTGTGTGTGTGTGTTACTTTAAGAGAAAAAGATAATGGAGAGAAACCAGAGCATTGCTCAGCTCTGGCTAATGTTGGTACAGGGGATCCGGGACTTTGGAACCTCAAGCATAAAAGTATTTTGCAAAACCATTATGCTATCTCCCCTGCCTCATAAAACTTCTTTATTAAATGACATGTTGCATGCTGTACTGACATCTATAATATTAAGTGTGATTTCCCCTTACTTCCTATGACTAACGTATATCTCATTATCGTGGAAACTACAATGTGCATATTCCTGCATGTTTTTGAGAGTCCTGTCAAAATCATTTAGCCAGTAACTTCTTTCTTTAGACTTTCAAAGGACAAATAGTTTATATATTGTACACACTAAGCATAATTTTGAGCACTAAAATGATTAGGATATGTTTTTTAAAAAGGCAATTTCAAAGGAAGGAAAGCTAGAAGTTATATGAATTGGCATAGTCTATTATTTTAGAATCTGCCCAGCATAAATTGGAAGGCAAGTCATTCCTTGGAAATGTCCCGATTTCTGCCCACTTTGGCCATATGGCTCTCCATATGGTCATAACTGCCTTCACTCCTTTACTTAAATGTTGCTTTATCAAGCAAGCCTTCCCCGATCATCTTTTACTAAACATAACATCACTGCTTTATAGCTTAGCTTTCTTTTTTCTAGCAATAACATATAACAGGACACATTGTCTTATTCATTATTTCTACATCCCACTAGATTATATCAATAATTTGAGCAGGCTGCATGAGTCCTACTATTGTACTCAAAGTGTGAAGACTGTATTGGTTACTATATGAGTTTAAATACATTAATGAAATAGCTCAATAATAAGTGAGGACCACGGGCTTGAACATAGATCCTTGGTCACTGTAGCTGCTCAATTAGGTTCGGCAATGCCTGGCTCAACTAGTATTTTTCAAATGATTTTGGAGAGCAGGCCAGGCTGTGGCATACACAGTTCATCACACATATTACCATGCCTGAGGACCTGGGTTCAAATTCCCACTCCCCACTTGCAGGACATAGTTCTGCTAGTAGAGCACAGGCCTTGGATTCGTGGGGTTCCCCGTTTAGTCCCTGTGCCACATGGGTACTAGAGAGGTGCTCTGTCTCCTCTCTTTCTCGTTTTCTTCCTTTCTCGTGTAAAACTCTTCCCTCATGTTTTTGAAAAATATTTTTTAAATATTTTTGAACATTACAAACATTTTATTGCTTTCAGTATATGCGAAAGTTTCTTAAGTAAATGACGTTTATTTTATTTTATTTTATTTTATTTTTTGGCTCTAGGACTCAGTGCCTGCACCCCAGTGCTCCTGGAGGCTATTTTTTTCCCTTTTGTTGTCCCTGTTGTTTTATTGTTGTTGTGGTTATTATTGTTGTCATCAATGTCATTGTTGGATAGGATAGAGAGAAATCGAGAGAGGAGGGGAAGACAGAGAGGGGGAGAGAAAGATAGACACCTGCAGACCTGCTTCATCACCTGTGAAGCGACTTCCTTGCAGGTGGGGAGCCGGAGGCTTGAACTGGGATCCTAACACTGGTCCTTGTGCTCTGCTCCACCTGTGCTTAACCCGCTGTGCTACCGCCTGACCCCCTGAAGTTTATATTTTTTAACATAAGACAGATAGCTAATGAGAGTTTTTGGATTAAAGAATTAAAGAAAAGAAAAACTATTGAGTATATTACAAATAAAAATAATTATACTCTAAAAGTAATTTTATTATCAATTTTTGTCTGTTTGCTTTTGGTAAGAGTAACACTAAAGGGGTTTCGGTTAAGGTACTTCTTATTCTTTCTGGGACAAAAATGCATAAGGAGAGAAAAGCAAATGTTGATATTTAATGTAGGGTTTTTTTTTGTTTTTTAGTTATTTAATATTGAATTACAAAATTGTGGGATAACGGGTATAATTCTCTACCATTCCCACTACCAGAGTTCTGTGTCCCTATTCCTTCCATGGGAAACTGCAGTAGTTCTCCCAAGGTCACAGATGTGGGTTGACTATTATTTCTATGATTTCTTATCTATATTTACATATATTTACCCATTTTTTCCTGTGACCCTAACTTCTTTTCTTACTTTATTTTGGTTTATTTATTTATTTTAGAAACAGAAATTTAGAGGGGAGGAGAGATAGAGACACATTTAACCCTGCTTTGTCATGTGTGAAGCTTTACCCCTACAAGGTGGGGACCATGGACTTGAAGCTGGGTCCTTGTGCTCTGTAATATGTGTGCTTAACCATGTGGACAACTGCCTGCTCCCCCTTCTCTTTTTTTCTAAGTCACACCTATACCTACTACTGCTTCTGAATGTCTTTCTTTTTTCTTCTTCCCTCTCTGGGTCCTGATGGAATTGGAGTTCTAAGCCCTCTGGTCATCTTCACCTAACATCCCCCCACCCCAGGAGTATGGAAAAGTTCTTTCTGGGTTGCAAATGGTGAGAGTTCTGGCTTCTGTAATAGTTTCCCGGCTGGGTATAGGCATTGGCATGTCAATCCATGTTCCAAGCATATTTCTGTCTTTCGCTAGTGGGCCAGGTATCTGGAGAGGTGAGGTTCAAGGACACATTGGTGAGGTCGTCTGACCAGAAAAGTCAGGATGCTTTCATGGTAGCATCTACAGTTTGGTTGCTGAAATGTGGTGAAATATAAAGCAGGGCAAAGTGTTTAATGAACAGGATCCAAAAAGTAGGAATAGAGCAGGTGAGATTAGGGATCCTGGGGTGGAAAGACTAGTAATTTAGTAATTTTTGCTTGAGCTTGATAGCTAACATGCAGGGGCGCTCAAAATATCGTCTGGGAAGATGGTGTCAGGGTTGAGAACAGAACACAAAATACTATAGCTTTTCGTCATCTATTAATGTATTTCTTCAATTATAGAATATAATTGTTGTACCCTTACTCGTATTTCTTGAGAACATTGCTGTTAGTCTATTAGATTTATAAAATACTATTATCATAAAAGAAATATTTGTGTGATTGAGCTCTCTAACTTGTAATCTGAATATATAATTGAGGTTATTTGTTCTCTCTACCACTCAGAGAAAAGTGTAGTTTAAATCTTTTATAGTGATAATACTTTCCTAAAATATCAGAGGTGAAATTAAGTTCATTGATAAGTACAAAGATATTTCATGTAATTATTATACATCTCAGTAAATACAGAGATTTTCCTGGTCAGACTGTTTATCTAACCGCAATTTACTTGTCAGAATACTTCTCGTTAACCTAAAATGTTTCTAATCATAAGAGATTGTTTTATCTGTGTAACTAGAACTTTACATGGAATCAGACAAACAGTACGAATTTAAACTTTTTTTTTCCATTGCGAGGGCTTCACAAGTGTAGAATGACTTTTTCAGATAGACAGGAGAGATGCCAGAGCACTGGGATTTTATTCAGTACTATGCTACCATGTGATATATCAGCACTTACACCTTGAACAGGTGCACGGCAAAGCAGGCGTACTCTCCAGTCAGCTGTCCCTCTGGCTCCTGAAGATATGTTTTTAACAAAGCTGTGTTGTTGTTGTTGTTGTTGTTGTTGTTGTTGTTAATTTATGCAATGCTGGGTTCTGAATCTAGGGCCTTGTGCCTGCGTGATATCTACCCTAAGTAACCTCTGTTGGTAAACGATTTCAGTCATTATTTTGTATAGAGAAATAGGACAGAGAGGATAGAGTCAGAGAGAGGAGAGACCATAGCCCTGCTCTACCAGATGATCACTAACAGAGAAGATGTTTTCTTTTATATTTTTCTTTAGAATTTTAAAAATAAGAATTTCGGGAGTCGGGTGGTAGTGCAGCGGGTTAAGTGCATGTGGCGTAAAGTGCAAGGACCAGTGTAAGGATCCAGGTTCAAGTCCCCAGCTTCCCATCGGCAGGGGAGTTGCTTCACAAGTGGTGAAGCAGGTCTGCAGGTATCTGTCTTTCTCTGCCCCTCTCTGTCTTCCCTCCTTTCTCCATTTCTTTCTGTCCTATCTAACAATAACAACATCAATAACAATAATAATAACTACAGCAGTAAGACAAGGGCAACAAATGGGAAAATAAATAAATATTAAAAATTTTTTTAAAAAAATTTCATTTCATGGTAGCACTGCAAATTTCAAGTGTGCATCATTAATATCAACTACTATAGACAACTGAGGTAAAAAAACAACTTGCATAAAAAAGAAACAAAACAAAACAAAAAAAAGGAAAGCATGGTAACCAAACTTCCTGATGGACCTTTTTTAAAATTTGACTTGCAGAGTTGTTAAGCTCCTATGACTTCCCTTTCTGCAGAAAAGTCAGACCAGCCTCTTCTTTGGCTACCTCTAGAGGGTCACTCAGCTTTGTACTAAAGGTTATGGTGTCCAACTGTTAATTAATGCATTAGTAATTAATCCAACTCTCCGCCAAACCTTGTTCTCTCTTTGATCAAGTTTACATACAGGGAGCGGGCCACAGGGTGGGTGAATTTGTAGTTGAGACACTTGCAGGACTGGGATTTCTTGTGAGCCACCGGGGTGGGCTGGAGCTGGCGCATCTCATCTCATCATGGACTTCCTGATGAGGTCCGCAGCGTTCTGCGTATTAGAATCAGCTTCCCTTTATATTGTGTTTTTGATTATGTGTTTGGGGAATGGACCCATTCCTTGTGCATACACGATGCACCACCACTAAATAGTTTCCCAAGGCAAATTTTAATTTTTTTTTCTTTAATGAGGAAAACAAGAGGAGAAACTGACAGGAGAGACAGCACAAGACTGCTGCACATGGGGCTCCCCTATGGCTGTCTATAATACTCCTAGGTTTTGTGCAACTTGAATCCAGAGCTTGTGCATGGAAAGACATAAACTATTCGAGGAAAGCCACCTCATAGCCCACTGCACTTACATTCTTATACCTTCTGCTCCAAGTACTTGCTGTTTCTAGCAGCTCGCTGCCTTCTTATCATAAGTTCCTAATTCAGTCCTCTAGATGAGGTCAGAAATGTACTATCCCACATAGCAAGGGAAGCCTGGCACTCTCCAAACAGATTCTTACTTCCTTTTTTTAATGTTTTCTATTTTTTATGAATAAAATGGAAACACAGTCAACAGACCATAGGATAAGAGGGCTACAATTCCACACAATTCCTACCACCAGAACTCCGTATCCCATCACCCCACCACCACCCCCAAAGCTTTCCTATTCTTTATCCTTCTGGAAGTATGGACCCAGGGTTATTATGGACCTGGAGTATTTATGGGGTGCAGAAGGCGGAAGGTCTGGCTGAACGTGGGCATTGACAGGTTGAGCCATACTCCCAGCAGATTCTTACTTTCTTTATTACTTGCTGGAGAAATTGTGGGCTAGGAGATTTGTTCTGGAAAAAAATTGTGTTGTCTTGGAGGTAGGGTAACACAAGTAATATGGAACTGTTTCTCTTACTCTCTTTAATGTGTCCAATTTTTACATTTTACTACAACATGCTGGAATGTCCAACTCAACTCGTGTTTTTTTACAAAGTTAATCCATGGCATTGTCTAAATTGGTGGTATTTGAGGGCAAGGGGAGGTGGTATCAAACTGCTGATCAGAATCATTCCACAATTGACCTTATAACCTATAAACTTGCTAAAGAACTTAATATTTCCATATTTTTGATTCTTTATAATTTGCTACATGCACAGTTATGTGGTCTGCAAATATGACTTTAGTTTTTTCCAATCTTCAGAAAATTTATTTCCATAGATTATTGTAATAGCTAAGACTTTGTGTCTGTATTGAATATGAATACGGAAAAAGAAAAGAATGGTCATATTTTTTCTGATATGAGAAAATCAATCTGACTTCTAGTAATGCTTTATGTATTTTTGGTAGTAAGGCAAAATCGGTATCACAAAATTGGTTACGAATTATTTCACCTCCATCTAGTTTCTGTTTATAGTTCTGTTTATAGTTGAACTAGTGTAATTCATTACTAAACTCGTAGATTTTAAAGGTAAGTTATCTGTCTGTGCTCTTTTGTTATGTCTTTTTATTATTATTATTCAATAGGATAGAGAGAAATTGAGAGGGGAAGAGGAAACAGAGAGGAGAACAAATAGACACCTGCAGTCCTGCTTCACCACTAGTGAAGCTCCCCTCTGCATTTGGGGGCGGGGTTCAGACCAGTGTCTCTGTGTGGGTACTGTGTTACCTTAATGGCGTGCACCACTGCCCGCCTCCCTCCATGCTCTTTTTTAAAAATTAGTTACAGAATATATGCTATGTCTCCTTTTTAAAATAAATAAATAAAAGATTAGTTATAGAATAAATGAACAGAGGGTTATTCAAGTTACTTGTTTTTATTTGTGTGAATATTGGTAGCTTATTCCTTTCAAGAAATTAGTCCTTTACAATGCACAAGGACCCAGGTTTGAGCCCCCGGTCCCCACCTGCAGGGGGGAAGCTTCACTAGTGGTGAAGCAGGACTGCAGGTGTCTATTTGTTCTCCTCTCTGTTTCCTCTTCCCCTCTCAATTTCTCTCTATCCTATTGAATAAGATATCTAATAAGATATCTTATCAGATTGCTTTCCTAGCTTTATTGGTATATCATGGACTTTAATATGTTGTGCTTTTGTTTTTACATATCTTAAAGCATTACATAGCTAGCCTTTTTTATCTTTGAATTATGGGATATTTGGTACTCTGCAATGTAAATTTCAAGAATTTGGATATAATCCATAAATGTTTTTCATCTTGGTTTTAAATTTAGCCTTTTGTAATCAGATAACACTGTAAAAATTCAATAATTTAAAACATGATTAAGTGTAGTTTTACTCAGAGTATAGTGTCTTTTGTTTGTTTTTAAGAGTTCTTTCCAGGTTCTTCTTTTTCTTATTTATTTGTTTATTATGGAATAGAGACGGAGAGATGTTGAGAGAGGGGGGTGTTAGGATGAGAGAGAGACAAAGAGACACCTGCAGTCCTGCTTCCCCACTCCTGAAGCTTTACCCCTGCAAGTGGGGACCAGGGGCTTGAATGTGGGCCTTGTGCACCATAATGTGTGCGCTTAACCAGGTGTGCCACTGCCTGGTCCCGGGAGTATAATGTCTTGATATATGCTTCAGGCACTCTTGAAAATAATGTTTATGGAGGCCAGACATTGTAGCACCTGCGCAGATTACCACACTCAAAGACCCATGAGCTCAAAACCATGATCTTCACTTGTACGAAATGAGGCAGGTTTGCAGGTGTCTATTTTTACTCTTGCTCTCCTCTCAATTTCTCTCTCCTATCAAAATAATAAAAAGAAAGAAAAGAAAAAAGGAAGGGAAACATGGCTACCAGAAGTGGAAGGTTTGTAGTGCCAGTACTAAGCCCCAGCACTAGCCCTGGTGGCAATAATAGAAAAGAAAAAGAAGAGAGAGAGAGAGAAAGAAAAATAAAGAAAATGTATATGTTCTAAGGTATTGCTTTATATTCAGTATTATATGTGAATATATCTGTAATTTATTGTAAATATTAAATTATTTAGTGTATGTTTTACTGCAGGTGCACATTAATCATGTTAATGAGAGAGGTACTGAGTCTTGTGTTTTCTTAATGAATTTCATCTGCTTTGTACAACCAGATGAAACTTACAACTTACTGTAAGGAGAGTGCTATAGTATCTATTACAAATGCTGTCTGAATTTTCTTACTTTTGTAATTTTGTTTAATGCATAACTAACATGAATTTTAACATATGCACCTAGGATTAAGGAATGGATATTCTTGGGGTAATAACTGTATGTAGTACAAAAACATATTTGCTAATAAAACATAATAGACAGCATAGTAAATCTTGATCATGCCCTTTATAATTCAACTGTTCCACAAATTACTATAGCTCGTTCAAAGCCATAAATATATGAAGTTGAACTTTTTTTCTATATACAGTGCTATGAAATAAATTATGCTACTGATTTTGCAAAACTTACTTTTAGATCTTGATAAAAATATGAAATATTGGGCTGGGAAGACAGCATAGGCTCATGCAAAAGGTTTTCATGCCTGAAGCCATAAGGTCCCAGGTCCAGTCCCGTGTCATTGTAAGCTGAGTAGTGGTCGAGTATCTCTTTTTCTTATCTCTATCTCCCTGGATCTTTTTCTCTGTAGCTCTCGCATTACAGGTGAGTTCCTCTGGTATTTGTGTTTCAGTCTTCCTCCCTCTCTCTCTCTCTTTATTCTCACTTAACATATGCCTTCATGTCCCAACCAGGATGAAACAAAGGTGATGACTTCATTTTTTTTTAATAGCTGACTAGTAACACATTGTATGTATACACCACAATTTTCTTGATAGTCATCTGTCTGTCTTTGGACGTCAGGTCTCTTTACCTCACTACTTTTCTTTTCTTTTTTATTAGACTTTTCCATTGATTGGCATTTTCAAATTTATAAGCCTTTTGGATCCTTGCCTGATGCATTATATATATATAAAGTGAACTTATGTAGCAGTGATGTAATTACATGTACCATGCATGGACACGACTCCCTGTAGGTGCTAAGGAGACAGTATCTGACCCAGCAGAGTCCAGTATCAACCTGGGAAGAAGTATCACAAAGGTATCACTGTGCCATACTTGAAGGCTGAAGTGTGATTAAGTGCCCTATCACAGATGGATTTAAGATATCTGGGGATTACAGATGTCAAAGTGTTTAACTATAAGGAGTTTGAGAACATTGTTACTGTTACATTGTAAAGGCTAAGTAGAATTTTATTATTGAGAAGAATAGTGCAGAACAAGGTGGAAGGAGATGATAAAAGCACCCATAGGGATACACTAAGGAGTGGAGAGTGAACAAGGAAATCTGGGGATAAAAAGGTAGCTTATAGGTCACCCATCCCAAACTTCAGTAGATTACAAAGCAATAGTAATTAAAACAGTGTGATACTGAAATAAACATGGACACTTGAATCAGTGGAACAGACTCCAGAGCCTAGAAATGAGCCTACACATATACAATCAATCAATCACCTAGTATATTTGAAAAAGTAACCAAAACAGTTGGCTACAGTAAGGAAGGTCTCTTCAACAACTGTGCTAGGAAAATTGGACAGTCACATGCAGTTAAGTGAAACTAGACAAGCACTTAACATCATATACCAAAATAAAGTAAAACTGTATCAAATACACGATGCCGACCAGACTTCCCTGGACAGACGACCCCACCAATGTGTCCGGGAGCTCTGCTTCCCCAGAGACCCACCCTACTAGGGAAAGAGAGAGGCAGACTGGGAGTATGGATCGACCAGTCAATGCCCATGTTCAGCGGGGAAGCAATTACAGAAGCCAGACCTTCCACCTTCTGCATCCCACAATGACCCTGGGTCCATGCTCCCAGAGGGACAGAGAATGGGAAAGCTATCAGGGGAGGGGAGGGGAGGGGATATGGAGATCAGGTGGTGGGAATTGTGTGGAACTGTACCCCTCTTATCCTATGGTTTTGTTAACGTCTCCTTTCTTAAATAAAAAAATATATAAAAATGTCAAATACTTGAATATTAGACCTGAAAGCCTAAAATTTATAGTGGAAAATTCTAGTGAAAAAAAAAACTAACTAAAACTAAAGAAGAGTTACACATGGCCCACAGACATATGAAGAAATGCTTCACTTCACTTATCATTAGAGAAATTTAAATTTAAACCACATTGAGATTCCATCTCTTACCTGTAAGAAAAATAGGAGCGGTGACAAGTGAGGCTTGAGAGGTGTAGGTGGGTTTTTGAGTTTATAGCCCAGAAACGAACGGGTTCAGGCTCTCTTGCTCTCTCTTTTTTGGCCCTGACAGCTTCATGTAAGTTTCTTTCTTTGCTCTCTTGCTCACTCTCTCCTGAGACCACCATGTGACCATAAAGCTTGAGTCCTCTTCTCTCTTTCTCTCTCACTCTCTTTCTCTAACATGCTTTGTTTTCAATAAAAGTTTAATTTACCTGGGGAAAAAAAAAAGAATGGCTGATATCTCCAAAACAAGAAAAGATGGGGTTTGGCAAGTTTGTGGAGACAAGGGACTCTGCTGCACTGCTGGTGGGGCTGGAAATTGGTGCGGCCCCTTTGGGAGACTTAACCAAATACAATGGAATTACCTTGTGATCCAGCAATACCACTCTTAAGCATTTATCTAAAGGATATGCAAACACTTATTTGAAGGGAAGTATGTATCCTCATGTTCTTTCATAGCTGCGTTATTCACGATGGCTGGCGGGTAGAAGCAGCCTGAAAGCTCATCAGCAGATGGCTGCATAAAAGAGTTATAGAGTGTATACTCCATGGAAGACTACTCTACAAGAAGTAAAGAGATGATACTGTATTCTTTAGGACAAAATAGATGAAAGTGGAGGTGAATTTGCTTAGTGAAATAAGTAAAAAGATGAAAGAACACTATTAGATGGTTTCATTCATATGTCAGAGTCTAGAGAACTGATACACAGGCAATTGCAAAACAAACCCAGAACAAAACAAAACATAGAAGCAAAAAAAATTGTTTCTAAGGCTTTGTGAGAGCCATGGTGGTTATCTTTGGGAGGTAGGGGATGGGGACACAGAAATTTGATGGTGGGTATGGTGATGAAATACACACACACACACACACACACACACACACACACACACACACTACTCTTACAATCTTGTAACCAACTATTAATCACAATAAAAAATGGAAAAAAAGCAGCTTATCCCAGAATTATCAATGTGGATTGGAAAGCCAGGGAGCCAGCTGAGTGTGGGCTACATAGGCTTCACCAGTAGCTCCCTAACCTATTCAGACCTTTGTTTTTCTCTTTTTTAAAAAAAGAATACGGGAGTCGGGTGGTAGCACAGTGGGTTAAGCACACATAGCACGAAGCAGTAGGACTGGACTAAGGATCCCAGTTCGAGCCCCCGGCTCCCCACCTACAGGGGTGTTGTTTCATAAGCGGTGAGGCAGGTCTGCAGGTGTCTATCTTTCTCTCCTCTCTCTGTCTTCCCCTCCTCTCTCCATTTCTCTCTGTCCTATCTAACAATGATGACATCAATAACAACAACAATAATAACTGCAACAATAAAAAACAAGGGCAACAAAAAGGGCAAATAAATAAATATAAAAAAAGAATACTAATATTTCCTGCCTGTGGCAGAAACACTGTGCTCACCAAATATCATAGCCACTTTTCTTTCCCCTCAGTGTCTCATATAGTTAATTTGAAGCAAATATTCTGCCCTATCAATGACAAACAAAATAACCATGTCCTCTGGGGTTTCTGGAGGGATCTTCTGGATGTTCTCAGCATTTTGTTCAAGTTTCAACATTGAGAAATAAACTTTATATCACCATTAGTAGTGAGAGAGGGTTTGTTTTTTTTTTGCCTCCAGGGTTATTGCTGGGCCTCTGTGCCTGCACTGCGAATCCACTGCTCCTGGAGGCCAATTTTTCCCACTTTGTTGTCCTTGTTATTGTTGCCATTGATGTTGTTGTTGGATAGGACCGAGAGAAATTGAGAGATGAGGGGAGACAAGGAGGGGGAGAGAAAGACAGACACCTGCAGGTCTGATTGTGAGGAGACCCCCTTGCAGGTGGGGAGAGCTATAGCTCGAACAGGGATACCTATGCTGGTTCTTGTGCTTTGTGTCATGTGCGCTTAACCCGCTGTGCTACCGCCCGACCTCCATGAGAGTTTTTTTATTTTATTTTATTTATTTTATTTATTCCCTTTTGTTGCCCTTGTTGTTTTTTTATTGTTGTAGTTATTATTGTTGTTGTCTTTGTTTGATAGGACAGAGAGAAATGGAGAGAGGAGGGGAAGACAGAGAGGAGGAGAGAAAGATAGACACCTGCAGACCTGCTTCACCGCCTGTGAAGCGACTCCCCTGCAGGTGGGGAGCCGGGGTTCGAACCGGGATCCTTATGCCGGTCCTTGTGCTTTGCGCCACCTGTGCTTAACCCGCTGCGCTACAGCCCGACTCCCCATGAGAGGTTTTTATGGAGTGTCTCTCATGAAGGTAGGATGAGGTTCTGGTGAAATGTCTCTTGCATGTGTACCTGCTAATCTCTCCAGATCTCTCTAATGTTTCTAATTTTTCATACAGTTCTCTCTCCTGTGTGTGTGTGTGTGTGTGTGTGTGTGTGTGTGTGTGTGTGTGTGTTATCTATGCATCCAGATATGTTGCAGGGGTTTATTTCAGTGTTGGAACATTTGACTGCAAATACGTCAACATCTTAAGGCTTATATATAAATATCATAAAGGCATAATTAAGCTTGTTATCTCCAATTCTAGTGATTATATCCAATTCTTGTTTACTTTGAAAATCTTGACCTTACCCCAAGGATGTAGGTGTAATTCTGGGATGTTAGATAAGACAGGCTTTATGTTAGCCTAAAGGCCTGTTGACCACTATCTGTGTTTACCTGATATAACCAAAACATACCTGGGGGATAGGGACAGAATTACAGAAATAAGGGAGATTTTCTGACAGCTCTGATATAATGAATAGCTGTTAGTAATTAAGAAAAAAATAGTTCAACAAAGAAATAGCACGTATTCTTATCAGGGGTTCTCCAACATTGTCCAAGAGATCACATTCAGTTATGAGTGTCCACGACATTGACTGGATATAACTCTATTATCATTGGTTAGAGACTATGATGCCTCTCCAGCTCTTAGTTTTCTTTTCTCTTTCTTTTCTCCCTTTCTTTCCTTTTCTTTCCTTTCCCTTTCTTTCTTTCTTTCTTTCTCTCTTTCTTCTTTCATTCCTTCCTTTCTTCCTTCCTTTCTTTGTTTCTCCTTCTTCTTCCCCACCTCTTCCTTCTCCTTATTCTTCTTGACATGTCAGTTGTGTTTCTTGATTAGCACTAATACTCTCCTGACACACAGCACAGAGTAGTTGGTGTCAGGAGTCCTGGAATCAACATTCCAGAGATCAGCTTATTCCATACTTTAACAGCACACCAGACTCTAGTTGCTGCTACCCCTACTTGAAACCCCAGTATCACTTTTGTGATTTTTCTGGAGTTTCAGGCAACCACCCCCTGATCTACAAGGGTCCCTTGTCAGAAATTTCAACAACAACCAGCATCCATACCCGAACATGGTCTACCTTTGCAGTGGAAACTCAGCAACTGTTGAAGGTATCGCACACACTACTGCTCCTACACACAGAAATTTAGGTTTGTGATTAGTCAACAATTTGTTCTGCTTTATATATATTTTTTCTTTTTTCTTTTAAATTTTTTATTGGGGTTTTAATGTTTTATAGTCAACAGTAAATACAATAGTTTGTACATACGTGATATTTTCTGTTTTTCACAAAATACAACCCCCGCTACATTCTCTGCCATCATGTTCCAGGACCTGAACTCCCCCCCCCCCCCCCCCAGATTTTTACTTTGGTGTAGTTCTACTTAGTGTTTTCTCTTCTGGTCTACCAGTGAGTGAGATCATCCCATATTTATCCTTCTGTTTCTGACTTATTTCACTTACTATGATTTCTTCAAGCTACATATAAGATGGGCTGAAAATGGTGAAATCACCATTTTTAATACCTGAGAAGTATTCCATTGTGTATACAGACCACAACTTGCTCAGCCACTCATCTGTTGTTGGACACCTGGGTTGCTTCCAGGTGTTGGCTATTACAAATTGTGCTGCCATGAACATAGGTATACACGAATCTTTTGGGATGGTTGTGTTTGGTTCTTTAGGATAAAACAATGTGGGAGTGAGATAGCACAGTGGTTGTGCAAAGAGATTTCCATGCCCCAAGGATCCAAAGTTCTGGGCTCAATTCAGCTTCTCTGCTGGCAGCCATAGCCAAGCTGGGCAGCATTACTTGGACCTGTGAGTTTCTAAACAAGTCCCGTTTATAGTATGTGGCTTCTGAGGCAATTATTCACCATGTTCTCATCAGGAGAACAATGTGGAAAGGCTCCCAGTATACAACCCCATCTCTAGACCACCAGGGTGTAGACCTTCTCCTGAGTTTCCCCGGTCAGTTGGTCAGTTCTCTGCCTCTTGATGTCAGCACAGGGCCTCCCCTTTGCTGCTCCAGCCTTCGAGGGACTGTAGCAAAGGCAGACAGTTGCCTTTGATGAGCCTTAGGGGAGGCCTCTCCTCCCTTCAGCAGTCTTTTTGTTGGTAAAATAGACTGGAGGTGACACCTCAACTGGCAAACTGCTGGACTGTTACTAGCAGGCTTGGCAGTAGACACAGGATTTAGCCCCGGAATCTCTCCTTAGGCTTCTCTCTGTCCACGAGCCTCACGTGTTTTCACTGACCAGTGACTTGGTGGGTTCCCAAAGTAGTCCTGGTCTTGTCTTGTTGCAGTCTCAAGTGATCTTTGATATTCCTAGTTGGCTGAGGAAAGGAGAGAATAAAAATAAACAAACAAACAAAAACCTGACCAGACTTGGGAGGCAAAATCTGCCTGACTGACACATTACTGTCAGAGAAATTTGTGAGCTGGTGTTACTTGGGGGTGACTCACTTGGGCTGACCTACCTCTGTAGAGGGGCTGGTTTACCTCACCTTCATCTCATGTAAAGCACAGCCCTAAATAGTCTCACTTTATTTTATTATTTTAACATTTTTTTCTCCCTCTGTTTCCTCAACTTCATGTATCCCTAGATACCTCTAATTCGGTTCTCTCTGTAGCACTGTAACTATTTAAATTCTTTCATATGAGATCATGATTTTTAAAAATTTTATTTATTTATTGCCTCTTGGGCTTGGTGCCTGCACTATAAATCCTCTGCTCCTGGAGGCAAATTTTCCCATTTTTTTCCCCTTGTTATTATTGTTATTGTTGCCATTGTTGTTGTTGTTGTTGGATAGGACGGAGAGAAATGGAGAGTGGAGGGGAAGACAGAGGAGGGGAGAGAAAGATGGATACCTGCAGCCCTGCTTCACCGCTTGTGAAGTGACCCCTTCCATGTGAGACATCCCTCTTGTAGGTGAGGAGCTAGATCCCACACCTTGCACATGCTAATATGTGCATGCAACCAGCTTCTCCACTACCCAGCCCCCATCAAGGTTCTTTTTAAAAAGAAATATTTTGAAACTAACATTTTAATTTTATTTAATGATGTATTTTTCAATTTTAATACCACTTTATTTAGGGAATGTTGATTGACAAGATTGTTGTTGTAATTGGGGTACATTTCCACTTTTCCTCAAAATAAGTTTCAGTGTACTTCAACTTTCACAGAAATGGACAAAAATGTTTTAAAAGTTATGATTCATTAGATATAATAACTTTGTGAATCCAAATGACATGTTAGTATTAAAAATTATATTGGTACCTGAAGTGAGCAATTTTCATTTCATCTACCTGTCATGATTAGAATCCTTTTGTAAATTAGAGGATGCTGGATAATAACTGCTGAATTTGCAAACACGAAAATGTGTAAATTTGCAGTGAAGATTTTCATCAAGCTGAATAAATGTCTTACACTTCCTATATAACATTTTGGCTCATTACTGTGTTCAGCTCTTCATTTCATTAACATGTACTGGCATATTTTTTTGTCTCATCATAAATTTTGTAAGTATAGTAATATGTAAATGATTAAAAATGTAGACTCAGTTCAAACTAGAACTAGCACATTGACTCGCATTGTAGGCATTCAATACATTTTATATACTTAATGAATCACCAGGATTGCAAGTTCATCCATGCTCACATTATAGGAACTGTGTATCTAAACTCTTGTCTGCATTCTTAGAGAATGCTGCCTAAATTAACTATGTGATGTTTTTCCTCTTTAGTTTACTTACAAAAATACTGTTATAAAAAGAGGAGACAGTTAAAATATATGCATTTTGATGTGTTATCCCTGAACCATAACCACACATATAATTTGATATTTTTCATTATAAGAATAAGTTGTTTAATAATTTAGGTTCTTTGTAAAGTTTTGGCTCAACAAGATTTATCCAGTTGTTTTGAGGGATAGAGCTGTTATTTAAACCAATATTTTATGTCTCTCTTTAAAAAAAAATATCTTTATAGATTTATTGGATAGAGACATCTAGAAATTGAGGGAGAGGGAGAGATAGGGAGAGAGACAGAGAGACACCTGCAGCACTGCTTTACTACTCACAAAGCTTTCCTTCTGCAGGTGAGGATCAAAGGCTCAAACTTGGGTCCTTGCACATTGTAGGGATAATCTTTACTTGCCTTCTTTTTGGGCAATCAGATGTTATGGAAATAATTAGCCTTAGCTGGCTGAAAGCTTCTGAAATACGGTAATTTGCTGGCAAACTGGTATTCAATCACAACTATGGTATCCTTTTACCAAAGTGCATAAGGAAAATAGAAATTGAAGGAAACCTGGATTTGTCTGCTACCTTGATTCAGGGTTTATTTCTTGAAATGATGTATAAAAGACAGTGCCTCTACCTAATATAGAAAGTGCATTACAAACCAAAAAGGAACAATTTTTTTACTAGAAAAAATATCTTCAGAGGGTCTGGCGGTAGTGCAACAGGTTAAGTACACATGACCTAAAGCACAAGGAGCCTGGTTTGAGCCGCCACCCCTCCCCGCTATCTCTTCACCTGTGGGGGGTGGGGGGTGCTTCACAAGTAGTGAAGCAGGTCTGCAGGTATTTATCTTTAGCTCCCCCTCTCTGCCTTCCCCTCCTCTCTCGATTTCTCTCTGTCCTATCCAACAACAACAGCAACAATAACAGCAACAAAATGGAAAAAATTAAATGGCTTCCAGGAACAGTGGATTTGTGGTGCAGGCACAGAGCCCCAGCGTTAACCCTGGAGGCAAAAAAAAAAAAAAAAAAAAAGGAAGGAGAGAGAGAAAGGAAGAAAGAAAGAAAAAAATATCTTGATAAAGCATTTTTTAAAAAGATTGGAGGTCAGGCGGTAGCGCAGCGGGCTAAGTGAACCTGGCACGAAGCACAAGGACCAGTGTAAGATTCGAGCCCTGGCTCCCCACCTGCAGGGGAGTCACTTCACAAGCGGTGAAGCAGGTCTGCAGGTGTCTATCTTTCTCTCCCCCTCTCTGTCTTCCCCTCCTCTCTCCATTTCTCTCTGTCTATCCAATAATGACATCAACAATAACAACAATAATAAGCAGAACAATAATAAAACAACAAGGGCAACAAAAGGGGAAAATAAACAAAAAAATAAAAAATAAATAAAAATGATTGAAATTTTTGTAAAAATTAGTAATCACAAAAATTCCCCACAATTGTCCCTATAGATGCATTTTTTGCTTAAAGTATGTAAAAAAGTGCTTTTATTTGATTTTTTGTTATTTTTTTACAAGTAACTTACCTGGATAATTATTTTATGTAGATTGTTTCAGTATTTCTACTGAAAGCTGATAACTGATTTGACGAATGAGGTCTATATAAAGTTTGAATGTGAAAAGAATCATTGATTTAAAATGCATGCATTTCTTTAATAGTTTGTAGCACCAGACACACTAGAATTTTTTATTTTCCTTTTCTTTCACATGTTATTACTATAATTATCATTATTATTATTTTGACTACAAAAGAAAACATTAACTATCTGGTGGTAGATAGAAAGCTGAAAGCCGAAATGGCTGAGCTAAGAGTACAGCTGTCTGAATAAGCTAATAAAGTATCAGAATAGGGCAACAAAATATATGAGCTACAGAAAACAACAGAGGGAAGAGAGAATAGAGTAAGTGAGGCAGAAAACACAATTAGAAAGATCAAGGATGAATTAGCGAAAACTATAAAAAGATGTAAGAGATCTTAAAAAAGAGATTAAGAGATATTGAAAACAACAACAGAGACATATGGGATGACTTCAAAAGAAGTAACAACATATTATTGGCTTACTAGGGGAAGAAAGAGAGGGAGGGAAAGAAAACATCCTTCAGGACATAATAGCTGAAAACTTCTCTAATCTAGACAAGATAAAAGACATAAAGGTTCCAAGAAGCTCAGAGGGTACCAAACAGAATTAACCCAGACTTAAAGACACCAAGACACATCATATTTAGAATGAAAAGGAATAAGGAAGGATAGGGAAAGGATCTTGAACACTACAAAAGTAAAACAAAGTTTCACTTATAGAGGAAAATGCATAGATTAGCAGCAGATTTCTCCATACAAACACTAAAGGCGAGAAGAGAATGGCAAGATATATATTGAGCTCTCAATGAGAAAGGCTTTCAACCAAGGCTAGTGTATGCTGCTAGACTGTCATTCAGACTAGATGGAGGCATAAAAACCTTCTCAAACAGCAGTTGAAGGAATCCACTATCACCAAGCCTGCCCTGCAGGAAGTTCTGAAAGTTCTCCTATAAATAATCATATCACCATGAACAAGCCATATATCAGAACGCTCTAAAATTTTAGAATAATGTCATTAAAATATCTTCCTTCTACAATATCAATAAATGTCAATGGCCTGAATTCACCTATTAAAGGCACAGAATAGGAAGATGGATCAGATAATACAACCCAACCATATGTTGTCTACAGGAATCCCACCTAATTGAACAAGCCAAACACAGACTCAAAGTGAAAGGATGGAAAGCTACCATAAGAGCCAAAGGACCACAGAAAAGGGCAGAGACAGCTATTCTCAATCTGACACAATACACCTTAAAAAAATCAAGTAAAAAAAGATAGGGTTGGGCATTACTTAGTGCTCAGAGAATCAGTCAATCAAGGGTCATAATGATTATTAAGATCTATACCCCCAATGAGAGGCCATCTAAATACATCAAACATATACTGAAAGAGCTACAGTAATTTATTAACAACATAGTAACAGTAGGGGATTTCAACACCACTTGGATGTTAGACCAGAAACTATCAAATACTTAGAGGAAAATGTTGGCATCACTTTTTTTCCATTTAAATTTTAAAGGCACCTTCAGTGAAATGAATCCAATTAAAAAAAAAAGTTGAACAATAAACACAAAACAGAACTTGCACTGGGTCTGGTGTATTGCACCAAAGTAAAGGCCTCTGGGGTAGGGGGAGAGGGTTCAGGTCCTAGAACATGATGGCAGAGGTGGGTCCTGAGGGGCATTGAATTGTTATGTAGAAAACTGAGAAATGGGAACAGGGGTAGATGGCATAATTATTATGCAAAATACTCTTATTCCTGAGGCTCCAAAGTCTCAGGTTCATGGTGAATTCATCTTCCTTACCGTATCTTGGATGGAACTGGAAGAAATCATGTTAAGTGAGAAAAGTCAGAAACAAAAGAATGAATATGGGATGATCTGTCTCACTCATAGGTAGAAGTTGAAAAACAAGATCAGAAGAAAAAACTCTAAGCAGAACATGGACTGGAGCTGGTGTATTGCACCAAAGTCAAAGACTCTGCAGGAGGCTTCAGAATTTTTTTAAAAAAGAATGATCTTTACTACCACTTTTTTTTTTTGAAGAATTTAATTTTTTTCTTGCCACCAGGCTTATAGCTGGTGCTCAGTGTTTGCACATTGAATCCACTGCTCCTAGCAAACATTTTTTTTCTTTATATATTTTAGAGGATAGAGAGAAATTGTAAGGAGAAAGGGGGAGATAGAAGAGAAGAAAGAGAGACACCTGAAGACCTACTTAACTGTTTCTCACGTTTCTTCCTCCCGTCCCCCAACCGCACCCAGAGCAATTGGGGACCAGGGGTTTTAACCAGATCCTTGGGCATAGTAATGTGTTAACTTGCCAGGTATGTAACTGCCTGACCCCAGACTATTAGGTTTTAAAATTTTTTATTTATTTATTACAGGATAGAGACAGAGAGAAATTGAGAGGGAAGGGGAGATAGAGAGGGAGAGAGACAGAGAGACGCCTGCAGCCCTGCTTCACTACTTGTGAAGCTTTCCCCCTGCAGGTGGGGATCAGGGGCTTGAACCTGGGTCCTTGTACACTGTAGTATGTGCACTTAACCAAGTGTGTCACCGCCTGGCCTGGCATTAGTTTTTTAAATTAAAGACTCATTTCTTTTCCTTGCTTTTGCCTTCTCTTCCCTTCTCTTCCCTTCTCTTCTCTTCTCTTCTCTTCTCTTCTCTTCTCTTCTCTTCTCTTCTCTTCTCTTTCCTTCCATTCTTTATTTTCTTTTACTTTCACTTAATAGAACAGAGATAAATTGAAAGGGGAAGATAATGATAGAGAAGGAGAGCAAGTAAGTCACTTGCAGTCTTGCTTCACCACTCATGAAGCTTTCCCCCTGCATGTAGGGCTCAAGGGCAAAAGGCTGTGTGTCCTTGTGCATGGTAATGAGTGTGCTCAGTCAGTGCACCACCACCACACCCCACAACTATGTCTTAAAGCATTTTCTGTGTACAGAAGAAAAAAAAAAAGGTCAGTAAGGACAGAGTGATAACTGACGCCTTCTTTTCCTTCTACCTCACTAGGTTTGCTGTATTTTTAACTTCCAGTAGCACTGTATTATTTTTTCAAAGATTTACTTATTTATTTTAAGAGAGGAGAATTTCTGAGAGAAATCACACACACATGACATAGAGTGGCAATTGACATGTGAGAAGACAACAACCTCCTTATGGGTTATAATTCTTGACTGGGTTTGAGGTGATTTACTGCAAAGAAGACATAAAAAGCTTGTTAAAACACGCAAGTGAACATCACAACGAGACATGCAAAATAAATTAGCTAAGAGTTAAAGAAAACCGAGTTTTGACATTGTTATTTGAGTTTTTTTTAATGTTGCTATAATAATGTAAACAAATGAGTTGTCTGTTTCCTGATAAACTAAATTCATGGGATGAAACATAAAAAGTACACAAAATATTAAGATATATCGCAACTGGGACTTGTCAAATAGTTAATTTACTACCATTTGATTTATATGTGCATCACTTACCACCAAATTAGTCAAAAATAAGAGAGATTATTATGAATTTCAAAAATGGTAGTTGCTTTAAACTTGTGGTTTCTAAGCTTAATATAAAATAAGAAAATGATTACTATGATCACTATCAAGTGTAGACGCAGAGGGACAATGGATATCTCTTCTTGTGTTACTAGCAATGAAAAACTGAAATTCTATACAATGTTCAATAATAATGATGATCATTTTCTTCTTTCACAAATCAACTATCAATTTGAAAGTAAGCTCAGAAAACATGCCAGCCTAAAGCAAAATTGCTGGGGTTTTTTTCTCTTTGGCATACAAGCATTTATAAGCATGTGTAAAGTTAAATTGACTTGTTAAAACATAAAGCATACTTAGGTAGTCATTCACTGCATGAGAAAGAGCAGGAAAGGAGAGAAGACACTATTAAGCTGCAGCATTTGAGATTATAGCTCTCGAATCTGGGACCTCAGTCAAACACACAAGTCCTATGCTCTGACCCTCTGAGAAACCACACGGGTTACTACCATTTAAACAACCAAAACAAAGGCAATTTCTTGGAATTGTTATGAGGCAATAATTAAGGAAAGGATTTGTACACATTGTAAACATATTATTATTTATTTATCTCAACATCAATACAACATTGCATAGTAAGGATATTTTTCAAAAGCTATTTGAATGGTCACAGGAAATAACAGTAGTGAATTTGTTGTATCAAATTGTGGAAAATGAATCCTGCCATTGGTAACTGATCTAGTCAAACATGACAAAAACATTTCTCTTACTGGTGAAAAAGTAAATTAGATGTGATGTCTATCTATGAATTAAAATATAATATTCTTTAGGTAAGGAAAAGACTTTTATGTTCTCACATGCTATGTTATTGACTAATGAAACTGATTAGGGTAATTTCTTCTTTTAAAATATTTATATATTACTTTGCACAGAAACAAAGAGAAATTGAAGAGAAGTGGGAGATAGAAAGGGAGAGAGGTGGTCTGAGAGGTGGTGCAGTGGATAAGGCACTGGACTCCCAAGCATGAGGTTCCATGTTCAATCCTGGCAGCACATGTACAAGGATGATATCTAATAATTCTTTCTTTTTCTCCTCTTATCTATCTCAATAAGTAAGTAAAATCTTAGGGAGGGAGGAGAGAGGGCGAGGGGGAGAGAGAGAGAGAAAGAGGGGGGAGGGAGAGAAAGAGGGAGAGGGGGAGAGAGAGAGGGAAGAGCGAGAGATAGAGAGGAGAAGAGAGAGAAAAGCTGCCTCCCTGCAAATGAAGACTCGGTTCTTGAACCTGGGTCATTGCACACTGTGTTATGTGCACTCAACCGACTGCCACCAACGCCCCCAGGGAAATTTTTACACGCCTCATTAAAGGCCTGAAGATACTTTAAATTAAAAAGTTTTATGCTAAAGAATTTTGAATGGAGCTGATAGCCTATCATTGATTTGTTTTATTTTCCTCGCTTTAGTCAGCAATATCGTTGTCTACAGAGTAATTGAATTGATTAGTTGTAAACATGTTTGATGATAAATTATAGAGATCTGAAAGCTGGATATTAGCCATGGAGAAATAGTATAAACCTTTTTTTTTCTGTTGTAATAGATGAGAAAAATTTGATTCTATAACTAAAAGATTAAGTTATGTACCTACCCTTCTGGAAAATTTCAGATGTCCTCTGAATGTCAAAGTTGGCTGTAGATATTTTTTGGTAGATCAGCCATTCAGATAATTGAAATTAAATTCCCTAGAGAAGGCAATTCTAGTTCACAAGCTCAGAAAATTAAGTACACAGTCAATAAATAGTAAGCAAAGTAGTGCTGATAGAGGCATATGGTGCTAACATGTAAGAAGTTGACAGTGTGTCATAAATAAATGTATCAGCTGACATTTTAATTAGCATAACATTTAATGGCTGTTGATTATATTTTAAAACTAGTATCTCTGACATAGGAGCAGTTTTAACTATTATAGTTGCCTCCAATTATAACCAAAATAATATATATTAGCATACAAGCATAAGCTTAGCTACAGATCATAAATACCATTCTTTTTGAGCAGTGGTAAGGATTTAGAAACTCTCACCTTCCCCCGTCCTAGGTACTCCTCCACCACCATGCACCAGGACCAGAAAGTACCCCCTTAGCCTGCCTCCCCCCACCAGGAAACTGCACCTCAACCCAGTCCAAGTTCTGCTTTGTGTTTCCTCTTCCTATTCTTGTTTCTAAAATTCTGCCCTAAGTTAGATTCTCTCATATTCATCTTCCTCTTTGTGACTTAATTCACATAACATGATTCTTTCAGGCTCCATGCAAGTTGATAAGATGAAGAAGGTGACTTCATCATTCTTAGTGCTGAGTAGTATCTGGATGACCTTTTTCAGGGACAGAGAGAGAGAGAAGGTAAAAGACAGAATGAGCTTTCCCTAGTGATAGGGCTGGGCTCAAAACTAGGTTGCATATACAGCATTGCAGGCATCTTCCCAGAAGAGCTATCTCAGGCATCTATAATGTTTATATTTTAATAATAAAATGTTAGAATTTTTTGCTTAGATAAGCATGTCAAAATCAAGCATATCAAAATAAAAAAGTACTGTAAAATATAACTGACAGTAAACGACATCTTAAATACAAAGTAGTAACATTATATAGAGATTAATATGTGTATTAATGTAACTATTAATATTCTCAATGTGTGTAGAATTTAAAGATAGAACTGTAAAGTCACTGACATTTATGAAACAGCAATTTCTGAAAGGAATTCCCCACATTATGGGAGTCTCTTTTTCATCATTATCTTTTATATGAGATTCAAAAGAAGATTGTTTAAATTCACCTTTAAGGCACTTAATATTCGGAGGAGAAAATATTGTTAATAAATGAAACAAGGAAATTACGGTTGGGAGAGAGCACCGCAAGTTCACGCTAGATTTTATATATATTCCCTTTTGTTGCCCTTGTTGTTTTATTGTTGTAGTTATTATTGATGTCTGATGTTGGATAGGACAGACAGAAATGGAGAGAAGAGGGGAAGACAGAGAGGGGGAGAGAATGATAGACACCTGCAGACCTGCTTCTCCCCTGCAGGTGGGAAGCCGGGGGCTCTAACAGGCATCCTTATGTAGGTCCTGGCACTTTGTGCCACCTGCATTTAACCTGCTGTGCTACCACCGGACTCCGGACACTAGATTTACTAGCTTGAGGTTCCAGAGATCATAGGTTTATGGTTATCACTGGACCTCAGTTTCTGCAGAACAATTCACTGTTCCCAGCTGTCACTTCTTTCTCTCTCCCTTTCTCTCTCTCTCTCCCTCCCTCTCGCTCTCCCTCTCCCTCTCCCTCTCCCTCCCTAGCCCCTTAAATTACATGTTTTTAACTTCACCACTAATGTTTAAATTAATAATCAATAGAATTAACAAATAATCAATAGAATTAAAAGTCATGATAATTCCACTTATCATTTTAAAGGGATATTAAATGATCTTTTAATTATTTTAATTTATTTCCTCTCAATTTATGCAAAATGTTTTTAAAAAATATTTCTATCAAGTGATTAACCCTTTACAGTATAGTCATTGACACATATGTACAATTTTTAAAAAATTTTTTATTTATAAAAAGAAAACATTGATAAAACCATAGGATAAAAAGGATACAACTCCACACAATTTCATCACCAGATTTCTGTATCCCATCCCCTCCCCTGATAGCTTTCCTATTCTTTAACCCTCTGGGAGCATGGACCCAAGGTCATTGTGGGATGCAGAAGATGGAAGGTCTGGCTTCTGTAATTGCTTCCCTGCTGAACATGGGCATTGACAAGTGGATCCATACACCCAGCCTGCCTCTCTCTTTCCCTAGTAGGGTGGGGCTGTGGGGAAGCGGAGCTCCAGGACACATTGGTGGGGTTGTCTATTCAGGGAAGTCTGGTCGGCATCATGCTAGCATCTGGAAGCTGGTGGCTGAAAAGAGAGTTAATATACAAAGCCAATTTGTTGAACAATCATGAACCTAAAGGCTGGAATAGTGCAGATGAAGAGTTGGAGGGTCCTCCATTTTGTAGAGAGCTAGTAGGCATATTTTAGTTCTATTCCAAAGGGCTTGTGGCTATACTAGATTTTTTTTTCTTTTCCCCTGAGTCTGAAATCTGATATGCAGGTGGATCCAAGTTATTGTCTGGGAAATAAGTATAATTTCTTTAAGCACCGAGACCCCAGTTTCCTTCCATCCTTCCCTCCCTGTCCTTCCCCAGAGTCCTTTGCTTTTTTGCAGGACATCATGCCAAGTTCATGTTTCACTTTGTATTCTTGCTCTCTGTCCCTATTTACTATGTCCTGTTTGTAACTGAGATCACTTGTGTTTGTTCTCTTTTTTAAATTTATGTCACTTAATGTAATTTATTCTAGTTCCATCTAAAATTATACAAAGGAGGTGACTATTTGGATTTTCTGAAAAAGAGTGATTTTTAAATTAAATGTGCAATGTACAGAAATTCTGAAATTTATTATTTGTTCTATTTTCAAGAAAACTTTTTAAATAGTTTCTCTACATGTTTAATATAAAGTTTATGAGTAAGGAACATTTTAAAAAAATTTTCCTGTAGTTGTGAACCGACATGTCTGAGTTTAATTATGTGAAGTAACCACAAAACACATGCACAATTTGAATTTTTATGCCTTTAGTATTTTATTTTGGATTAATTTTCGTAAAGGAGATGTTACTCATCTGAAAAAAGCAAAAGTGCTTTTGGTTGTCTGTCTCAGTACTCTGTTTCTGCTTTCTTCTCTCCCTGTGACATTGGTTCTTGAGTTCTGACATCTACTATTAGGACCTCCTAATTATTTTTCCAACCTGTTTGGCACTTATTCCTACTTTGTCTCCTACTTCTGAATTGTACCTTTCCTTGGAACACCACTTGGTAAATTACTTGCCATCTATTTAGGGTGCATAGAGCAAACACAAGGCAGGTCAATTTTCCTGAAACGGACAGGGTCAAGTTTTTTATCAGTGAGGTGTGGGGGGGGGGGAGAGAAAGAGAGAGAGATTGATATTCCCATCATGCCTATTATGATGTCAAAAGAAAAGAATATAAAAATCATCTCTGCTCAATTTTGAAGAGCAATTCTGTGGGCAGCTATAGATAAATGGAATGAAGAAAGATGAAATTAACATGCCTCTTTTCCAAAGGAACGTAACTAATTTACAACCTATAGGAGGTAGAAGGAAAGGTAAACTTTTCCCAGGCACTTCCATTGGTCCCTATTTATACACAATACCATCTGAAACTTAAAGACATCATTTTCTTCTGACAACTCATTGCTTCACAATATACTGCAAATCTAAAATGAAGGGAAAAATCCTCAATCTCTAAAAATATTGCGATTTGAATAATGTATGATATTTTACTATGTTATAGTAAAATGTATAATTTATAGCATATAATCATTTACCATGAAATAAAATAATGCAAACAATAAAAATAAATTAAATCTATCTGTTTAATTATTTATGAAACAGAGCAAGATTAAACAACTGCAGACTTGTTAAAAATAATATAGATACATATGTATGCATGCAAATAGTTGGAAATAAACATAATAGAAAACTACTAGTGAACACAGATACATATCTGTTGATCTCAGTATATGCCTTATCAAACTTCATTAGCTTTAACATCCATCATAAAGTATAAATTTCCTTTCTATTTAATATTTTTAATATTAATAATATTTAATATTTCCTTTCTTTTTATTTTAATTTATTTATTTATAAAATGGAAACACTGAGAAGGTCAAAAGGGATAAAAGGGGTACAATTAATATCACCGGAACTTTGTATCCCATCCCCTCCCGATAGCTTTCCTATTCTTTATCCCTCTGGAGTACAGACCCAGGGTCATTATGGGGTGTTAGAAGGTGGAAGGTCTGTCTTCTGTAATTGCTTCCCCACTAAACATGGGCATTGACAGGTCCATCCATACTCCCAGCCTGTCTCTCTCTTTCCCTAGTGGAGTAGGCTTCTGAGGAAATAGAGGTCTAGGACACATTGGTGGGGTCATCTGTCCAGGCAAGTCCAGTTGGCATCATGGTAGCATCTGGAACCTGGTGGCTAAAAAAGAGTTAACATATAAAGTCATACAATTTGTTGATTAATCATGAACCTAAAAGGTGTAATAGTGCAGATGAAGACTTGGGATATCCATTTTGGAAATAGCTAGTAGATCTATTTTAGATATATTCTAAAGGGCCCAAGACTTTGTTAGTTTTTTGCTGAGCCTGACATCTGATATGCAAGTGGTCCTAGGTTATTGTCTGGTACATGATGCCATGGCTGAAAAAAGGGCAAGAAAGCTGGATCAGGGAAGAGAGTAGCTCCCAAATATGGGAAAAGTGTATAAATATTGTTGACTGTAAACCCCATCGATTTGATCTGGGTCCTATGTTCAGCATAGGAGCCTATGTAGCCTCTGCATCCCTGTAGGTCCGAACTTGCATTCTGTGGTCATGAGTAAGAACATTCTAAGTTGCACCAGTTTCAGGACCCATCTTCTTCAGGTGATAGAGTATGTTATCCAGCCTCCCTTAGTAGGATGGAACATTCTCTACCATTGTTGATCCATATTGATGTTCAAGGTCTGTAGGGGCCCCCAAAATGGTCCCTTATGTTGTTCCTGATTGTACTTGCTTTCTTTATTTATTGACTCACTGCTAACTGTTGTGCACTTTTGTTTTCAGGTATCCAGTTTGCCCTAATTTATGGATATATGTGTATATATGCCCTATCTCGTGGGACCTGATGTATATCTAGGTTTGGGGGCTTTGTTAGGAAGTGGACCACCCAAAATGGAATTAAGGAGGCCTATGAGAAAGGAAAGATCTCACCTGAGTAGTGATGCTGAAGGGTTGACATTCCATGCCTGATGTCTCTGGACACATTGCAAAGTGAAGCATGCCGAGATGGTTCTCATTGTATTGAATAGGCTGGGATCAGCAGATGAAGTATCAGTTGGTATGAATTGAGAGAAGCATGCTGGAAAGTGAGACCCACCCTAGAGGTTCCAGGACTGGGGGGAATTTGAGCTTTATAGACCAAGCGGGAGGTTCCTGCTGTCTCTAGGGTTTAGGAAAGCAATAGGTAGTTATTGCTATAATCAAATTATTTGGCAATTGGGTTGACCTTAAAAATTCCATTGTTAGGATTTGCTGTACACGTTCTCACCATAATTTGTCCTTTGATGATATATATATATATATATATATATATCATCAAAGGACAAATTATATAATATATAATATAATATATATTATAAAGTAACACCACTGTTTGCTTTGCTCTCCTGGTCTAAACTTTTAGGAGAGTCAAAATTTCAAAGACACAGTCTGTGTTCTGTGTATTGAAACGTTTAAGACATTCAATCAATTTTCCCCTCTCATATTAATTAAATAGTGATTTATATGACTACCAGTTAATAGGAGTGTACATACACACCATTCCCACCACCAATAGATTGTGTCCCATCCCATCACCCCACCCCCCAGTGAAGCTTAGGATCCACCCTCATCCTCCACCCAGAGATTTTTACTTTGATGCCCTACTCCAAATTCTGTCAAATCCTGCTTTGAGTTTCCCTTTCTGTTCTTCTTTCTTAACTTTTGTTTATGAGTGGGATCACCCCATACTTATCTTTGTCTTTCTGACTTAGCTCACTTAAGATAATTCCTTCGGGAGTCGGGTGGTAGCTCAGTGGGTTAAGCGCAGATGGCGGAAAGTGCAAGGACCAGCATAAGGATCCTGGTTTGAGCCTCCGGCTCCCCACCTGCAGGGGAGTCACTTCACAGGCTGTGAAGCAGGTCTGTAGGTGTCTATCTTTCTCTACCTCTCTCTGTCTCCCCCTCCTCTCTCCATTTCTCTCTGTCCTATCCAACAACAATGACATCCATCATAACTACAACAATAAAAAACAACAAGGGCAACAAAAGGAAATACATAATAAATAAATATTAAATAAAGATAATTCCTTCTAGCTCCATCCAAGATGGATCAGATAAGGTGGGCGCATTATTCTTCATAGCTGCGTAGTATTCCATTGTGTATATTTACCACAGCTTTCTCACCCATTCATCTGTTGTTGGGCACCTAGGTTGCTTCCAGGTTTTAGTTATTACGTATTGTGCTGCTATGAACATAGGTGTACACATATCTTTTTGGTTCCTGTCTATTTAATTGCTGCCACTTAGTTTGTAATCATTTATTTATTATTTCATATATATGTATATACACATGCATATATACCAATATATATGTGTATATATACAGGATATAATATGTATATTAGTATATAATCATAGAATATTTTCTTTAAAGATAATTTAATTCATTATTGACAAAACTGATTTTTGCACCAATGAATCCTCTTTTGAGTTGCTACTTTTCCCAGTCCCTGTTCCAATTCAGCATCGTGCATCTTATTTGCTTAACAAATCTTATTTTCTCAGCTCATCTGTGGCAGCTTCTCATATACTTTTGTCTGTGTTTTTCTTAAACTCTACATTTTAAATGATTACAGGCTATCACTTTGTAGCACATCTCTTAGTTGGCATTAGTTGGATGTTAAAGTTAATCAAATTTGATAAGGAATATAATTAGATCAATAGATATGTAACTGTGTTCACTAGTAGTTTTCTATTATGTTTATTCTCAACTGTTTACGTCCATACATATGTATCTATATTATTTTTATTTATTTATTTATTTTTTATTTTTATATATTATATTTATTTATTCCCTTTTGTTGCCCTTATTGTTTTTTATTGTTGTAGTTATTATTGTTGTTGTCGTTGTTGGATAGGACATAGAGAAATGGAGAGAGGAGGGGAAGACAGAGAGGAGGAGAGAAAGATAGACACCTGCAGACCTGCTTCACCGCCTGTGAAGCAACTCCCCAGCAGGTGGGGAGCCGGGGTTCGAACCGGGATCCTTATGCCGGTCCTTGTGCTTTGCGCCACCTGCACTTAACCTGCTGTGCTACAGCCCGACTCCCTCTATATTATTTTTAACTAGTCTGCTATATATATATATATATATATATATATATATATATATACACATACATATACATATATATATGTACATATATATATTAGGAATTTCAGTGAGCTGATTTGTTCTTAGAATGTATTTTATTAAGAAGTATATGTATTTTATTAAGAAGTATATGTTTTTTAGCTTCTCTGTGTAATAGTAGTTCTAACGTCTTGTTAAGTTAGTGATCACCAGTTTTCTACACTGAAAAATGACTTATTTCCCATTTACAATTTATAAATGATTTTCAGGGGTGATATTTTGTGTCCATGTAATATTTGTTGGCCTTCTAATTTTTAATTAATTAGTTTAACCATATATTAGTATTTTGAAAATTATTATTCCTCCTACTTTATTTATGAGTTATTTTGCATCTGATTACTTTCTATATTTCTCATGGACATATGTATTTATCTATAACTTAGTCATTTATAAATTTAGTGTACTACTATAGAACATATATGTATGGAATATGTATGTATGTAATATATATGTATTATATATATGTATGTATTATATATGTATGGATATGTACGGTTATGGAGTCTTCTCTGATTCCAAGAATTACAACATGACAGTAATCATTCGTTTTATTATTCGGAATCTCACACCTTTCCCAGTATGATCCCTTCCTGACTGCCTTCCCTATCCTTATGCCAATTCTGTTTTTTTAGTTGCTCAGTGGACCACACATTTATTTATTTATTTATTTATTTATTTTAAATTCTGTCTGCACTGAAAATTCTAAACTGGTTATTTCATGACATTGCTATTATCAACTTAGACATAAGATGAGAAGGCACTTGGAACTTTTGCTGATATATTTGCAAACCCATTCATTCCATTATTTGAGAAAATATAACTGCAGTTGAGAAACTGCTTGGTTAAAAGAATTCAGGAACTTGCATAATGTGTTCCTGGTTTGATCCCCCAGTCACATGTGTTGCTCTCATTTCTTACTCTGGCAGATGGAAATTCTCTCTCTATGTAGTAGAATTTAAATAATAAAAATAATCTTAAAAAAGAATAAAAATAGTAGACCGAAGTTTCTACTAAGTATATTTAGTAGTACCAATAGGTCTGAACTGAATATCAATTTATTATTCTATCTCTCTCTGTCTTACATACTGACCACATACAATGAAATAATAAAAAGACTTTTAAATCAATAATCCCTCTCCCCTCCCCTCTTCCCTCCCTTTCCTCTCCTCTCCCCTTCCTCTCCTCTTCCCTCCCCTCCCCTCCCCTCCCCTCCCCTCCCCTCCTCTCCTCACCAGTCCTCTCCTCTCTCCCCTACTCTCCTCTCCTCTTTATGTATTAGTTACTGGGTTTTATTCCCTGCATTACATAAAACAGTAAGAAAAAATAGAACATAAATGGTCAAGCAGGTCTCCTGTATCACTTTCACTCTCATTCAAAAGTAAATGCAGTGGCCAGAAAGATGATATCGTGGCTGAAGTGTTGCGCTCACAAGCACCAAGTTGAATCCCTGGCATCACCTGTGATTCTCTCTCCAAGTCTCTCTAATTGATAAATTAAGCCTTAAGAATAATACATAGTATAAAATTAGGGGCTGGGTGGTGGCCCACTTGGCTGAGCACACATGTTACAGTGCTACAGTGTCCAAGGACTGGATTCAAGTCCCAGGTGCCCCTCTGCAGGGGGAAACTTTTTCATGGGTGAAGCAGTGTTGCAGGTATCTATCTGTCTTTCTCTTCCTCTCTGTCACCCCTTCCTCTCGATTTCTGGTGCCACAGAGAGCATGTGCCTTTCCTTGTACACAGACAGTGCTGGAGCCCCTGTCACCACATGGGAGGCATTTTGGCAACCAAGGAATCCCGGAGCTGGTGTGTTGTTTCCTCTCCCCATCTGTCTCTTGTCTTTCTGTCTAGATGTAAAAGCAGCCCAGGATCAGAGACTACAGCTTAGCAAAATCAAACAGAAAAAGAATTACCAAATTAATAACTTAAACTTCTTTGAACCTTAGAAATTTGATAACAGTGATACGTTATTAGAAGGACTAAGTCTAAAAGGGTTGCTCATGTCCCAACTTCCATTATATAACTTTCCATGAGAGTTATTATCTGCACACTGTGCTCCTCTGCACAGTGTATGTTCTTTTTTTAAAAGTTATCTTCTCTGAGGAATATTGAATCGCTTCACAGCATCATCATCCTTAAATGTATGTGTAAGCCAGTAAAAGGTTTAACGTATTATTAACTATGTACAAATAAGAAAAAACACCAGGTAGGTATAGTAACTACTTAAGATGCTTGGTGCATTTTGACTGGACTTTTGTAAATGGAACAGTGTTGCACATGATTACTAAAGGTACTTGGGTTACATTAATAACATGAAATGTCCCCTGAATTTCGCATTGGCTTGATAACGAGATAATACTTTATCCATCTGGAACTGCAAGCTACAAGAGTAATAACAAAATGCTTATTAACATTAATGTAATTTAGAATTTATACCATATGTCTCTACATATTTATAAATTAAATACACACATTCAATTAGGCAAGATTTTTAAAACTGAATTAGATGTTTCTAGGAATATATATATATATATATATATATATATATATGCCATATGTAAGGCAGTTAATATCACACTTTTACTTTAAATTGTTGTTGGACAGAAAATTGCTGTTGAGATCACTTTTTGGTGTTGGTGATAATTAGTTTTACTAATTTATGTGACTTAATCATTGATTGACTGGCATCAATCAATGATCTTTGCATTTGAAAATTGAACAAGCTTTAGAACTTTTTCAAAGAGAAAAGAATTTCATACTTTTGAAAGACAATTTTAGGGGAGTCGGGCAGTAGTGAAGTGGGTTAAGCGCACATGGACCAGTGCAAGGACCAGCATGAGGATCCTGCTTGGAGCCCTCGGACCCCCACCTGCGGTGAGTCTCTTCACAAGCAGTGAAGTAGGTCTGCAGGTGTCTTTCTCTCCCCCTCTTGTCTTCCAATCTTCTCTCCATTTCTCTCTGTCCTATCCAACAATGACGACAACATCAGTAACAACAACAATAAAACAACAAGGGCAACAAAAGGGAAAATAAATAAAGAGAAAAAAAATTTTAAAGAATTTTAAAAATATAGTCAAAATGTATCTTGCTTTATCCAAGCTTTACAAAATTTATGCTGTTTGATTGTAACTTTTCAACTTAAGCTAATATATAAAAAGGAAATGTTTATTTTTAAAAATTTAATTTGATTTGGCTTGGTTTTAATAGCACGGTTATTGCTACAACTTAATGCCTGCACTACTCCAGCATCTAGAGTGATTTTTTTTTTTTTACTGCCACTAAGGTTATTACTGGTCTTCTGTGTCTGCACAATGAATCCACCATTCCCAGTGGCCACTCCATTATTATTATTATTATTATTATTATTATTATTATTATTATTTGATAGGGAAGAGAGAAAATGGAGAGGGGGAGAGATAGAGAAGAGAGAAAGGCAATAAAGAGAGATATCTGCACACTGTTCCGCCTCTTGTGAAGTTTTCCACCTGCTTGACTCTGGTTCCTGTGCATGGTAATGTTTGTGTTCAGCTGGGTATAGCATCACTCAATCCCTTCTTTCCATTTTTTATTAATTTATTTATAAAATAAAAAAATATCAACAAGACCACAGACAGGATAAGAGGAGTACAGTTCCATACAATTCCCACCACCAGAGTTCAGCATCCTATCCCCTCCCTTGAAAGCTTCCCTATTCTTTATCCCTATTTTTTATGGGAGCATGGACCCAGGGTTATTTTGGTGTCTCTGGACAGAGACTGCGAAAAAGACATAGAATGGGGGGAGAGAGAGAATGGAAGAGAAACAGAGGAGAGAGACCTAGGACACTGTTCCACTGCAATGAAGTTTTCCTCTATAGATGTACACTGAGTGCTTCAACCAGGTCCTCCTGAGGTACTGTGTGAGCTTTACTGGTGAGATATCACCTGGCACCTTAGGATATGCAGATTATACAAAGTCACATGGTTATCTTTCTGAAATTAGACTCAAGTCACAGTTATATGTTTATGTTTATCAAGGACATGGCTCACTGATTTCATCTCAGGTATTGAAAGTCAGTCCCATAAGATTCTGATCTTATTTTGCTAAAGACACTGTTTATTAGACAAATTAATTCATCCATGTTAGTTCAGGGCACTCACTAGGTTTATATGGACTCTCTAATTTACTATTAAATAGTAAATTTTATATTAAAATTATATGTAATATTTTATATTAAAATAGTTTTCATTATTTATTGAAGGTTAAAATTTCCTATATTTTGCTGTAGTTGCTGTTAAATAAAAGACAATTATAAAATATGCAGTTAGGAAAGGTCATATTAAACCTGGGACTAAACCGCTGTTTAAAATTAATGGCACAGGACTACACGTCAAAATGTTTCAGATCTGAGTTAAGATATATTATGCACTTACCTTTCCCAGCATTTGTTTTGCATACTGACAGCATTTAAATGAGGAGAAAATAAAATGTCATGTCCAATGTGTGAGGCACTAGAAAAATAAAGAAAGCAGGATTCAAATTCTAATATATATATATAAAGATATGTTATTGTGAGAACATTTTTAACTTAGAATTAAAAAATACTGCTTTAACCTATACTCATTCCAATAGCTAGATGTGAGGAAATGTCTGAGGTTAAGTACGTTTTTCCTTTCATATATTTTATTAGTACATCATCTTTAAAAACATCGTAAAAATAACTTCAGGCAGGCATATCAATATTTGAAGGAATATTAATTCTACAAATATCACTTTTTGTATGTTTATGTTAAAGAGAAATTGAGAACTCATGATAATAGCTATTTGATTTGGCTGAACGTATTGAATTAGCAAACACAGAAGACAATTTCCAAGGTTATTTTTCCTCCTGCTAACAATAACCTCTTATCAAGATGCGTAAATAAGCATTTGAATCCACTTTTCAAATTATGCATGTGCACTTGACTCAGCTCCAATGTGAGACTGTGACATAAACAGGAATATCTGTACAATAAACTAAAGCCACGGGTAACTTCTTTTTTGCTGTTGTTGTTGGTTGTTGTGTTCCACAAAGGAGCACAAGGAAATCAAGTTAGTGACATATATTGAACAACCTTTTAAAATACACTAATGATTCTTTTCTCTAAATAGTTTTTGATTTTGCCAAAAATGGGTGACGTATTTAAAGATAGCATGATTTTTTTTTCTTAACTTAAGTGACAGATTATTGAGGAAATGTTAGTTTATAGAACTGTTGTAGTCATATGGGCAAAAAGATGTCAGCACACCTCTATCAAACCATTATCGTCCTTCACAGGAGAGAGACCTTGTTCATTGACAGTAACACATAATCTTACCAAAATAAAAATTCAAAACAGAGTTATTAAATAAAATTTTATTGATTAGAATGCAGTTTTGTTTTGTTTGTTTTGTGACACCAGGGTCTTGTGCAAGGTGCAATTCGATTGCTTCTAGGCTGCTTTTTTAGTCAAAGGGAGAAAGAGAGGAGTAAGAATGCTATAGCAACTCACATAATGTGCTGGAACTTGAACCTAGGCCATGCACATGGCAAATCAGGCACCTACCAGGCAGGCTCTCTCTCTAGGCCCAGAAAGTAGATATTCACTTGAAAAAGATATGTGTGTGTGTGTGTGTGTGTGTGTGTGTGTGAGAGAGAGAGAGAGAGAGAGAGATTGTTATTTTAATGTAAATCAATATGTAAATAAAGCTACTTTAATCTGTAAAATATTTTCTAAAGGTTGTGAAGATATTGTTGACTATATAAGTAAACCATCTCTGGCTGTTCATTTGCTCACACAAATCTGTAAAGGAATTTTCTCCAGATCCATGTTATCAATGTAGGTTTTACTTGATCAGGTTGAACCAGAACAAAAGTAAACTCTACTGAAGACAGGTTGATTGAATTTTTTTTTTTTCTGGAGAGGTAATCAATTTAAAGTTTTATGAAATGCAGTGATCTTATTTGCTTAGTATATAAAGCAAATTAATTTCACTCATAACAAAAACTATAACAAAAGAAAAAACAGAAGCAACACAAATTATTAAGAATGGACAGCTTTAAATATATTTATTTATTTATTTAGAATAAGAGCATGACTTTGGCATATGCTTTGCCCAAAATGGGTCTCAGAACCTCTATATATGTTTACTTCTATCTTCCATTTTAAATTAATATCTATAAATGATTTTTTGTTTAGGAATCTAACTTCATTCTTTCAACTATTCTAACACCATTGTTATGAGATTGTATTTTCACTCTTTTCATATTCATATTTATTAGTGTTCATTTGACTTAAAATACTACACCTGGTCTCTTCAATTGATTCTTTTATTGTAATTCTGTCTTTAAGCCCACAGCTCACTGTGTTGAGAGCTATAATATTGCAATATACTTTAATATCAGGAAAAATCACTTCTTTTAAAATGTAATATTAAGCCACATAGAGAAGCTAGACAATTAGCCAAAAGTTTATATCTAGTTTTGTTTGTTTGTTTCTTTCTTTTTTTAAATATTTATTTATTTATTTATTTATTTACTATTGGATAGAGACATAGAGGACTTGAGAGGGCAGGAGGAGATAGAGTAGATAAGAGACAGAGAGACACCTGCAGCCTTGCTTCAGCATTCATGAAGATTTCCCCTTGCAGGTGGGGGAAACCCATGTTCTTACACACTAATGTGTGTGTAATGTGTGTGCTTAACCAGGTGCACCACCACCTGGCCCCCTATTTCATTCTTTCTTCTCAGAAACATGTTGCACTGTAAGAAAATATTGTTCTAGATGATTCAACTCCACGTGCTTCCTGCATTGCAATTCTCCACCAGATTTTCAAAATATTTATTTATTTGTTTACTTATTTATTTTCTTCAATTCCTAGATACTGCTGTTCTAGATAGACTTCCAAGAAACCTTGTCACAGTGCTTTTGACCTTGACAACAGCATCCTGTTAACAGTTATTTTCAACTACAACTTAGTGTTTAGTCTCCAGAGCCTTTTATGCCTTTGAAAACCAGTAACAGTTGAGGGACACAAGTTGTCACATTTTACCACCCCCACTTGAAATGATACTTATCTTTCTTGGTACTGAGACTTTCAGATAATAACTTTTTTCCATTCCCTTAGAAATGTATTCACTCCCTCTAAGTCTTGAATTACTTATTTATAGCAGATACATAGCAAAACTCTCAAATAGGGAAAGAGCATATATTAAGTATATAATGACTAATACTTACCTGGCAGGGGAGATACCATGATCACGAAGGTGGTTTTCCCAGGGCGAGGCTTATCCATTGCACTCCGGATGTGCAGACCCCTGTGATTTCCCCAAATGTGGGAAACTTCGACTGCATAATTTGTGGTAGTGGGGGACTGCGTTCGTGCTCTCCCCTGTAAAAAAAAAGGAATGTAATGACTAGTAAGATGAGCCCAAAAGATAATTTATAATAAAAGCTTATTCTTTAAAACTTATTAATCATAACTATATATATATATATATACACACACATGCACACTTATGCACCCCCACTGTCCAACTCCCACATATCTCTGCAAACACCTATTTAGAATAACGTTTATTATAGTTTGTGAGTAAAAATCCAAATCTGATGTATTTTAGTTTTCTAACAAATGATATTTTCTTATCTTAAGGTTAAAGTAAAACAGAAATAATTGAGAATTAAAAATACAAATAATATTTTTATTGACTCAAATTCTTCACTTGCTTAGTAATATTTAATTTAGTCTTATATTTAATGAAATATTCCATATAAGATCTTATATTATTCTAGATCAAATTATCATAATTATAAAATAACTCTTATCAATCAAGGAGCTCTTGCTACATTTTTAACATATATATATATATTTATATTTATAATTTATGCCATAAAAGATTATTGAATTAAAATATTAACTGAAAGGCTATAAAGTATCATTTTATTTTAAAAAGAAAAAAACTGAGACAATGGAAAATTATGCAGAGATAATAGAGTTTCCAAACAGTAAAATAGCAAAAATGTAACACAGGTGATTAATTTCGTCTCATAGCTAATCACCGAGTATAAAAAGCTGTTTCTTCTTATAGTTAACAAATAATGAATAGGTATAATTATAGCAAACATGATATTTTGTGATTCACAGCCATTAACTTATGAAATAACAGTTGAATATATATATTTAAGTATCATATGGGAATCTTAGTATTTGTTGCTCCCTTAATTCAGTGGGGTGGAAATTACTCTAGTTTTTTCAGTTATGTTACCTTTATATATGAAAATTCACTCTCAAGAAATTAGATGAGGGTACAGGCTCTGTTTTCTGTGAAGTTATCAGTGGTAATATTACTGATTCAAAGATGCAATTTATACATGGAGAAAAAAAATAGTGTTCATTGCATGAAATCAAGAAGGTATTAAATATAACTTTGTTCTTACTCTTATAAAGATGGCCAAAGGCAAAAGTGTCATTTCCTGTCAAGTCCAACTCAATTGATAGTTCACTGTACATTCTGCACAAATGGCTCTTTTAAAATGATTCAATTCCTCTACTACCTCATCTTCTCTGGTCAGGCTGGAGTCATTGAGAGAGAAGATTGGCCTATTATCTTCCCACTCTGTCAGAAACAGCAGCTGTAATGGTCATGACTCTCTCATATGCTGCTGGCTCAATGCTCCATGAAACATATGAACTATGCTATCTGGACTTAATTGTGCCTGGAGTGAAATAAAATGAAATGAGGAAGATAGTTAAATAATATGTTGGTATTATGCTCTCTTTCTATGTACATATATTTTAATCTTTTGAAAACTAAATTGACATGTGGATTCAATATCTTAATACACACACATTTAAAAACCAAATTTGAATTTTACCTGAAATTTGAGTGTTTTGGAATATTTTGACAATAAGTAACCCAGGCAGCAGTTATACAATTAATTTAATTCGCATTACCAGCCCTCTTCTAAATGAAAAGGTGGTGTTATATTTTTATTATTTATTATTATATTAGGAGGTGTTATATTTTTAGACCAATTAATATTTAAGCATAGGAATGAATTACTGAAAGTAAGCTGATGTGGATACCCTGTTTTCCTTTTAGATTTCTTTTTTTACTTTTTTAAAAATTTTATTTATAAAAAGGAAACACTGACAAAACCATACAATAAAAGGGATACAACTCCACACAATTCCCACCACCAGAACTCTGTATCCCATGCCCTCCCTTGATAGCTTTCCTATTCTTTATTCCTCTGGGAGTACGGACCCAACGTCATTGTGGGATGCAGAAGGTGGAAGGTCTGGCTTCTGTAATTGCTTCCCTGCTGAACATGGGCACTGACAGGTTGATCCATACTCCCAGCCTGTCTCTCTCTTTCCCTAGTTGGGTGGGGCTCTGGGGAAGCAGAGCTCCAGGACACATTGGTGGGTTTGTCTGTCCAGGGAAGTCTGGTTGGCATCATGCTAGCATCTGGAACCTAGTGACTGAAAGAAGAGTTAACATATAAAGCCAAACCAATTGTTGACTAATCATGAACCTAAAGGCTAGAATATTGCAGATGAAGATTTGGGGGTCTCCATTTTGTAGATAGCTAGTAGGCATATTTTAGTTATATTCCAAAGGGCCTGTGGCTATACTAGTTTTTTTTTTTTTTCTCCCTGAGCCTGAAATCTGATATGCAGGTGGATCCAAGTTATTGTCTGGGGAGGTGATGTCATGGATGGAAGAAGGATCAGAAAGCTGGATCAGGGAAGAGAGTAGCTCCCAAATATGGGAAAGGTGTATAATATTGTTGACTATAAACCCCATAAATTTGATATGATCTGGGGCCCATATTCAACGTAGGAGCCTATGTGACCTTTGCATCCTTGTAGATCTGAGCTCACATTCTGTGGTCATGAGTAGGAAGGTTCCAAGCTGCACCAATATCAGGACCCACCTTCCTCAGGTGTAGGGACACAACAAAAAAGGAAAACTACAGTCCTTTCAGTTTTTTAAACTGAGGTTCTAGTCACCCATGCATGTGACGCCATGTCTGCAGAAGAAAACAGCTGAAGTGGGAAATTTACTGTGTGACAATCTCCTTTTCATTGCATTTCTGATCTTGCCAGCTTGTGAAATACTTAAAGTAATTCATTCTCGTGTTAGCATTTTGATGATCAACTTCAGTAAAATTGTATTCCCATAAGCAAAATTTTTCAATCATTTTGGTGTGCTCTATTCCTAATCTCCATAATGCAGATTTACGTTGGAGGAACACCGCCCATGCACACATATGCACATGCACACACACAAGCCATCACAAATCAGTACAGTGACTTCTTCTAGCGTTTGCCCTTCTTCCATAGCCAGTCAACAGTGTCAGGTTAAAAGCTGTCAGGAGCTGCTTGTTGCTGGCTTTGAAAGTGACTGGGATCCATGTGAATTCAGTCGACTAGGAAGGATCATCAGTTTCCCCAATGAATGGGTACTCACAGGATGCACCACGAGAAGGTCGATCCAATGACTGAGAAATGGTGTAGTTCATTTCTCTGGAAAGATAATTCTGAACCAAGGGTAAATTGGAAATGTTCCAAAAAGAATAAAGAACAGTGCAATAACATGACATTTAACAAAGGCATATGTAGGCATATGCTAAATCATCAGTACATGATGACAAGAAAATCTATTAACAGATAAAATAACTTAGTTTTGTATGCTAGCATTATTAAGTATGCAGATGAAATATTAGATAAAACAAGACATATTTATCTAGTCACTGATACATATACATATATGTGTATATATATATGGTAGAATTGTACATTTTATATTAAAATCATGCCTTTCTAAAAGTGGTAAATGGGGGGGGTGACTACGCAGTAGGATATGGGGCTTAACTATGTAAAGTCTTGAATTTGGTCTACAGCATTGCATATGCCAGGGTAATTCTCTGACTCTATCTTTGTCTCAAAAAATAAATACTTAAAGGTGATAGAAGAGTAAGGATATTCCCTAAATACTCAAGGAGACTCTTAAAAAACAAAGATAGAGTACTTTTTTTTAAGTGAAATCTCAAGTAATAAATTATCAAAACTAGATGTTTTAAGCATTCTCAATTTAAGTGTTGCCCATGACATTTTTATCTTTATATAGGTTTACTATGAATTTTCATCATTATTAAAATTATCCTCAAATTTATATGCTGAAGTATGACTCCCTGTAGGGGAGTGGCTTCACAAGCGGTGAAGCAGGTCTGCAGGTGTCTATCTGTCTTTCCCCCCTCTGTTTTCCCCTCCTCTCTCCATTTCTCTCTGTCCTATCTAACAATGACGACATAAATAGCAAAAACAATAATAACTACAACAACAAGGGCAACAAAAGGGGAAATAAATAAATATTAAAAATTTAAAAAAATAATTTCAATGGTCTTTATAATTAAAAGACATAATTTAGGTATGGAGTAGTTTGTAAAAGATAAATTAATGAGGTGTGAAGTGAGAAACTCCATGGACTTCAAAAAGCAAGGCACGATTTATAGGTGTTGATTGTTTAATCTACAGGAAAATACATATACTTATGAATAGTTTCCACCAAGCAGTAAAATTGATATCATTTTATTGTATGATAAAGACAACATTAACAATACTACACACTAGGCATATTTTACTGAAACTACAGAAACGGTTAGCAGTATTGTACCTGTTACTCAGTTAGAAACTTCTAGATGAAGTTAACTATATTCATAATAATGGAAGAAGAGTTAGATGTTTTTGACCTAATACGTAATCATTTATCCAGATATATGAAACTTGCTTGTGGGTCTGATGTGTGCTTGAGCGTGGATGGCTGACCCCCCACCCCCAGAAGTTCCTCTGTCAGTCTCCCCTGGCATGCCAGCCTTGTGATTCAGCAGGATGTGGCAAGAGTAACCGGGGGAATTCCAGCCTTCCTATCAGTCTTGCCACATCACCCACCCCTCCCCCTTTCTGGTGGGCTTCGCCTTCCTTATATTTCTATTTCCCTCTTCCTGCATCACCGTCCACACCCTCTCTCATTGACTTGCTCTCTCTTCCCTATCAGGAGATACTGACCTCATTGGCCAGCTGGCTACTTCCCCTGCACAGCTCCCCCTTTATAAACTTGTACCTGCATCAATATAGATGTTCCTTCTGCGACGGCGCCCTAAAGAGGTTTGTGTGTTGTCGGCTGCCACAATATGCTGGAAGACCCCTTTTAGCGAACTTGCTCCTGCCTCGTTCCTTACTTGCCTTTCTTATTAAAAAAGAAAAAATTAAAAAAAGACTTTACACAAAGGTTGTCAGTAGTCATGGGAGAAATTTTAAAACATACTTTTAATAGAACCATAATTTTGCTACATGTTGATATTTTTAAACAAACTTATTTTATTGAATATTATAAGTATATGATATATAATGAAAAGCATTAATTTTAGGTGATTACAGTTATAGAACCTCATAAAGTAATAGTTGAGCTGGATTATGGCTGGGGCTTGGTGCCTGCATGTCACCTGGTGGTGACTTTTTTTTTTCCATGCTTTTTTTCCCCTCCCAGTAGACAGAGAGATGTAGAGACTGAGGGGGGGGACTCCTACAGAAGTGATCCACTACTTGGGGAGCTCCTCCTCACCAGGTGGGAACCACGGACTTGAACCCAGATACTTACACTGCATCCTATTGATTGTACCATTGCCAAGTCCCTAAGAAACTTTTATTTGGAATTCAAATTTTACAGCAGAACTAGTTTATCTATTACTAAAATGAAAACTCCAAACTGTTACCATACATAAGGCACCTGGTGGAGTGTCTGTGTCTGTGTCTGTGTCTGTGTCTGTGTCTGTGTCTGTGTCTGTGTCTGTCTGCCTTGCCTTTTACATGGCTTATATTTGAGCTCCAGCCTTATATGGGTGTGCCAATGAACCAAAGGAAATTTCAGTGCTGTAATATCTCTCTTCTCTTTCTCTTTCTTAGGAAAAAAAATGGTCCAGAATAGTGAAATTGGGGGGAGAGGGTAGTGCACCTGATTGAGCACACGTTACAATGTGTAAGGACCTGGGTTTGAACCCCAGTCCCTACCTGCAAAGGGTAAATTTTACAAGTGGTGAAGCAGTACTACAGGTGTCTGTCTCTTTCCTTCTCCTCTCTCTCTTCCCTCTCGATTTCTGGCTGCTTCTACCCAATAAATAAATAAATATAGTACCTGTTATTCAGTTAGGAACTTCTAGATTAAGTTGACTATATTCATGATAATGAAAGAAGAGTTAGATTTTATAATAATAATTTAATAATAATATATGCTGAGTAGTGAAATTAGGCCTGCCTGGGAATCTAATGTTGCAAGAAGAGGAGGAAGAGGAAGAGGGGAAAGTAGCAATGCAGTTTACAGAAACAGTGATGATATTAACCATTCAAAATAAATCAAATAAAAATCAAACTAATAACCCACAATGACCTTGGGTCCATACTCCCAGAGGGATAAAGAATGGGAAAGCTATCAGGGGAGGGGATGGGATATAGAGATCTGGTGGTGGGAATTGTGAGGAGTTGGACCCCTCCTATCCTACAGTTTTGTTAATGTCTTCCTTTTTAAATAAAAAAAAAGTCATTTCAAGGGGGCCAGGTGTAAGGACCCAGGTTTGAGCCCCTGGTCACCACCTCCAGGGGCAAAGCTTCAGAAGTGATGGATCAGTGCTGCAGGTGTCTCTCTGTCTCTCTCCCTATCACTCCCTTCCCTCTCAATTTCTGTCTCTAACATAAATAAAGATAAAAAATTTAAAAAATCAAACAAATAAGAATTTAAAGCATCTTATGAAATTATCTAGGACACTGTATCCCACAATGACCTTGGGTCCATACTCCCAGAGGGTTAGAGTGGGAAAGCTATCAAAGGAGGGATACGAAGTTCCAGTGGTGGGAATTGTGTGGAGTTGTGCCCCTCTTGTCCTATGGTTTAACAGTGTTTCCTTTTTATAAATAAAATTTAAAAATTTAAAAAAGAAATCATCTAAGGCAAAAGACATAATTTGGACTATAGAAAAGTGAACATTACCGCATAGCAAGCATACCTATATGAAAGCAAAAGGGGAGTGAAATTAAGAAAAGTATTTTAAAAAGCAAAGGACACTATTTAGAAAAAATGTTAACTTTTATATAAAACCACTTAAAATATATAGTTGGGACAAACATTAGTAGGCTATTCATAGAAAAATTGATATGAAAGAATTATGTGGGCCAGGGGATAAGTCACCTACTAGAGTGACACCTTGCTATTCATAAGACCTGGCATCTAGGTGAGCCCTGGACCCACATGGCAGCACAACTGATGGTTTTGAAGGAGTCCTCTGGTTCCCTTGATGCGCTGCAGTGAGTATCCACACCCCCTACCTGTCTGTCTGTCTGTCTCTGTCTATCTCCCTTGCTTATCGTCTCTATTTTTTCTAAACTAAGAAATGAAAAACTTTAGTCCCTGGAGGCAGCTAAGCATTGTTGCCCTGCTGGTGTGGAAACCCTCAAGTCATTCCCCAGTAAGATATGAAGAACACATTACTAATAGATTAATATGTGCAGATAAAGGCTCCTTTCTCTCTCTCTCTTTCAATTTTTATTAGGACAGGGAGAAATTGAAAGAGGACAGGAAAAATAGAGATGGAAAGAAAGATAGACATCTGCTTCCTGGCTTGTGAAGTTTCCTACCTGCAGGTGGGGAAGGGAGACCTGACCCCCAGTCCTTGCACATGACAAATGCACTTAACCAGTTGTGCCACCACCATGAACCCCAGATAATGTTGTTTTTTTTTTTAATTTCATAATCACATATGTATGAATCTATATGAATGTTATGGTTTTTTAAAATGTCCATTAGGGCATAAAGGTATACTGGAGACATTAACCTCACTGTAATTAGAAATGGATGTTTGCCATTTACTTGTCTTATAACCAAGAGTGGAACATTGCATAGTGTACTATAAACTCTTAGGAAGTTCTGTTACTAGTCTGAAGCCACATTACTGATTGAAGAAGACACTCAGTTGGCATTAGTTCAAATTACTAGTTGAAATTATTTGCTATACTAATTGCCCATTATTAAAGAAAAATTATTTCGAGCATAAAAGAGAACAGAGTGGAATTTCTCTCCTTAAAACAATAATTTAAGGGGGCAGGCGGTAGCGGAGCTGGGTAAGCTCACATGGCGCAGAACACAAGGGCCAGCATAAGAATCCCAGTTCGAGCCCCCGGCTCCCCACCTGCAGGGGGGGTGTTGCTTCACAAATGGTGAAGCAGATCTGCCGATGTCTATCTTTCTCTCTCCCTCTCTGTCATCCCCTCCTCTCTCCATTTCTCTCTCTCTCCTACTCAAGAACAATGACAGCAATAACAGCAATAATAATAACAATGATAAACAACAAGGGCAACAAAATAGCTCTTAGGAGCAGTGGTGTGGTGCAGCCACTGAGCCCCAGAGAAAACCCTGGAGGCAAAAACAAAACAGTAATTTAGTATCCAGGTAGTGGTCAATCCAGTAAAGCACTCATGTTACAATTCATAAGGCTCCAGGTTCAAGCTCATGTACATTACCTACTGGAAGGATTTCACATGTAGTGAAGCAGTGCTGCAGGTGTCTTTCTTTCTCCCTCTCTATCTGTTTTTCTATATCTCTTCCAAAATAAGTAAAATAAAATAATAGAAAAATAAATTTAAAATAATATTGTAATACAAACATGTAATGCATATAGAAATAAAAGCAGTGATCTATATAATATAGCACCTATATAAATATCTTGCCATTTAAGAGTATATCTGGAAAAGCTGGCATGGTTTTATCTTCAATGTATACAAAAGGGAACTGAGGCCAGAAGAGCTTAAGTACCTCGTACAAAGATACAAGAAACTGACTGGGATATAAGCATAGTCTCTTACTTTTGAATATACATATATATGCACATATGCATACATACATACATACACATATATATATATTAATTTTTTAGAGCACTGCTCAGCTCTGGCTTTTGGTGGGCATTGAACTTTGGACTTTGGAGCCTCAGACATGAAAGTGTCTTTGCATAACCATTATGCTATCTACCCCCATATATGTCAGTTTTCTGTCTGCTTAACAGGCCAAATTTTAAAAAGTAAATTATTTCTGTGACTGAACCCAATAAGCAAACACCTACTATCGCTACCATTTTCAGGATATATAAAAAGTCCTTTGTTTTTACCCAAATTGTGAACAGAGGCTAGCAAAAGAAAAATAACTGAAATGATTGCCAAATACATAGAAAGATATTATGGCTTCTAGAGGTATTGGAGATATTTTATGCATAATTGCTATCATTGTTACAAAGCCAGTTTAATTTATAAGATTTGTAGGAAAGAATCTGGCATGCTTTATTTTGCATTTTCAAAGCATTATTCTTCATATGAGAATTAGGCTGGAGGATTTCCCTTGAATCTTTCAAATCTACTGATCACAAAAATGATGCAACAGGTTTATAGGAAAATAGTCTCTAAAACTGTATAGACATTTCCAATTTCACCCAAAGTACAAGAAAATGGAATTTCATGGCAGAGCAAGGTTCTACTTTAGTCATCGCTGGGATAATGAGAAATGAAATTGGCTGACATTTAAGAATGGCAATTGGAGAAATATCTGATTTGCTGGACTAATGAATATTGCTGGAATTCATCTAGCCTCTCTGGAACAAAATGAATTACCTTAAAAATGAATTTTGGAGACATGGTTACCACATCCAGGAAGTCCAGGGACCTTCTGCTTATTGACTGAACACATTGTGTGAACACATCTTCTGATTATTGATTGAAAGTGAGCAAAATGATATCACCAAAAAAAAAAAGTAAATTTGAATGCACGTTTCCCCTTTTTCTCATTTGCTAAATTTTTTAAAATATTTATTTATTTTCCCTTTTGTTGCCCTTGTTTTTTATTGTTGTTGTAGTTATTATTGTTGATGTTATCGTTGTTAGATAGGACAGAGAGAAATGGAGAGAAGAGGGCAAGACAGACATGGGGAGAGGAAGATAGACATCTGCAGAACTGCTTCACCATTTGTGAAGCGACCCCTGCAGGTGGGGAGCCGGAGGCTCAAAAGGGGATCCTTGTGTCAGTCCTTGTGCTTGACACCACCTGCACTTAACCACTGTGCTACCTACCGCCTGACTCTCTTTTAATTTTTTAAAAAAATTTTTACATTTACTTTTTTCTCATTATTTAATGTTCTGTGCATTTAACAGTTCTCAGAATTTTTATTGAATTTCTCTTACTTATGCAAAAAGTTTCAGAAGATTTTGTCTGACAATTTGATAGATATTAGTAAGTAAAATTTAAATATTGGCATTTTGCTTTCTTTTATTTTTTCTGCACAGGAGGAATGATTCTCTTTTATTAATGCTTGCTAGAAATTAGACCTAAGTGATAACAGAACAGAGAGTCGATTCTTGAAACAAATTTTAACAGTTATTTTAATATTCAAAACAATAAACTAGTTTCCAATTTGCTTTATTAAACTTGAGTTTATATGTAATAAAAGTGGAAGTGACAGTAAGACTAAAATAAAATGAAACTTTGCAAAATATGACATCAAAATTATCTGAAAAATTGCATATGCAATATTGCATATTATTAGAACAATTACAAGTTTCACTACTGTCATTTTCTTAGATGATTCTTGTCCTTTAGTAAATGACAAAATGAATATATAGCAAAGATGATATAAAATACAATATGTTATGAATGATAAGATATAAGTAGCACATTTTTACTTCTAAAAAGATTTGCTTTATCAAGAAATTGTTAGAATTAATTGAAATCTTTCAAGCAATATGAATGAGATCAACTACCAATTGTCTTTGTGCATCTGACGTATGTCACCCAGCATAATCCCCTCAAGTTCCATCCAAAATACAGAAAAGACAAGTGCTCATTTATTCTTACAGCTGGACAGTGTTCTGTATCCACTCAACTGTCCCTGAACATATGCACTCTCTACAAATCTTGGCTATTACATAAAGTGCTGCAACAAACATAGGCAAGGGTAAATGTCTTTGGATAAATGTTTTGTGTTATTTGGGTAGATACTTAAGAAAATAATTAAACTCCAAATGGATCAAAATTTTAAATACTAGACCCAAAGCCATCAAATATTTGTAGAAAAATATTGGCAGAACTCTTTTTCAATATAATCTTTGGAAATATCTTTAAAGACTCAAATCTGGTCACAGGAAAACAAAACCAAAAATATACCTATCACTGCATCAAACTGAAAAGCTTCTGCTCAGCAAAAAGAACCACAACCAAAACCAAGACACTTCTTGCAGAATGAGGTATCTTTATATGCCTCACGTCAGATAAGGCACTAATAGAGAAACTATATAAAGAACTCAGCGACAAGCAAAGTAAACAAACAAACAAATAAGAACTCAGCAGCAACAACAACAACACTTCTCAGTTTCTCTCTGTACCACTAAGAAAAAAAGGTCACTGAGAGCAGTGGATTCATAATGCTGGCACTGAGTCCCTGTAATAATAAGTAAATCTTGGGCTGGTGAAATAGCTCACTTAGTGAGTTGCTTTGCCATGTGCATGACCCAGGTTTGATTCCAGCCCCCACTCACTGAAGGAAGCTTTGGTGCTGTGGCCCCTCTGACTCTCTCTCTTTCTGCCTTTTAAAAACAAACAAACAAATAAATAAAACTGAATCAATGAATTAAAAAAATAGGAAGTCATAAGTCATCTCCCTCACAGTGAAGTCCAGTGATGACAACAATAAAAAAGAATAAGAAAACAATTTATATAGTATCAAAAACTGTAAAATACTTAGGAATAATTTTAAACAAGCAAGTGAATTATTTGCACATGGAGAATATAAAATATTGATGAAAGTAATAAAAATAAGTATAAAAGCCCCATGTTTATGGCTCATGTGTTGAAATAAATATTGTTAAAATGCCTATACTACCCAAAGCTACCATCTGCAGATTCAATACACACCCTTAAAAATTCAAATTTCAGTTTTCACAAAAGTAGAAAAAATACTCTACATACTATATATACACAATAATAAGATGTAGACTGGTATCAAATATCTGTATTTTATCAGGCATTAATATATTTTTTAAATCTGAAGAAACCATAGGAACAAAAAAAACAAAGCCAAAGGAACAAATAAGACAAAGTGTCTAAAGAAAGTAATCATTTATTTTTCCCAGAGAAAACATAAATATACACTACAGATGAAGGACAAACTTCTCAGTATTACTAGTCATCATAGATATGCAAATTAAAAAACATATCAACTGTTAAAATGACTATGATAAAGAGTCTAACTATGACATGTATAATCAAGAATGTAGTGAAATTGAAACATATATACCATTGGTAAGAATATAAATGATGCAATCACAGTGAAAAAAACCATGAATACTTCTCAAAGAATATTCACTTTGGGGTAAATATCTTAGAAAATGAAATTGCTGTCTCAAAAATATGTGCATTTCCTAACCATATCAGCATTTTACATAGTGTGTTAGATATGGAGAAAATCTAAATGTTCATAAATGGAATAATGATTAATATATATTAGATGAACATCTACCCTCACCCTCCATCCAGAGATTTTTAATTTGGTGCCATACTTCAAACTCATTCAGATTCTGCTTTAAGTTTCCCTTTCTGTTCTTCTGTTTATGAGTGGGATCATCCCATCCTCATCTTTGTCTTTCTGACTTATCTCACTTAACAGAGTGAGGGAAGATGTTCAGTTTCAGTGTGTGTGGAGGGGGGAAGGAGGAGACACAGACATTTGGTGGTGGGAATGCTGTTGCTGTACATTCCTATTAACTTGTAGCCTCATAAATTACTAATTATTATAAGAGTTAAAAATTATATGTGGGGAGTCGGGCTGTAGCGCAGCGGGTTAAGCGCAGGTGGCGCAAAGCACAAGGACCGGCATAAGGATCCCGGTTCGAACCCCGGCTCCCCACCTGCAGGGGAGTCGCTTCACAGGCGGTGAAGCAGGTCTGCAGGTGTCTATCTTTCTCTCCTCCTCTCTGTCTTCCCCTCCTCTCTCCATTTCTCTCTGTCCTATCCAATAACGACAACAACAATAATAACTACAACAATAAAACAACAAGGGCAACAAAAGGGAATAAATAAATAAAATAAATATTTAAAAAAAATTTTTTAATTATATATGATGGGAGTAGGTAGTAGCACAATGGGTTAAGTGCACATGGAGCAAAGCGCAAGGACTGGCTGAAGGATCCCGGTTAGAGCCCCCGGCTCCCCACCTGCAGGAGAGTTGCTTCACAAGTGGTGAAGCAGGTCTGCAGGTGTCTATCTTTCTCTCCCCTTCTTTGTCTTCCCCTCCTCTCTCCATTTCTCTCTGTCCTATCCAACAACGACATCAATAATAACTACAACAATAAAACAACAAGGGCAACAAAAGGGAATAAATAAATAAAATAAATATTTAAAAAAAATTTTTTTAATTATATATGATGGGAGTAGGTAGTAGCACAATGGGTTAAGTGCACATGGAGCAAAGCGCAAGGACTGGCTGAAGGATCCCGGTTAGAGCCCCCGGCTCCCCACCTGCAGGAGAGTTGCTTCACAAGTGGTGAAGCAGGTCTGCAGGTGTCTGTCTTTCTCTCCCCTTCTTTGTCTTCCCCTCCTCTCTCCATTTCTCTCTGTCCTATCCAACAACGACATCAATAATAACTACAACAATAAAACAACAAGGGCAACAAAAGGGAATAAGTAAATAAATATAAAAAGATATATGATATGAATAGAATAATACATATAGACTTTGTCTTACAATTATACAAATTGACTACTTTTTAAAAAATTTTAAAATTAAACATTGACAAAACCATAGGATAAGAGGGAGCTCCACACAGTTCCCACCACTAGAACTCCACATCTCATCCGTTCCCCTGATAGTAATCCTATTCTTCATGCCTCTGGGAGTATGGACCCAGATCATTGTGGGATGCAGAACGTGGAAGGTCTGGCTTCTGTAATTTCTTCCCTGCTGAACATAGGTGTTGACAGGTCGATCCATACTCCCAGGGGAAGTCTGGTTGGCATCAAGTTAACTGAAATATTGCTGATGAAGAGTTGGGGGGGTCTCCATTTTGTAGATAGCTAGTAGGCACATTTTAGTTCTATTCCAAGGGCCTGTGACTATACTATTTTTTTGTTGTTGCTTGTTTTTTTGTTTTTTCCCCTAGCCTGAAATCTCATATGCAGGTGGGCCCAAGTTATTGTCTGGGGAGATGGTGCCTTGGCTGGAAAAAGGACCAGAAAGCTGGATCAGAGAAGAGAGTAGCTCCCAAATATGGGAAAGATGTATATTGTTGATTATAAACCCCATTGATTTGATCTGATCTGGGGCCCATATTCAGCTAAGGAGCCTTTGTGACCTCTGCATCCCTGCAGATCTGAGCTCACATTCTGTGGTCATGAGTAGGAACATTCCAAGCTTCCCCAGTTTCTGGAACCATCTTCCTCAGGTGGAACATAGAGTATTTGTTCATTGTCTGAACATTCTCTACCACTGTTGGTCCATGTTGATGGCAAGGTCCTATGGGGGCCCACAAAAGGGTCAATTGTGTTGTTCCTGATAGAGATGACCAGTAACAAAGGAGAGAGGGATCCATTCGAGGTCTAGACCTGTCATGTCTGTTGGGGAATCTCAGGACTCCCCGATTAGGTCCCCAGCTGATGGGGTGGCCTGATAGTGACTAAAGAGTCATTGTTAAAGAATGCCAGTCTCTTGCCCTTATTCAGCTTTTGCAGTCCTTACTTTGATAAGGTTAGCATTGGACTGAGTGAGGAAAGTGTAATAGGAGGTAGGTGAGGAGGGTATCTAAGTCTAAGTAGACACTATTTCATTATGAACTTTATAATGACTCAATGCAGACTATTGTGTACTTTTGCTTTCAGGTATATATTTTGCCCTAGTTTATGGATACATGTGAACATATGCTCTATCTCATCAGACCTGGTCTATATCTAGGTTTTGGAACTTTGTTAGGAAGTGAATCACCTGAAATGTAATTAAAGAATCCTATGAAAGGAAAGGCCTCACCCGAGTAATGAGGCTAAAGGGTTGATATTCCATGCCTGACATCTCTGGACACAGTCTGAGTGAAGAATGCTGAGGTGGTCCTCATTGCGTTGATTAGGTTGGGATTGGTGGATGCTATATCATTTGGTATGGATTGAGAGAAGCATGCAGGAAAGTGAGTCCCACCCTGGAGGTTCCAGGACTGGGGGAAATTATAGGCTCTATAGAGGAAGCGTGAGGTTCCTGCTGTCTTAGGGTTTAATCAGCCAATAGATAGTTATTGCTATACTAATATTATTTGGTAGTTAAGTTCACTTTGAAAAATCACTTTGTTAAGATTTGCTGTATCATACAGAACATCATCATAATTTATGTCCTTTGACATTATTTGTATATAGCTGAGCCACTAGTTGCTTCTGTTCTCCCTGGTCCAAGCTTTTAAGAGTGTCAACATATCAAAGACTCAGCCTGTGGTCTGTGCATTAAAAAGTTTGAAACATTCAATCAATTTTCCCCGCTCATATTACTTAAATAGTGATTTATGTAACTGCAAATTAATAGGAGTATACATAAACACCATTCCCACTACCAAAAGACTGTGTCCCATCCCGTTCTCCCTCCCCCCTCCAGTAAAGCTGAACTTTCGCCCTCGCCCTCGCCCTCGCCCTCACCCTCACCCTCGCCCTTGCCCTTCCCCTCAACCCAGAGATTTTTACTTTGGTGCCTTACTCCAAATTCAGTCAGAACCTGCTTTGAGTTACCCTTTATTTTCTTCTTTCTCAACTCCTGATTATGAGTGGGATCATCCCATGCTCATCTTTGTCTTTCTGACTTAACTCACTTAAGATAATTCCTTCTAGCTCCATCCAAGATGAGTCAGAGAAGGTGGGTTCATTGTTCTTAACAGCTGAATAGTATTCCATTGTGTATATATACCACAGCTTTCTCAACCATTCATCTGTTGTTGGGCACCTGGGTTGCTTCCAGGTTTTAGCTATTACAAATTATGCTGCTATGAACATAGGTGTATACCTATCTTTTTGGTTGGGTGTTACTGAGTCCTTGGGATATATCCCTAGGAAAGGAACTACTAGGTCATATGGAAGGCCCTTGTGAGAGTTTTCCAGACTGCTCTCCACAGAGGTTGGACCAATTTACATTCCCACCAGCAGTGCAGAAGGGTTCCTGTGTCCCTACAGCCTCTCCAGCACTTATTGCTGCTGTCCTTTTTGATGTATGCCATTCTCACAGGGGTGAGGTGGTATCTCTATGTTGTCTTTACTTGCATTTCTCTGACAATCAGTGACCTGGAGCAGTTTTTCATGTGTTTGTCAGCCTTTTGAATCTCTTCTGTAGTGAATGTTCTGTTCATATCGTCTGCCCATTTTTGGATGGGGTCATTTGCTTTTTTGGTGCTAAGTTTGCTGAGCTCTTTATGTATTTTGGTTATTAGTCTCTTGTCTGATGTATGCCATGTGAAGATCTTCTCCCATTCTGTGAGTGGTCTCTTTGTTTATGTGATGGTTCCTTTTGCTGTGCAGAAGCTTTTCAATTTGATGTAGTCCCATTGATTTGTTTTTGTTTTAGTTTTCCTTGCAATCAGGTTTGTATAGAGCCCCTCTCCTTGGACATCCAAGACAGAGCTGTATTTGACATATTGTATTTAAGATATTGTTCTAGTGTTGTATTTGAGATATTGTACTCTAGGGCATCCATTTGTATTTAAGATTTATTTTTCCATATAGCAAATCATGATAAAATGTCATTGTTATTTATAAGTCAATTTTTAGATACCTTATTCTTTTTCCTACCTTATGGTTTTGTATTAAAATTATCAGCCATTTTCCACAATTATAACAAAAAATTTCATGTGGATGCTTTTTTTTAATATTTAAAATGTCTCTTCACATCTCTCACATTAAGTTACAACATTTATTTGACTATCTGTTATCTCTTTGATTGTTTTTTTGTTTGATCTTTTGATTGATAATATAGATATTTGTTTAATCCATTCAGCTGGAACTTACACATTCTGACTCCAAACCACTATAATAAAGATAAACAATTCTCTAGTTGACACATAAAAATGAAATAGACAATAGTTTTCTCAGAGTCAAAGCTGCATTTGGTACACTTGATTCGACTTTCTAAATAGAATTTTCTTAATTTGGCATTCTGAACGTCTTATTCACCATGTATGTCAGGCTTACTAAATATATATTTTTATTTGTATATTCTTACCTTTAAACTTTAGTGACTGGAATTATGTTTTCAGAACTTTGAACTCATTGCATTTACAATAAACTTAGATGTGCTAATATATATATTTGCATCTGAAAAGTCATACACAAATTTGACTAGTCAAATTCTCTATCAGGGTATAGTGTAGACATCTTACATTTTATATTTAAGACACAATTCTTATTTGATTCACAGATATAAATTCTTCAGCTTAGTTCTTTTTTCTAATTTTTTTCTCAACTTGGAATAGCATTTGCACAGATGCTCAAGCAAGAAAAATCAAAATACACAAAATCAGCCCAGAACACATTAAATGTCTCTCTCAAGCTAAATAGTTTCCTAAATGTCTATTTCATACACTAACATATATGTTTATATATGTATATATGTATATATTATGTATCACACATTTTTCTCTCCTATACCACAGATGTAAGTCATTAACCTATGTCTGGAGACTAGCCATCAATAGTTCTTATTTCACAATGTCATCTCTGTTGTTACCAGTTTATAATGGATGTTCTAGTAATTTGAAATGTAGATTGTGATAACCTAGGATAAGACTCAGGTCTGAAGTAAATGACTTATAATTCAAACACTGAAGTGTCAAATCTAAAATATAGAGAAAACAATAACATCACAAAAAAATCAGTTTCTTTTTACTCAAGGTAGCTCCTGACTGATGTCCTTATTTCAACATCTATACTGACTGCCATGACTATTTTTCAAATCAAAAGCTATAATCCTTTTAAAATGATTATATACTTATGTATTTGTATTTATTGGAAAAGGGGGCTGGTGCCTCTCTGACACATGTGATGCCAGGGAGTGAACCTAGGACCTCATTATTGAAAGTTGAACACTTTTCCCACTGTGCCATCTCCCAGGATGAAAAATAATAATTCTTAAAAGTATAGATATTGGGTCCAAGGTGGTGGTGCACCTGGTTAAGAACACTCATGGGAATAGGGGCAGGGGTAGCGCAGTGGGTTAAATGCACATGGGGTGAAGCACAAGGACCAGCAAAGGACCCTGGTTAGAACCCCCGGATCCCCACCTGTAGGGGAGTCGCTTCACAAGCAGTGAAGCAGGTCTGCAGGTGTCTACCTTTCTCTTCCCCTCTCTATCTTCCCCCACCTTTCTCCATTTCTCTCTGTCCTATCCAACAACAACGACATCAATAACAACAATAATAACTACAACAACAATAAAAACAACAAGCCCCTTTTCCCCACCTGCAAGGGGAAAGCTTCACGAGTGTATAAGCTTCAGATGTCTCTCTCTCTCTCTCCTTCCCCTCTCAATTTCTGTCTCTATTCTATTTTTAAAAATCCTGTTTCAAAAATATAGATCTTATCATTCTAATCAAACTCTCCTATCACTGAAACCTGGTATGGACAAAAATTAATGTGCACCCTGCAGCATTTTATTGGGTTGTAAGAAAAGTCATGATATATTCTTGCATAGAAAAATATTTTCTTTTCTGGAAATCTGTCCTGCTGTCTACCTCTCAGAATGTTGCCTCCTTGTTCCTCCATATAACTAATTGTATAGTATCCAACAGCCCTGCCAATGTGTTACTTGTGTTCTGTAGATTTTTTTTTCTTCCACTAAAGGGAACACATTTTATTTTATTTTATTTTGGTGGCCATTTATATATACTGAGAGTAAAGCCTACTGTGTTTTTTTCTGATGCAGTCATAGTAGCAATGACATGTAGGCTATTTATTAAATAAACTATAGTTTTGAATCCAGTAAGAGAACAAAAGTTATTATACCCATTCATAGCTTTTTTTTCCAGTCTTTTTTTTTTTTTTTTTTGCCTCCAGGCTTATTGCTGGGGCTTGGTGCCTGCACTATGAATCCACTGCTCCTGGAGGCTATTTTTTTTTTTCCCATTTTGTTGCCCTTGTTGTGCTTGTTGTAGTTGATATTGTTGTCATAGTTGTTGTTGTTGGATAGGACAGAGAGAAATGGAGAGAGGAGGGGAAGGCAGGAGGAGAGAAAGATAGACACCTGCAGACCTGCTTCACCACTTGCGAAGCGACCTCCTTCAGGTGGGGAGCCCGGGGCTCGAACCGGGATCCTTACTCTGGCCCTTGCACTTTGTACCACATGTGCTTAACCAGCTGTACTACTGCCTGACTCCCTTTTCCAGTCTTTTTATTGGGGAATACTTGCTTATAGTATGATTGTTGTCACATGGGTGCACTTTTCATCTTTCTATGATAAGTGCTTGTGAAAGACTTCCCTGCCCATGATCCCATCTTGACCAGGACCACAGCGACTACCCCAGCTCCTCTCATCTCTCCCTCTGACAGCGTCATCTCCTGTGGTGCAGCACAGCACAGCTGGACCATTTTTCACCTTTGGTTTTCTCTTTCTTGGTATTTAAATTCTATCTAAAAGTGATATCATCCAATATTAGTCCTTCTCCTTTTCACTTAATTCACTTAACATGATTCCTCTGAGGTCTATCCAAAATGAGGCAAAGCAAATGCCCTTCTCATTTTTAAGAACTGAGTGGCATGGTGAAAGTGTTCTCTTTTCCTTACTTCCTGAGCTGTTTCTGTCCTTTTTACTTTACCACAGTGTCAAAGGTGTAAAGGTATATCTCAATGTTGTGTTTGCATTTCTCTGATAATTAGTGACTGAGCATTTTTTTTCATTTCTGTAGGCCCTATGGACCTCTTCTTTGAAGATTCTACCTATGTGGCCCTCTGCTCATTTTTAATGGGACTTTTTCACAATCGTTGAAGCAGGTCTGTAGGTGTCTATCTTTCTCTTCCCTTCCTCTCTTAGTTTCTCTCTGTCCTATCTGACAACAATGACATCAGTGACAACAATAACCATAATAACAACAATAAGGGCAACAAAAATGGGAAGGAATGGCCTCCAGGAGCAGTGGGTTCTTAGTGCAGGCATCAATTGTAGCAATAAATCTGGAGGCAAAAAAAAAAAAAAGAAAGAGAGAAAGAAAGGAAGAAGTAATACAGGGTGATACTTGGAGGATTAGCTATGGTCTATTTACGCAAAGCCAAAAACTGTAAGCAGATCTGCAGCATGGAGGGAAGTGGAAAGAGGTTTAAGAGGGTTTGGGGAACTTATTGCAAGAATGTGTAGAAAGACTTCAGTTGTTGGTTAGTGTAGTATGTGAACACTTGTCATTGGGAGTTTTTTTTTTTTTTTTGGTCTAAATTGTAGACATTTGACAGTAGTCTTGCAAATAATTATCCCCCTCAGAAAAATGATTTAAAAACTTAATTATACTAATGGATAAACATCCACATTTCATCTCTCCTTATTTGAATTTAAAATATGCATGGGCTGGCAAAATAGCTCTCCGGGATAGTGTTCCAGCACGGCATATGTGTGACTCAGATTTGTACCCAGATCCCACTTTATTGGAGGAAAGTCCAGTGCTGTGATGTCTTTCTTTATATATCTCTTTGTCTCTGTCCCTATCTGAAAAATTCAGGCTGAAATAGTGAAACTCCAGGGAAGACAAAAATAATTCATTAAGTTATTAGTTAAATCCAAGTTAGATGTTCATAATAAAAATACATGGATTATTTATAAGCTTGGAAACATTCACAAAAAGTCCATTAGAAACCAAGTTACAGATGGGGGGCCAGGGATGAAATAGCTAATTTGGATAATGTGCTACCTTGCCATGGGCATGATCTAGGCTAAGGCAGTGATCTACTGCAGTGCTGCATTGAGGAAAGCTTTGATCCCTCTCCCTCTCCCTCTCCCTCTCCCTCTCCCTCTCCCTCTCCCTCTCCCTCTCCCTCTCCCTCTCCCTCTCCCTCTCCCTCTCCCTCTCCCTCTCCCTCTCTATATCTATCTCCCCCCCCCAAAGTCTTTAAAATCTTTATTTATTGACTAAAGATAGCTATAAGTCAAGAGAGTAGGGGAAGATAGGGAGAGCGACAGAGATACGTGAAAGCTGGCTTCACCACTCACAAAGCTTTCCCCTCTGCAGGTGGGGACCAGGGCTCAATCCTGGTCCTTGCTTATTGTAATATGTGTGCTCAGCTGGGTGTGCTACCACCATACCAGTCTCTCTCCCTCTGTCTGTCTGTCTGTCTGTCTGTCTGTCTATCTCCTCTACTCCCTCTCTGTATCATCTAAAGAAAAGCAAGCAAACTACTGGGGGGCGGGGAAAAAGATTCTTTAAAAAAAGCATGAAAATGTGATTTTGAAAAGCAATGAGCTTTTTATACTTGGGTCAAATAAAACTGCAGCACTACAGATGACAGTGTATTCAATATTTCATGTAATTTTGTTATGTTATTTCTATTCTCAGAGTACAATATTCTTGACCACATTATACCAAGTCAAAACTGTCAGTGTGGAAAATAGATGTAATTGGATTTGCCCCTTTTTCCATATTCAGAACAAAGTTTCTAATATGAAGTATAAGATTTTGATCAAATTTCATTTGATGATACCTCAAAAAAAATAGCAGATTTTAAAGATGCTCACTTCATTGAATTGAAGCATAAATGGGATGCTATGAAATCTGTGGGGAATTGACCTTTTATAACTTCTCTAGAAGGGCTTTGAACACAAAGTTGTCTAAAACTCAAATGTGGCGTGAAGAATTTATGTTATTATTTTAATTGTAAAAAGCACATTCTTTTTGGAATATTCACAGCTAGTAGGTTAAAATAAAGAGTAGGTGATGTTCTTAAACTCAAGAATTTCACTTAAGGCAGCCAGAGAGATGATCCCACAAGGAGTCGACTATAGAATTTGCATGAGGGAGGAAACACTGACACTGTATATGCCAGAGTGGTGCTCTGGTTACACTATTTCACACATAAAATAACAATATTTGAACCATTCACTTCAAGTAAGAAAAGACTTTTTGGAACACAAAGAATCTATTAGAACATAATAGAGTAGCTCCTAAGTTTGCCCTTAGAGCACCATTTAATTTTACTATTACCTTTGAAAAAGTAGAAGAAAAAAATATCCAACAACTGTATTAAGTAAATGATAATTCCAAAGACTTTTTGTCATGGGAGTACACTCACATCTCCCCAAGGTAGGCGTGAGCACCACAATTGGTTTAAATTGTCATCCAACAATGTAAACAATTATTCCAAAAATAATAAAATATTTCATGTTTGAGCCTGTTCCGCTTTGCACTGAAGTTAGCTGTGGTGCTATGTGTAACTGGCTAGGTAGACATATTACCAAATACAGATACCCGGTTTCAAAAGCCTGCTCCCCACCTGCTAGGGGTCTGTTAGCAAGCTGTGAAGCAGGTCTGCAGGTGTCTTTCTTTCCCTCTCTATCTCCCCATTCTCTCTCAATTTCTCTCTGTCCTATCTAATAACAGTTTAAAAAATAGGAAAAAATAGTTATTGGAAGTGGTGGAGTCACAGAGCTGTCACCGAGCTGCAGCAATAAAAGTGGTGGCAATAAAAATAAAATAAAATAAATAAGCATACTTGTTATGCAAAGGACTTTCCTACCTGAGACTCTGAAGTCCCTGGTTGAGTTTCCTGTACAATCATAAGCCAGCGCTAGCTAAGTAAAATAATAATCACAAAAGTAATTTGTGACATACATACTAGAAGCCAATTCAAAAATTAAACATGCATTTGTTTTCTCTAACGTGTCTCTCTTTGCTTAATTCACTTATGAGGCAAACATAATTTATAAATAAATTTTAATTAATTTATTTTTATTTTCCCTTTTGTTACCCTTGTTTTTTTATTGTTATTGTACTTATTGTTGTTATCGTTGTTGGGTAGGACAGAAAGAACTGGAGAGAGGAGGGGAAGACAGAGAGGGAAAAGATAGACACCTAAAGACCTGCTTCACAGCTTGTAAAGCTACTCCCCTGCAGGTGGGGAGCCAGGGGTCGAACCAGGATCCTTATGCAGTTCTTGCACTTTGTGTCACGTGCACTTAACCAGCTGCTCTACCGCCTGACTCCCTCAAGATACTTTTAATGTGATGCTCAGGTTGAATTCAGGATCTCGCACCTGGGCTATTCCACTGAGTTACCTCAGTGACCCAGTTCTCTATTTCTTAAAAATTTTTACAAGAGAGCAGATAAAACATTTTTCTTCTATACATGAAGCTTCACTCTTTTTCAAAGCTCTGTTCTGTATAGCTGGTGCAGGGGGTTGAATCCAGGCATGAGAAGGAGTGCTCTAACAATGATCTAGCTCTGCAGTTTAAACACTTTTATTTTATCTTTAACCTATATTTTGCTATCAAATATTTACAATTTTAACTTTTATATATAAATTGCACATAGAAAGTTACGTACAAGGGGATAAGGTGGTAGCGCAGCGGGTTAAGTGCACATGGAGTGAAGTGCAAGGACCCACACTGGGATCCCAGTTCTAGACCCTGGCTCCCCACCTGCAGGGGAGTCACTTCACAAGCAGTGAAGCAGGTCTGCAGGTGTCTATCTTTATCTCCCCCTCTATCTTCCCCTCCTCTCTCCATTTCTCTCTGTCCTATATAACAGCGATGACAACAATAATAACTACAAAAATAAAACCACAAGGGCAACAAAATGGAATAAGTAAATAAATATTTAAAAAAGGCGAAAGATTTATGCGATCTGAAGAGAAACCAGAGCCATTATATAAGGATTCAACCAACACTTAATCCTCAAGTTGAACCCTGGAACCAAATGGGAGCAATGCCTCAATACTGTTCCAACCTCCCCTGTTGCCATCATGGCCCTATCTGGTATCTATCTCTGTATAGATACATCTGAAACATGAAAAAAAAATAAAAGAAAAAACCTTTGGGAGTTGTTGGAAATGTCTATACCCTTGGTTGTGATGATAAAACTACTGACTTTTGCGTATTTACATTCATCAAGTTGTCATATTTGCACTTCTAGTGTCAAATATAGTTCCTTAAAGTTGTGAGGAAAGAAGTTGTATCTATAAAAATACTGAAGTGCATAGAAGTATAGTACATTGAACCTTAAGTCTGATTGATTTATAGAAACATTTACTATTCATCTCAACACACAAGGCCAGTTTTAGCACAATAGTAGAAAAGTTTTCAATGTCAGTTTCGCGAGTTTCTATCTTCAAGGTCCTGAAAGAGTAACTGAGCCTCTCAAGGCTTCAGTTTTGTCATCTGTCAAATGTGAACAAAAGACTTTCCTCACAGCAATGCTATTAAAGCGACAGGAGACATACTGCCCTGTAACTCAGGACCTTTTCTAAGCCCTTAGTTTGTGTTCAGTGAATGTTAACTATTAAAAAGAATGGGTTTGCTCTGTGTCTCCTTGCTCACCTTTGATTCCCAGCATCAAGCTGAATTCTGGAGAAGATACTATTAAAAATATTTTTTAAATGCTCCAAGTTACATCCATCATACATTATGTATTTTATATATACGTGTATTTGTGAAAAGTAGCATTTCTAAACAATAAGTATTCAGTGAAAAGAAAGTTATAATTTAAAGTATTTTGTCAATTCAAAGACAGCAAATCAAACAATGTTTTGCCATAAAGAACTAAGAAATGTTATTAAATCTGGTAGATTGTAATGTGATACAATTGTTTTAGCTACAGAACTGCCCTACTGGAGTGTTTTGAAGTCAACTTCTGTATTTTCTTACATTTATCAGATCTTTCAGTGTTGTTCTTAATCAAATTAGTTCTATAAGTACTGTTATTACTCTTATTTTATAGTAAAGGAAATTAAATGGGGTGGAATTATCCTGAGTTCACTCAAGTGATAGGTATTATTTTGAATTTTAATGCTTAAATATCATTATTTGAGATTTCACACAAAGTGAATGTGTATTTGTTCATGTATAGAACAACTTGACATTTATGTACACATAGACTTAAATTTGAAAAGAGGTTAAAACTGTTTAAACTTGCAAATTGTATTTTCTCTTCCCTTGCTTTTTAATTAATACCCCATAAAAAGTTAGAATATGGGTCCAGCTGGTGGAACAGTTGGTTAATCACACCCACCACAATGCACAGGGACCTGGGTTCAAGACCGTAGTCCCCACCTGCAGGGAGAGAGCTTCAGGAGTAGTGAAGCAGGGCTGTAGGCGTCTCTCTATCTCTATCCAATAGTCTCTATCCAATCTCCCTCCCTTCTCAGTTTCTCAGTTTCTCTGTCTGCAGGAGTACATAAATAAATAATAAAAATAAATAAATTTACAAAAGAACAGAAAAGCTAAAATACTAAATACCTCAAAACATTTATATCTATAAAGTTTATATATATATATAATATAAATAAATAATAAATAATATAATAAATTATATTATTATAAATAATATAATAAATAATATATATATTTATTCCCTTTTGTTGCCCTTGTTTATTATTTTTGTTGTGGTTATTATTGTTGTTGTTATTGATGTCATTGTTGATGGATAGGACAGAGAGAAATGGAGAGAGGAGGGGAAGACAGGGAGGGGGAGAGAAAGATAAGACACTTGCAGACCTGCTTCATTGCTTGTGAAGCAACTCCCCTGCAGGGCAGGTGGGGAGCCAGGGGCTCCAACCAGGATCCTTACACCGCCTTGCACTTTGTGCCACATGTGCTTAAACCCTCTGCGCTACCGCCCGACTCCCTACATCCATAAACTTAACTATTTAAATTAAAATATATTTTTTATTCCTACAGTTAACATGACTTTCTTGAGCATTTTCTATACCTTGTAGGATCCTTTTAAGATTTGTCAAGTCAACTATTTTAAAGCATTTAAATAAATTTTATAAATCAATATAATAAAAACAATAAATTGAATTTTGTACTCATTCTAATACAATTTAAACATATTATCAAAATTGGTTTTCAATGCCACCTGAACAGTTTAAATGCTTCTATTTTTTAAACATTTTTTTATTATCTTTATTTATTTATTGGGTAGAGACAGTCAGAAATGGAGAGGGAGGAGATAGAGGAGAAAGACAGAGAGGTACCTGCAGCCCTGCTTTACCACTTGCAAAGCTTTCTCCCTGCAAGTGGGGACCAGGGGCTTGAACCCTAGTCCTTACACACTGTAACGTGGGCTTAACCAGGTGCGCCACCACCCGCCCCTATCCCCTAATGCCTCTTTTAAATTATTATGTGAAACAGTGAAATAGCTCCCTTGGATAATGTGCTTGTTTGTCATGTGTATGACTCAGATTGGAGCTCAGCTCCCTTCAAATTCAAGGAAACTTTGGGGCTATGGCCTTTTTCAGTCTCTCTCGGCCTCATTGCCTTTCTCTATCTAAAACAAACAAACAAACAAACATAACAAAAGAATAAACATCCCATTCTGGGTTTATTCATTTGACACTCTTTTAAAGATGAATCTTCAAAAATAGTTGCAATAAATTCACTGAAGACAAAAGACCTTTCTAGGCTGGTAACAAACAAATCAACATTATGCATGGAAATAATTAATCATCTTAACTTTTGTCTCTTTTGTGTAATGCTGAGTAATGAACCCAAAGCCTGACATATTTTATTTGTAAGACTACTAAGTGGCCTTTCACGCTGATTTTCTTTTTAATTTTCATTTTTCTGAGATAAATGAAAGAAGATTGTAAGAGGAGAGAAAGCCAGAGAGGAGAAACACCACAACACTACTCCATCACCATGACTCTTTCCATTTTTGATGCTCACACATGGTGCTGGAACTGAGACCAGGACCTCAGCACAGTCAGCTAATAACAGACTGAGTTATCAGCTAAGTTTCCATTGTCTTATCTTTTTTAAAGTATTTTTTAGAAAAAAATAATAGTGTACATAAAGTTGTTCATCCACATTATTAAATAATTTTCTTATAGTTTTAGTTATTTATTTATTTGCTTTTTGTTGCACTTGTTTTATTGTAGTTATTGTTGTTACAGATGTTGTCATTGTTGGATAGAACAGAGAGAAATGGAGAGAGGAGGGGAAGAGAGAGAGGGGGAGATAAAGATAGATATCTGCAGACCTGCTTTGTGAAGTGACTCCCTTGCAGGTGGGGAGCCGGGGACTCGAACCAGGATTCTTACTCCAGCTCTTAAGCTTTGCGCCACGTGTGCTTAACCCGCTGCACTACTGCGCAACTCCCCATTTTCCTATAGTTTAATGTTACGGGGTCAAAATATTAAAAAGCAAGATATATATCAGTTGTATATTAAAGGTTGAAGTTTGGGACCAGTGCAGTGCAGAGTCTCATACTGATTCGCAAGTACCACTATGCATCTTCAGCATGGACTCTGCTCTGTTTGCCATCATTAAAGTACCCTGAGCAATTTATCTGCATGATAATTGACTCTATAAATGATTGTTGGTTCTATGGTTTCATGTTCCCTTGGTTTAACACCTCCTACTTATAAAAAAGAAAAAAAAACTATACTCTAGCTGTCCTAAATTTTACTCTGATGTATTGTTCTTGGGTATAGAATTACCTGGAATGCAAAAGAAAGTGCCAATTAGAATTATTGGTTCCTGTGAAAGCCCATTTTATGATTTATTATATCATAAATCATTTTAACTTTGATATTTATATTTGCTGAGTTAATGAGGGTTTAGAGGCAGAATATTTTGGTACTTTTTGAAAAAAATTAAATTGGAAAATATTGGAATAAAATGGTGAACGTTATTTTCCTCTTTACTCTTGCAATGACTATTGTCAAGTGATGCATGACTACTGAAGAAGAGACATTTAAAATGAATCAGAGAGAATAGAAAAAGATAAAAATGATTAAGCAGTGTGTAGAAGTAAATTGTGTTGTTAAGCTCTCCAACACTCAATATTAAGATGATTAAGATGAATTGCTGAAAAGGAAAATCACGGGGGAGAAATAACCAAAGGTTGTCTGTGGTACTGAATCTTATAAATGTCATTGGAGTGTTTCCTAGGAATTAAAAAAATTAGGCTATGTTGACTTGTAAAATGTGATTTATTTTATATGTATTATTAGTTATACAATGCCATTGAGTCTATAAAATTTCATGAAAATTATTTTATGAAATTCTTGTTCCCATTGTGGTAATTTCTCATTTTATATTATTAATTAATTAATTAATTGGTTGATTGATTTTTGGCAGAGCAAGGATCTCACACATAGACCATAATTTCACCATTAAAAAAAAACTCTGTTAGTGATTAAATACTGATTTATAAAATTATGAGATAACAGGGGTATAACTCCACACTGTTACCAACACCAGAGTTCAGTGTCCCCATTCCCTCCATTGGAAACAGTAGTAGTTCTCCCATGTCACAGATATGGGTTGACATTGCCATGTTTTGTTTCTTAGATCCCATCTATGACTGAGATCATCCAATATCTGGCTTATTTTGCTAAACATGATTCACTCCAGCTTCATCCACATTGCAGTGAAAGAAATTATGTTGCTGTTCCTTGCAAATGTGTAGTATTCCGTTGTGTATACATACCAAAATCTTTCTAGACATTTAGCTTGTATTAGATAACACTGCCAGGAACATAGGTATGTATAGAACTTTTTGAACAAGATTTTTTTGTGTCTGTTCTTTAGTACTCCACCACCAAAGCTCCACTCACCAGTGGTGACCACTATAGTTCTCTGCAGATACAGGTTGTTTTTTGTCTTTTTTTTTTTTGTTTTTAAGATCATGTGTTTCAAATCTCTATATTCCACATGAGAGAAGTCATCTGGTAGTTGTCCATTCGTTCCTTACTTATTTGAATAAGTATAGTGTCTTCCAGTTGTGTTCATTTTGTACCAAGAACACTATATATATATATATATATATATATATATATATATATATATATATATATATATATATGCTAAGTAGTACTCCATAAAGTATATGTCCTGTAACAGTGACTTTTTCATTCCTTGTCCTTATCCTCCTTGTCATGCTCCTCATCTCAGTTCTCCTCCTCCTCCACCTTCTCCTCTGTCCTAGAGTTTATGTGACTACAAATGTAAGGAAATTACATAGAAAAATGGCAGGGGGTGGACATACTTGGCATAAGATAATGGTTGATATAGCTGATCTGGTCAAATGTACTTGAGTGGAGGAAGTAATACATAAGTAATCATAGACAGCAGTCATCTCCTACACAGATTTAGATATTTAGATAATCTTTTCTCTGTTCCATACTTGCTGCCATAGTACCTAGCCAACCTCATTTCATTTATGCACTGGTTTATTTCAAACACATCAATCTCTTCTTTGTTCAATCCAGTAATGTGTATTTGTCCAATATAAATGGGCTTATAATGGCTATTATTTTTACTTGATCTTGCTATCCAAAATTTTCTCCAGTTTTTAGGTTACTGTCTAACATTTCACATTAGTATTTTCCTTTTATTCCTTCTTCCTCACTATTCTTTTATTTTTTTATTTTTGTTTGTCTTTTTTCATAAGAATAAGATTATTTCATATATCTGATGTCTAGAACTATGTTTGGTAGACCCAAAACACTAAAAATGGTTGAATTATTCAATCATGAGCCATTTCAGAAAATATTGCAATTGAATAGCAAGGTTCTTATGAGACATGGAAACAACTATTGGTTTAGGGATCGAAGTTAGGAAATAAGTATAATAAATATTGTATCAGTAAAAGCATATTTTAAAATGATTGTGACTTGCTTATGGTTTTTTAAAAAAGGTCATATTCATATTTTTAGAGGAATGATGCTTTGTTATTTCTTATCTCATATATTACATGACAAGAATATCTGGATTTGACCTAGTGAAAAACCAGTAATATTTCTTTCTTTTATCATAATAAAACGTGTCCTGATCATTTTAAATATGGTTTCATATTTCTGCTAGAAAAGTGGTAAATGCTGAACATCACTGACTTAAAAAGGGCAACCAATGACCTTCAGATTATTTCTTGAAGGTGACCATCTGAGAAAAGAGCACTGGAAGAGTGTGGACTGATCTTCATGGAGTTCAGAAGTAGTTTCTTTAAATTAAATTCTGGCCTGACATGTAAATATTTATTTGATTAGGGTCCATTTTATAACATGCTTAAACAGATAACATTATTAAAAAGAGGCAAGGGCAAGTTGCTGAACTTTGAAACCAAAGGATTATTAATTCCCAAGAAGCTAAGTAGGCAGGTGGGTTTATTTACAGAAAAAGGACTGAGAAGAAGCAGTCAAATTTGGAGAGAAACATATGGTTTAATCACTGAAAAACCAAGTTTCTTGGGAGTCGGGTGGTAGCGCAGTGGGTTAAGTGCAAGTGGCACAAAGCACAAGGACCGGCTTAAGGATCCTGGTTCGAGCCCCCGGCTCTCCTCCTGCAGGGAGCCGGCAATGAAGTCGCTTCACAGGCAGTGAAGCAGGTCTGCAGGTGTCTATCTTTCTCTCCCTTTCTCTGTCTTCCCCTCCTCTCTCCATTTCTCTCTGTCCTATCCAACAACAACAACATCAATAAGCACAATAAGGGCAGCAAAAGGGAAAATAAATATTTTTATTTAAAAATTCAAGTTTCTTTGTGCCAATATATTACTTTAGTTTTCTTCTGAATTCATTTTAGATTACACAGAAAATAATGAGACTTCTACTTGGAAGCAAGAATTTCATGATCTCTGGTCCTTTCCTCTATGAATCAATACTAAATGATGGCTTGGTGCCATATGACTGGCAGAAGAATAGAGTATTAAGAGATATAACCCTTGTTAATAAAGTTAGGTTAGATAATTTGGTTTTCTAAAGAAGCATGAAGGAAAATTAGCAAAGCCTCAGGGGTTCCTTTTCCTGCATGCTTCTCTTGATCTAGACCATTTGATACTGCATCTGCTAGTCTCAACCAGATCAGTGCAACCAGGGCCACCTCCGCATGTTTCACTTCAGACTGTGTCCAGAGACGTCAGGCCTGGGACCTGTCAGCTCCAGTACTTGGGTGAGACGCTTCCTAGCTCATAGGACTCCTAAGTTCTGTTTCAAGTGGCACAGCTCCGGGCAGAGTTGTAGAACCTAGGTTCACTATATATTCTTTTCAATTCAAACACCTTAATTCTGACTCAGTACTAAGAATTCATTTCCATTTCTGTATGGACTTCATACTGGCACGAGATTTAGTGATATACCTTTAGTTCTGAATTTTTCCACCTACTTGAGCTTGGATTACTGATGAGTAACATTTCAACGAAATTTCCGGAGTCAATTCAGTTTAGTCTACAGTGGCTTCAACATCACATTTTCTTTCATCCACACATTTATTTGTTCAATAAATATTTATTGTTGTACAGAAGGAATGATAGTGGTACTATCGAGGTGTTGATTATAAAATCACAAACAAGCCAGACATATCTCTACCCTCTTGTTCTTACCATCTAGAGATTCTACTAGCTCTCCCAGGATAGGAAATGGACAGTTAGACATTTCCAATATAGGATTTAGATGTATTTTAAATTTATGAAAGCAACTGGGCTCAAGGCAATAGGAGGTTTATAACAAAGTAGGGGATTCTAGGCCTTTTTTTTTTTATCCTTACACATAGTATATTTCTGGAAGATTTGACACAGAAATTTGACATTTCAGATACAGAAATCTTAGAAGTCAACTTTCTTAGCACACATTTTATTCATGTGCAAAGTGAAATTAATACTAGCACCTCCCCTATGAAGTTTCTGTACAAATTCAGTTTTACACTGCCTATAATGCATAGAGCCTACGATGGATATGTGTATCTTCAAAAAAGAAATGTATTATTGATGTTTTCTTTTATTCAGTGCAATTCCCAGTATAACCCAGAAAGAAAAGGCTGAAGAATAGGAAAGAGGAAATTGAGAAGAGGAAATAGTTTGAATTAATCCACAATAGCTTAAAATCTTCACAAATAGTGTATCTTAGTTTCCAGTGCTTTGTGATAAATAAGTGAATGGATATATGTCTGCATATGCATATAAATGTACAGATGTAGCACATATACACATGCATGTGAATAAATACAGATATGTATTAGTGGCATGCAGAGCTAAAAGAAATATCATACTTGAATGTCTCATAATTTCTTTTACTTTCTTTTTCCAAAAATCCTCATAGGTCTTGGTTTTGACAGGTTTTTTTCTTTCACACATTTTCTAGTGGAATTTGTTCAAGAACCCCAAATAGACATTAAGTCTATCTGAGAGTATGTACAGTTACACCATTTATTAAAGATATATTCAATGAATATATTTTAGTGATTGGCATGTTTTATGTTGCTTTATACTTACCACAATGTAAGTTTAGTAGGAAAATGAATTAAAATGCCTCACATATCTTAGAAATAAGACTTCAGTTTGAATATATATTCATGTAAGAAGATATTCATGCTCATATTTGCAAAGCATGTGAACCATCATAATTTATTAAAGTGATTTATCTTCTTTAAAAATAGAAGGCTCAGATCCTAGAATAGTGTTTCCCTCAATAAAATACTGAATGTATTTTATTTTAAGAGAGAAGGAGAACAGTCACAGGGAAACCAGAGTTCTCATCCTGCTTGTGAAGTTCTGTTTGTCGTCTTTTTGATACGAGGTTCCCAGAATGCCCAGAGCCTCAAGCCTATGAGACAGGAGCTGTACTGCTGAGCCACCTCCCAGTTTAGTCCTTAATGACTCTTTAAAACCAAGAATAGTAATAATGTTACTATAACAAGTGAAGATTTCCCAATAACTGTTCATCCATGCCATTAGTAGTATCTATGGCTATTATGTTCTAAACTCAATAGTATTGACAAATACACATAAGATGAATGACAACGTGTGATAATTTTACAAGAGCAGTAGTAATGAATTCGGGATATCAATAAGATGCAATCGGTAAACATCAATAGATATAGGAAAGAGTTCTAGCAGGTGCAGTAGCAACAGACTTTTCCTTGTAAACCCATAAACCCAGAAGCATGGAAGTTTAGAGAATATTCCAACAGTGATTCTGCTAGTCAGTGCTGTGAATTTTAGTTTCCATCCCAGAATTGACAGTGGTGCAAAGTATATAGTTTCTTGGACTTTGTGAGCATGGCTACAGTTTGTTATCAAAGCGGTTTGGCATGTGGTTAAGGCTTTGCTCCTGGCGGCTTTGCCTCGAGCTGTCATTGCCAGCCCTCTCTGTGAACTACACAATATCCTTTTAATGAACTCATTATCTGTTTAAAGCAGCTGGATCCAATTCCTTGTGACTAAGAATTCTGACTGTCACAATGATGATACAGACAGATGGCAAGAGATCCAATGATAGGATTGAGAAGAATACAGCCTTTCTTCTTAAAGAAAATTAGGTACTCAGAGTAGAAACCCATTCAAATCAAAGTGAGTCTGCAATTTGCAAGTATACTCCATACAAAGAGTTAATTTATCTTCTGCTGAGTAATTTAGATTATAAGTGTTCCATTTCCAAATTTTTCTGCATAAAAATAAGATGAGTCCACTATATAGTTTGGGACAATACAATTCAGGTGCTTCTCTTCCCCTTTTCAATCTGTCTGACACAGTGTTTCAGTTCTCCACATCTCTCTGTAAAAAAAAAATACCATCTGCTATGATAAGAAACCCAGAGCTAAGTGACTTTTTAAAAATGCACTTGTATTTCCCACTTACAGAAATTCTAATGCGAATATTTTTTATCAGATGGTTGGATGGCACATTCTTAAGTAATAAATTCAATAATTCATGCTTCTTCCATACATATAGATGTAGATACACAGATATAGATGTATAGATACAATCTTTAATTTTCCGACAAGTAGATCAAGACAGAGTAGGGAAGATCATGATCAGAACCACTTCTCCCCATAGTCTCATGTCAGAACTCACTTAAATGAACCCGGTGAATTGAAGACAGTTTAAGAAAAGTATCTTTAACAATGGACCAATCATTGCAAAACTAGTGTTCCCCACCCCCTTGAAGTCATCTTCTTCTTCTATTTTTATAGATACAGGGGAAAATTGTGAGGGAAAGGGGAGATATAGAGGGAAAGAGAGATGCCTGCAGTACTGCTTCACCACTCATGAAGTTTACCCCTGCAGGAGGGGCACATAGTAGCATGTTCTTTCATTAACTCATTGCCGCTACAAAATGATTCCATAGCTAAGCTAGTTCAGAATTCAGGAGAGACAACACTGACAGAAGTTATTCATGTAGATCCTGAAAGGCTAACTCAGTTCATTTTTAATATCTCAAAAATTTAATCAGCAAACTCTGAAAAATAGAAGTTTAGGAGGCAGAATCAGGAGGGAAAGGGGAAATTAAGAGCAAAACCAGGAGCTAATATACTCTCCAAAGGACCAGCAAGCACCTGGAGGCTGGGACAGAGAGACTATACCAAATGCTGGAGACCCTGGGATTTTTGTTTGTTTTGTTTCCACGTTTTATTAGCAATTTAATTAAGGTTTTCAGGATATTAGGATAAGAGCTATGGCTTTCCTTTCCATATGCTTTCCCTCCTTGGATATGTGTTCTTCAGAATCAGACATGCACACTATGGGCTACTTGTGATCATCAGCTCAACTTAGATGACACTGAGTAGACATCTCCAGTTGCTTGTAACAGGCCATAGTCTTTCAGGTAGCTCTTACATCACCCGGGCACTCTCCAACTTACTTAATTTTCCCATGCTGACAGGTGGTTGTCTCCATCTTAGGGCTGTCTTCTCTACTACCTGCTGTAACAAAAATAGTAGAAGGTATACCAAAACAAAATTACTTTTGTTTTGGTATACCTTTTCCATTATGTTTTTAAAAGATGTATTTATTATTCACTAGTGAAAAAGAAACAGGACGAGGAGAGAGAAAACCAGAGCATTTCTCCGGCATATGTGGTGCTGTGGATTAAACTAAGGAACATGCTGGAGTCCAGCTTTTTATTCACTGTGCCACCTGCAGAGGTATTTTATCTTTAGAGCCACCAGGATTATCATTGGGCTTAATGTCTGCATAACAAATCCACTGCTCCAAGCAACCTATTTACTTTTCTTCTTTCTAAGGCTGTCTTTTTCTAGAGAGAGACAGAAATTGAGAGGTATAGAGAGAGCGAGGGATGAGCAGATAAATCTGTAGCACTCCTGTACCACTCATAAACCACCCCCCCTCCAGGTGGGGACAAGCAACTTGAACTTGGGTCCCTGAGCATGGTAGAGTGTGTTTTCTATCAGCTGTCTGGTTCATTATTTTAAAAGATGTATTCATTTACTCATTAAGGGAGAGAGAAGAAGTGCAGGAGAGAGGGAGAGAAAGAGACATAAAGAAACCAGAGCAGCACTCTGGCATATGCAATATTGAAGATGGATTTTTGGAAAATCGTGCTTACAAATCAGGCATTCTACCTGCTGTGCTACCACCTGGGCAAAGTTTTATTTTTTAATTAAACGATAAAACCACCATTTTCACAACCCAACAGTTATGAAATGTGTGGTCCAGAAACAAGGCAATAGGGACTAATAAAGAAAGGAAAACAAAACTAAGGGACCGGGTGGTGGCACACCTGATTGAGCATACGAGGGCCCGGGTTTGAGGCCCCTGTCCCCGCCTATAGGGGAAAAGCTTTGCAAGTAGTGAAGCAGGGCTGCAGGTGTCTCTCTGTCTCTGTCTTTCTCTATCTTCCTCTTCCTTCTTGGTTTCTGGCTGTTTGTATCCAATAAATAAATAAAGATAATAAAATTAAAAAAGAAGGAACTAGGAATAAGTAAATAGTTATTTTTCTCACAGTGTACAGAGAAAACAGCATACAAAGTAAGGTACTGGAGAATTAAAAGGAAGCAAGAGAAATTGTGAGGAAAGAGAAAATTCATATATTCTTAAAAATCATAATATTATCATAAAGTTAATCCACTTATTCTTTTAAAAAATTAATAAATTATTTATTAAAATTTTTTATTTATAAAAAGGAAACATTGACAAAACCATAGGATAAAAGGGGTACAACTCCACACAGTTCCCACCACCAGAACTCCGTATCCCATCCCCTTCCCTGATAGCTTTCCTATTTTTTATCCCTCTGGGAGTATGGATCCAAGGTCATTATGGGGTGCAGAAGGTGGAAGGTCTGGCCTCACTAATTGCTTCCCTGCTGAACATGGGCATTGGCAGGTCGATCCATACTCCCAGCCTGCCTCTCTCTTTCCCTAGTGGGGAAGGGCTCTGGGGAAGCAGAGCTACAGGACACATTGGTGGGGTTGTCTGTCCAGGGAAGTCTGGCCACATCCTGGTAGCATCTGGAACCTGGTTATTAGGGAGCTACTCTCTTCCCTGATCCAGCTTTCTGCTCCTTTTCCCAGCCATGACATCATCTCCCCAGACAATAACTTGGATCCACCTGCATATCAGATTTCAGGCTCAGGCAAACAAACAAACAAACAAAACAACAAAAACACTAGTATAGGTATAGGCCTTTGAAATATAACTAAAATATGCCTACTAACTATCTGCAAAATGGAGGACCACCCAACTCTTCATCTGCACTATTCCAGCCTTTAGGTCCATGATTGTTCAACAATTTGTTTGGCTTTGTATGTTAACTCTCTTTTCAATCCACTTATTCTTTTTTTTAAATATTTATTTATTTATTACCTTTTGTTGCCCTTGTTTTATTGTTGTAGTTATTATTGTTGTTGTCGTTGTTGGATAGGACAGAGAGAAATGGAGAGAGGAGGGGAAGACAGAGAGGGGGAGAGAAAGATAGACACCTGCAGACCTGCTTCACCGCCTGTGAAGCGACTCCCCTGCAGGTGGGGAGCCGGGGTTCAAACCGGGATCCTTATGCTGGTCCTTGTGCTTTGCGCCACCTGTGCTTAACCCGCTACGCTATAGCCCGACTCCCCTCAATCCACTTATTCTTAATATGATGAAATAATAACATCTAAGGCAAGAATGCATCATGTTCAGAGAGACTGGAAAGACTCTGTTGAGAGTCAGGCAGTAGCACAGAGGGTTAAGCCTCCGGCTCCCCACCTGCAGGGGAGTCTCTTCACAGGCAGTGAAGCATGTCTGCAGGTGTCTTTCTCTCCCCCTCTCTGTCTTCCCCTCCTCTCCATTTGTATCTTTCTCTCCCCTTCTCTGTCTTCCCCTCCTCTCTCCATTTCTCTCTCTCCTATCCAACAATGTCAACATAAATAACAAAAGTAATTACTACAACAATAAAATAATAAGGGAATAGATAAAAAAGATGAATTTAAAACAATAAAGACTGTTGATCAGAGTACATCTACTTTGACATGTGCACAACTCAGTTTCACTGTTGGAAGCTTCAGTGCTGTGGTATTGTCCCTTTTATTCCTCTGTTCCTGTTTATATCTGAAGCAGGCTGGAGCTGTGAGATTCAGACAATGAGAGAAAAATACAGAATAAAATCACTGATAGCAAATATTATATTCCTTTGGAATTCACTGATTAAAAGAAAAAATATAAAAGTACATAGAAGGAAAGAGATAAGAAGCTAGCAGAATGAAAATGTTAGATACTTTGTATAGTTGAACAAGAGGATTAAAAGGGGAAGTAAATATATTAAATATGAAACATAAAATGTGATCTTTAAGATCAAGTATATATGAAACAGTTTGAATTTATTACTGTCCCCTGTATAAGATTTTTTTATTGATTTACTATATTTTGTGGGAAAGAAAGATAAGTTATTGAAGTGAAGAATAGGTCATGGTGTGTTCATTTGTGAGTCAGTGAGTTTGATGTTAATTGTTTCACCTTCTTGCTGTTTTAAGCCAAAAGTGTTTTGGTTAGTGATTTGTTGTTTATCATTATAACTGTCAAAAGAAAAAAAAGTTTTTATACATGTAGCAGGGCACTCTGTTGCAGGTATCAAGATCTTTCCAGGCACTCTTGGTATGGATCCTCTCTTTTTTCATTGGAAATCTAAAATATAACATTCTTAGAATATTTTCTGATTGAGATATCAAAGTTTGATGCAGAATCATCTAAGCTTCTGAAAAACTATGGAGGGTATGGAAAACACAGAAAGAACGGTTTACGTATAATAGCTAATTTTTCTTTTTTTTCTCTAATTTTTTAATTTTTATTTATTTTCCCTTTTGTTGCCCTTTCTTGTTGTTGTAGTTATTACTGCTATTGTTGTTGATGTTGTCATTGTTGGATAGGACAGAGAGAAATGGAGAGAGGAGAAGTAGAGAAAGATAGACACCTGCAGACCTACTTCACCTCTTATAAAGCGACTCCCTTGCAGGTGGGGAGTCAGGGGCTTGAACCAGTGCCCTTATGCTGGTCCTTGTGCTTCGTGTCATGTGCACTTAACCCACTGCGCCACTGCCCGACTTCCAATAGCTAATTTTTCATATAATTCTAGATTTCAGTCACTAAATATGATATTTGTTCCAGATCAGCACTGATGTTTCTATGAAAAAAATGCCTTTGTAATATAAATTTGATTTCATTTTTGTTCAACTTCAGTACCACTTTACTAAAGGAATGTTGAGTTACAAGTTGGAGTTGTCACAAGGGTACATTTCTACCAAATAGCTATTAGTACACCCCACTCTCCACCAAATGCCAACTTGTCCCACTACAGGGACATTAAGGAGGTCCCCAACCTCTCTTTTGTTCTCCTCCCTTCCTTCTTTGAGTCCTCAAATCTGCTGTAATAGAATGCAGTCCACTGAGGATATGCCCTTTGTTACCCTTCCCTTCAGTTCTTAGATATCGTCTATGATGGGGTTCACTGAATATTTGTCATTCTCCTGGATTACTTCATTTAGCACGGTTTTCTCCAGATTCACCCACATTGTAATAAAGAAAATGTGTTGCAGAGCTTCCGGCAGTTGAAAATACAGTTTACCATACAGAAGGACTCAGAGGTTTGAGACCCCTCCCGCCACATTTAAGGGCGGGGTGCTAAAAATACCAGTGAAGCAGATTTGCAGGTGTCTTTCTCTCCCAATCTTTATCACCTCTCCTCTCTTAATTGATTCCTTTCCTGTGAAATAAAGTATACAAAAAAAAAAAAAGAAGATGAAATCAAAATGGCTACTAGGAACAATAGATTCATAGTGCTGACTGATTCTCAGCACTAACTCTGGTGGCAATGAAAGAGAAAAACAAATAGAAAAACAAACAAAAACATTATTTCTTTCAGTTGTGTAGTATTCTATTGCATATATATTCCACTTAACCACTTGTTCATTATAAGATACTTGTCTTGTTTCCAAGTGTTGATTATTACAATTATCACTGTAATAAATATAGTTGTACGAGAATCATACCAGATAAATCTGTGTTTTTATGTTCTTTGGGAAAAAATGACTAGGAGAGAAATTTCTGGGTCACTAAAAAGGTTATTTTTTAATGCTTTCAGGACTTTCTAAACTATTTCCCACAGTGATGCACCAATTTGTATTTCTGTCACAAATGTAGAGACTTTCTTTTTTCCAACATCCTTGCGAACACTTGGGTTTTTGTTTGTTTGTTTGTTTGTTTCTCTTTTTTTTTGTTTTTCTTTTTGATATGGCTCATTCTCACAGGGATGAGGAGTATTTCATTGCTGTATTGTTTTGCAATTCTCTGATAATCAGTGATTGTTAGCTTTTTTCTTTTTTATTGGTGAGGGATTAATGATTACCAGTAGGAACAGTTGTTGAGACATGTGTAGTAGTTTTCAATTTTCTGACAAACACTCCCACCCCCAGCCAAGTCTTTCTAAATCATCATTACTTTGGTGCAATACATCAAACCCTCTCCAAGTTCTACTTTGTTTCTCCTTTCTGTTCCTATGGCTCAGCTTCTGTCCACAAGTGAGATCATTCCATATTTATCTTTCTCTTTGTGGCTTAACTCTATTAACATGATTCCTTCATTTTTCGCCCTTAGCATATTTTTGAAGTTTCTTTGTTTAGACCCATGATTTTTTTCAAATTTATTTTCTTCTATATAACGTGAAGTTAGAATCAACTTTCTTCATTTTTTTCTATGTGAACGTTATTTTTCTCAGTATTTTTCTATTGATATTTCTTTTTTTTTCTTCAAAATGTTTTTTTTTTATCAAAAAATCATTTGGACAACCCAATATCTAATAATCCTAGAGTTCATGACTCTAATCCTTATAATAATAAAAATCTGAACAAATTGAAATTAAACAGAATTTTATACATCCACTGAAGAACTGAAGCCACAGTGCAAACTGCTGAACAAATAGCTATGAAGACAATTAGGCTAATACCAAAAGCCACACTAAGAGGAGAAGCAGTGGATCCAAAGCCCACAACTAGAGTGAGTGTCAACAATGAACTGCAATTATGCACTTCTAGACCCTGAATCTATATTCAGGGTCAAGTGAAGAGGTAAAAACCCTAAGAGATGCTGTTATCAAATGTTTATTATTGGTTATTTAAAAGTTTTAGAAAAGTGTTAAGATTTCAGGAGTGTAGCTTCACATCCACACGTTACGTGCATCCAGAGTCGGTTTTACTGTTAAAGAGTGAGAGATAGAGAAGGGCAGAGAGGGAGATACCCCACTGTACCTTTCCCCCTGGTAAAGTTTTGCCTCTTCATGGTGTGCCCATGTGGTGGCCTAGGGTTCAATCCCAAGTTCTCTTGCAATGTCCAGTGTGTGCTCTGTCTGGTCAGGCTCCCTCTGAGTGTTTAAATCTTGTGTCCAAATACAGGTGTTCTTAGGTTATTTCATGCTTTGCCTACTTTTGAATGTTTACATTCTTCCAGTTGCTTCTCAGTTGCATGGCAAGTATGTTTTAGTGTTAGTGATCTCACAAAGTTGAGTTGTTTCCTGTAGATTCCAACTCACTCAGTACTCACCTCTCTAATACTTTTCTGTCCTGACCCAGCCTCCAAATTTCTGTGACATTCACACATGCTCATAACCTGCTTATACTGAAGTCACCAATAAAATGGCACAAATCTCCCATTCATGTTATCAAAATATGATCATTTTTCTATGTATTTAAAAATTAATATTTTAATCATAACTTTTACAATGCTTAAATGGTATACCTTCTGAGTAGTTTTATTTCTCTGCTAGAAAAATATATTTAACATCAAGTAAATATGAACATAATCATAAAAAACAATAACGAGGCCACATAACCCACTTTTATCAGTTGTCACTCTGAAGTTGTATAAGAAAACATTCTGTTCCTGAAACATCTTTCAAGTTGAAAGTTGAAATAGAAAAATCTGCAGCAGGTTAAGCTCATGTGGCACAAAGAGCAAGGACTGGTGTAAGGATCCAGTTTGAGCCCCCAGCTCCCCACCTGCAGGGAGGTCCCTTCACAGGCAGTGAAGCAGGTCTGCAGGTATCTATCTTTCTCTCCCCCTCTGTCTTCCCCTCCTCTCCATTTCTCTCTGTTCTATCTAAAAACAATGACATCAATAACAACAGTAGTAACTATAGCAATAAAAAAGCAAGAAGGACAACAAAAGGGAAAATAAATAAAATATAGAAAAAAATGTTTAATTATTTTTAAAAAGAAAAATCTGCCTTGTCTTAGATCATTCAACTGAAACTTCTAAATTCCAAAAGATTATCATAGTATTTGCTTCAAATGCATGTATTTTATTCAAACACACAAATCAAAAATGTTTCTCACAAAAATATCTTTATTAATATAGTCAATTCTGCTATAACCTGTGGAAGAATAATCATTGAACATTCAAACAGAGCATGCTAAATTTTACTTCTTTTTAACATTTCCCATTTTTGTCCTAAAAAAATTTAGATGGAATTCTAAAGGTTTAAATCTGTCTCATGAAAATGATAAAAAAAGAAAATAAATGACAATATAGGTAGGCAGTTTGGGGTTAGACTAAATTGGAGGCTCTTGACACATCAAATATGAAAATAGGTGAGTCACCAGAACCCTGCAGTCTTAATTAAAGGGAAGAATTGAAAGACACAGTATGTGAACTCGATACATGAGTCTTAGCAAATGATCAGGTAAAATGGGTGTGTAGCCATCAGAAAATAATTAGTAGAACATCAGACAGATGGAATCCAGCGGAGTTGAGGGAATTTTAAAAAGGCTGCTGCTTTTTATCAATTCACTAACGTGTGAGGCAAGAATATCCTTGTGTGTGAAATTATTATAAGAAGATGAAGGATTCCAGAGAACTTAAAATTTAAAAAAATCTAATTTGCACTGTAGAGAATGTGAAGAGACGCCAATTAAAGATGAGTTAAAAAAAAAAAAAAAAGATTGCTGGGTAGGACGAAATACCTAGTCAAGGTTAGGCACTATAAATTCCGACGAGGCAGTTAAAGCATTTTATGATTTCTTTATACAAGGCCTTGACTTTCCCAGGGCAAGGGGATTAACTTAAAGAAAGGGGATCAGTAGTACTGAGGGAAGACAGAAAAAACGTGATGATTGTTTCAAGGTAGGCTCTTTTTAATGTCTTGTTATTCTTCAGGTGATTTAGACTCCTAAGACTAGCCCTAGTATAGTTTGTAACACTGTTCATCGTATGTCAACTTTATGTTCCCTGCCTCACATCTTTTTTATCTTTTAAGAGGTCTTTGGGGTAGGTGGCACTCTCTTTAAAAATGACTGCACTGAACTTAAAATTTTAGTCAGATTTCCAGTGTGACATGTTACTGTCTCATCCTGATTCAAGCTCAAGTTTGTTCACAGCCCATGCTCAGTTACATTCTCCTATTCTTGACGAGGCTTTATAACTAATATAATTGATTCAGCTTTAAAATTCACGGGAGTCAGGTGTTGGCGCAGCGGGTTTAGTGCAAGTGGCACAAAGTGCAAGGACTGGCCAAAGGATCCCAGTTTGAGCCCCCAGCTCCCCACCTGCAGGGGAGTCGCTTCACAAGCGGTAAAATAGGTCTGCAGGTGTCTATCTTTCTCTCCCCCTCTCTGTCTTCCCTTCCTCTCTCCATTTCACTCTGTCCTGTCCAACAACAACGATGTAATAACCACAACAATGTTAAACAACAAGGGCAGAAAAAGGGAAAATAAATAAATAAATAAATAAATATAAAAAACTAAAATAAAAAGAAAGAAAAATTCAGGGTATAGAACGGAAATGGGAACATGTTGTTTGTACAGATATATTCAGTTTGTAAAAACTTAGTTTTGCAATGTAAGATGTGAATATGTTTGAATATGCTTTACATTTCAATATTAAGCTTTAAAAACGAATGAGAATTTGAGGTTGTCTTAATCTGCAGATTTCTCAAAATAAATTTGTATAGTTCTCTGTGTTGTACATAAAAGTTTTTGCTTGAATTGTCAATGTCTTATCCAAGATGTTAGTTATTGCTACATATATTATTTTGTTTGACAGTCACTTCTCGTATTACCTATTATCTATAAAATGAGGAATTTGAAGCAATTGTGTTTTGAAAAATCTCAGAGTTATATAATATTATGCATATTTTTTCATCCTCAATTTTTATTTTGGGTTTGGCAAGTTTAGATAAAAGAATATCTTTGCTCTTGTGGAATGTGTAAGAATCATTAAAATGGCTAAATGCATTAGTTCTGGAAAGGTATGACTATTCCATGATACATATTAGCAATATAATGGATAGTCATCAAAACCTTGAGAACTAGAATTATATTTTAAAAGAAGCTTGAGTCAATATATTGTCATTTATAGGTAGAAATTAAATTGAAACAATGAAAAACTGTTGCGTCTGCAGGAAAAGCTAAAACTAAGCCAATCTGGATTTCAACTATAGGGATTTATTCATCAGGAAAAGAGGACTGTTTCACAGACATAATTCTCTCCTTATAAGAGCATCAAGGGCTTCATCAATTACACAATAAGGCATTTTTGAAATAGAAAAGAGAAGGGTGGATTAAATGAAATGTGGGGAATAGGTGGGATAAAAGTGTGGTATAGTGATGTGGTATAGTTAGTTGTGTAGTATACCAGACCATGTTTTTCACCTTAACATCAGTCTGTTTTCTAGGAGGCCTTGTGAAGGGAGGATTGTCTGCTGGCTCAGGAAGATAGTGTGTTACAAGTTCTGAGATCTGGTTAAAAGAGAATATCCATTGGGGCTGAGTGGTGGCGCACCTGGTTGAGTTCACATGCTACAGTGCACAAGGACCTGGGTTCCAGCGCCCAGTTCCTACCTACATGGGGAAAGCTTTGCGAGTGGTGAAGCAGGTCTGCAGGTGTCTCTCTGTCTCTCTCCTTCTCTAGCTTCCCTCCTCCTCTCAATTTCTGGCTGTTTCTATCCAATAAATAAATAAATATAATAAAAAAATTAAAAAAGAATATATTTTTCTTACTTTTTCATTTTTTTTTCTTATTTTTTAACATTTAATTTGGGAAATAGTGGTTTATAGGATAGTTGTGAACACATGAGTATAATCTCTCTTGCCCCATGGTGATGTCTACACATAACTTCCATCTCCCACCCAAGTCTTTCTCCGCCATCATGTTATGGGAACTTAGGCCCTTTCCCTGCCTCAATCTCCCCCTACCCTAGAGTCTTTGACTTTGTTGGACTATACCAAGTTCAAGTTTCACCTTGTGTTTTCTATTTCTTTTCTTATGTCTTGGTTTTCACCTGTGAGTGAGATCATGCGGTATTTACCCTTTTCCATCTGGTTCATCTCACTTAGCATAATTCCCTCAGGCTCATCTGTTATTGAGTATTTGGGTTGTTTCCAAGTTTGAGCTATTACAGATTGTACTTCTATGACCATAGCTGTACATAGGTTTCTTTAGATGAATTTATTTTTTGTCTTCTTTGTAGAGATCCCTAGGAATGGGATTGCCAGACTATAGGGTATGTATATCTCTAGTTTAAATGAGAGTTTCTGTTTTTGTGTATTATATTTTTTACTAGAGCTCAGCTCAACTCTGATTTTTGGTGGTCTAAGAGATTGAACCTGGAATTTTGGAGGCCTGAGAGTCTGTTTGCATAACTACCCTTAAAGGAGAATATCAGAACTAAATTTGGTTAATAAGCATTTGTTCTAATTTATCAATGGGGATATTAGGAGGAAAAATCTGTCATCCCTAATATGCCTTCGGCAAAAAGGATTAATTTCAGGAGAGAAGTTATGGAGGCAAAGGTTGATTAGCTTTCAGATGAAAAACAAGTTTTCTTTGTACTTTAGTTTTTCTTTTTTTTTTTTTTTGCAAAGCAAAACAAAACACAATGAATACTTTTTTCTCTATTCTGTTCTCTAAAACAGCCTCCCTTTGATTTAAAATCAAGACACTGCCTCTATGTCTAGAACTATTCTGGCAGGCTGTGACAAGCAGTAGATTGGATGGATGCATCATTTAAAAAAAAAAATAAAAAATAAATGCAAAAGAGTTAAAACACAAATATTTTCAAGTAAAATGATTCACATATTTTTTTCTTAAAAATGAGAAGTGCTGTGTGGTCCAGGAGGCTAGCAAGTGGATAAAATGTTGGTCTCTCAAGCATGAGGTCCTGAGTTCAATCCCCGGCAGCACATGTACCAGAGTGATGTCTGGTTCTTTCTTCTATCCCTCTCATTAATAAATAAATAAAATATTTTTAAAAATGAGAAATGCAGGAAAATGAATTAAAGTCTCAGAATATTCCCTTAAATATCTCACTCTTTGGTTGTGAAAACTTCTAAGGGCCTGGGAGTGGTGTACCTGGTAGAGAACACATGTAACCATGTACAAGGACCTGGGTTCAAGCCTCTGGCCCCCCACCTGTAGGGAAGAAGCATCATGAGCAGTGAAGCAGTGCTTTCTCCCTCTTTCTTGCTCCTCCCTTCTTAGTTTCCCTCTGTCTGTAGCAAATAAATAAAGAAACAATGTTTTAAATAAAGATCTTTAGGGGGGTTCTGGGTAGGGAGCATAATGGTTACGCAAAGAGACTCCCATGTCTGAGGCTCCAAAGTCACAGATTCAATCCTTCGCACCACCAGAAACTAGAGCTGAGCAGTGTTCTGGTGGGGGGTAAAAAGGGGGGGGAAAGATTTTTAAAAAGAAAAGTTCTAATACACTGACCAACGAAGTAGAACACTGGACTTTCCAGCATTGAGGACTTGCTTTAATTCCTGATATCGCATATACCAGAGTAATAGCCTGGTTCTCTATCTTTATTTATCTCTCTCATTAATAAAATGAATAAATCTTTAAGAAAGTTGTAAGTTTACTATTTTCATTTAATAATATTAACTTATAAATCACAAAACCTGTAGAAATAACTATTGTATTTTACTGTCAACTGTAAACCACTAATCCCCCAATAAAGAATTTTTTTTAAAAAAGAATAAAAATATGTAGTCACAAATTAAAAAAATATTTTTTCTTGAAATGTTTCACCTTCATAAGTAAGAATGCATTTTTCCCATAAAGAATATATATATTTATTTAGAAAAGGCATACAACTAAGGGGAAGTATGGACTTGACCTTGAGAATTGAGAAAAAGAAAACTGACTCTATTCTGCATGCTGATCAGAAAATGTATCTAAGAAAGGAGAAATTTTCTGTCAGCGTGAGAAGAGTTGCATATGGAGCAGAACATGTGTACAGTTAAATGACTAGTGCACCCTAGAAAAAGGAAGGAAGCAGGTCTGCCAAGTAATCCAGTATACATGTCTGATGCTCCAGTAGCAGGCTGAATTCTTTAGAGCATTCACCACACACATGCACGCACACGTGCACACATGTATCTAACACAGATACAGATATCCACAGATACATGAGTATATAGACTTATAGAACTGTGTCTATATATGTTCCCTAAGTAGATTATAAGAATCTTAAGAAGTTGACTAATTATAGTCTCTCTCTCTCTGCCTCTTTTTTTTTTTTTTAATAAACAATAGCTGGGCTTCACTGCTCTGGACTGACATTTTTATATAGAGAAAGACAAAGGGAGAGATGAAAAGGTAACACACACCTGCATGCAGTGGGGGCCAGGCTTGAAACTGGATTTACGCAAATGGCAAGGCAGACGGCCTCCAAGGTGACCTATCTTGATGGGCCAGTGATCCTAATCCTATATATAGAAACTATAGTCTGGAGAAGGTAGGGATTTTCATGACTTGAGTTCTTGTTCTGTAACTGTGGTGTCTTTAATAACCTCTGTGATATGTCTCAGTCACCATCTTCTACCAGCTGATTGTTAACAGTTAAGAAAATGGATTGCAAATATACTTCCCCCAGTGCTGTGGCATCTCCATGTGGTACAGGGGTTCAATTCTTGGCTATCCATGGCAAGGCATGTATACTACTGGCTTCCTGTCATCATTTTTATCTCAGCTTTAAATGGAGGGTGCAGAAATGAATTGGAAAGTCCACATTACATATCACCATAATGTAACAGAAGCAAATACTATAATACTACATTATTCTACTTAGCATTGAATTATCTTCGAATAGAATAGCTACATTGTGTATTATTTTATATGTCCATTGCAATTTTAGGTAATATCAGAAATTTTACATATATAGTGTTTTTTTCTTCATATATATATATATATATAATTACTAATTAAGAAGGGTTTGTCTTTAAAAAGCTATTATTTTTATATGGCTCACTCAGGTCAGTTCAGTGCTAAAACCAGAAACCACATATAACAATCAGTTCTTTTCCCAAGAGAGCTGTATTTTCAATTTATGGTTCTTTGACCTAAATCCAATAAGACAGAGAAAACTTTCCATACACAGTTTGCTGTTACACCACCCCATCTTGGTGTTTTACTTGACTTTAGCCTCTGCAGGCTGACCCTCTGCAGTTCTAACCTCCCAGACTTTGTTCTTAGTTTGAAACGAACTGTTATTTCTCTCTTCCTTTTCCCTCTCCCCCTCCCCCTCCCCCTCCCCCCTCTCTCCCTCTCTCTCTCTTTCTCCTTTTTTTTTTTTTCCCTAAAAGCAGCTAGCTGTTAAAAGAAAGAAGAAAAAAACAAGATTTATCTTATCCAGATCCATCCAAAACAAGGTGCTAGGCTTTCTGTGTTTTCAATTTGACAAGTAAAGCTCTAGGCAGGAATGCACATCACTGCTTGTCACTATAAGGCAACAGAGTGAAAAAGATAGTGTGGAAATGAGCAGTGTAGCAGTGACTAATTAAGATTAGGAGTCAACACTGCCTGACTTTCTAAGCCCAAGATGCCCAATCCTCTAACATCCATCCTAATACAAACCATATATAACTGCTATGCAACAGGCTTATCTTGGAAAATATAAATATTTTTCTGTAAAGTTTAAAATAAAAATGCTATCTTAAAATGTGCAAGTGAAGCAGGAAAAGTGATAACTTCACTTTTGTTTTCTAGTTTGTTAGAAATAATTATTGGCTTATTCCAGATTGTGAAATCAAACCTTTTTCCATATTCCCAACATTAAAAGTACCTAAAATCTTTTATCTTCCTTTTGTTTTATCACTTTCCCTTGTCCCTTCTTTGCAAGGATAAATGCATATCTTAAACATGTGAAATCCAGTATATTACATGGACTCAAAGTATATTTTAATTTATAATTTGTTTGGTACTGTTTGTTAAGGTGAGAGGTTGGGGATCATTTTTTCTTCCAGAGTCTACTATATATTTTTAACATTTTGAATCAAGGAAATTGAGAAAAATCAAACTTCTATAATCTCATTCTCATACTTTTCCAGCTTCAAATTTTCTGTATATTCAGAATGAGGAATCAAATCTTTGGCTAGAACATAAGCTAGGCAGACAAGAGATTGGAAATAGGAATTGAGAAGCTATTGTGAAAAATGTTAGGCCTAACTAGTGGTGAAGTGAGTAGATCTGTGAGTGTGTGTGTGTGTGTGTGTGTGTGTGTCTGTGTGTGTGTGTGTCTGTGTGTGTGTGTGTGTATGTATGTATCTTTATTCTTTAGATCATTTATATTAATAAGTATATGTCTTCTAGTACTTGTATTGAAGCAACATATATGAATAAAGAACACAGTGATTATAAAACAATAGCAGTATACTTTTACAGTATATATATATGGTAAAGTTCATCATATATAAAACTTAAGGCAAGAGTGCAATTATACCAAGTAAGAGACATTTTTTAAATTTCTTTATTAATTTAATTAATGTTTTACATTCGACAGTAAATACAATAGTTTGTACATGCATAACATTTCCCAGTTTTCCACATAATACAACCCCCACTAGGTCCTCTGTCATCCTTTTTGGACCTGTATTCTTCCACCCACCCACCCCAGAGTCTTGCTTAGGTGCAATACACCAATTCCAGCTGAGGTTCTACTTATGTTTTCTCTTCTAATCTTGTTTTTCAGCTTCTGCCTGAGAGTGAGATCATCCTATACTCATCCTTCTGTTTCTGACTTATTTCACTTAACATGATTTTTTTCAATCTCCTATCTTACAGGAAAAGAATATAAAACTCTCAGAAGAGAGGTCTTCACTGGATGAACGTGAGAATATAGCCATAGAAATGTTGAAGTATAAAGAGAAATGGAAGCTTTGAGGGAACAATATACATGTAATAATGAATGGGGAGATTACTGAGAACGTGTTTAGGGACTGTTTAAGTGACTGATTATAGACACATGAGTCATAGTGGTTATGCAAATAGTTGTCATACTTATGCTGAGGTCCCAGGTTCTATCCCCATCACCACCACAAATAAGAACTGAGCAGTGCTCTGGTTTTAAAAGACAAAACAGAAATGGTGGTTCTTATACAGGAGGAAAATATTTATTTATACTTATTACTTTAAAATGCTTGTCAACTAGGTAATCCTTCACAGTCTTAGGATAAAAATCAATACCAAAATATGTATATACTTTGTATATGATCAGAAAGAGAGCTCACAAGACAAGACATATATCTAGCCATGCATGTGGCTCATATTTTAGCCCTGAAACTATTTGGTGAGTGACACACCACTAGAGGAAGGTCTGGTGCTCTGGTCTTTATGTGTCTTTCTAAATAAAATAAAATAAAATAAAATAAAATAAAATAAAATAAAATAAACCACCCCAACAGTGGTTAAGTTATACTCTGTAAATCATACTATCAGTATATGTTATATACAGATATATGGTTTATATTTGTAATTAAGTACTAAAATGTTTAAATCAGAATAGAGAATGTAAGATATGGGGCTAGGTGGTGGTGCAGCTTTTTGAGCGCACATGTTACACTGCATAAGGACCAGGATTCAAGCCCCCAGTCCCCACCTGCACGGGGAAAGCTTCGTGAGTGGTAAGGCCAGTCTGCAAGTGTCTCTCTCTCTCTCTCTCTCTCCCTCTCTCTCCCCCTTCCCTCTCAATTTCTGACTGTCTCTATCCAATAAATAAATAAATATACACAGGGGAGTCAGGTGGTTGTGCAGTGGGTTAAGCACAGGTGGCTCAAAGCACAAGAACCTGTGTAAGGATCCAGATTCCCGGCTCCCCACCTGCAGGGGACTCTCTTCACAAGTGGTAAAGCAGGTCTGCAGGTGTCTATCTTTTTCTCCCCCTCTCTGTCTTCCCCTCCTCTTTCCATTTCTCTCTGTCCTATCCAACAACAATGAAAAAAAGGGCAACAAAAAGGAATAAATAAATATTAAAAATAAATAAATATAGACAATAATTTTAAAAAGAATAAAAAAGAATGTAAGGTGTGTGAATCAGACTATACTATTGGACCATCAGTAATCAATGAAATTCACTTTATAAATTTAAATAAGAAAATATCTTCTATCAGACTATTTAAAGAAATTGTTACAACTGTTTGTGATCACATTATATACTTAAATGTAAATCTGTGGTAAAAAAGTTTACAGTAGAGTTCCTAACTATGAGAGAATTACTATTCAGCCAATGGACCCATAAATAAATCCTTGTAGGAATAGTAACCTTCATCTAGAAACTCATATGATTGTGCACTAGAGAAATATATATATTAATTTTTCTAATATTTATTGATAGCCTATATTTTGTGGACACTTCCAGAAACAAATGACATAAGTGGGACTCGACTGTGAAACACCTGCTAAGCACACTTATTATGAAACATGAGGACCCAGGTTCAATCTCCCAGTTCCCACCTGCAGCAGGAAAGCTTCAGGAGCAATGAAACAAATCTTCAGGTCTCTCCACTGTTTCCTCTCTCTCTCTCTCTCTCTTTCTTTCCGTCCCTCTCTCCCTCTCCACTGTCAATTTTTTTCTGTACTATCAAATAAAAAAGAAGGGAGGGAAGAAAGAAAGAAAGAAAGAAAGAAAGAAAGAAAGAAAGAAAGAAAGAAAGAAAAGAAGGAAGGAAGAAAGAAAGGAAAATGACTGCTAGGGATTTATGTGCACTGAGACCCAGTGATAAACCTGATGGCAATAAAAATCAAACAAACAAAACAAATAAAAAAAATAAAAATGACATAAGGTATTACAAACTTATAGTCCCCCTGGAATTCTCAGTAAGACTATTTTTCTATATGCCATGCATTCTGAGCTCTAAAAAAGTGGCAAGTCAGATACTATCAAAACATCAACCTAACTTCCCTAGGCAGATGATCCCACCAATGTGTCTTGGAACCCCACCTCCCCAAACCCCTGCTTTAGGGAAAGATAGAAACAGCCTGGGAGGGACGGTATGGTCACACACCTGTTTGAGCTCACATGTTAAAGTGTTTAAGGACCCAGGTTCAAGTCCCAGGTCCCCACCTGTAGGGGAGAAGCTTCATGAGTGGTGAAGCAGTGCTGCAGGTGTATCTCTGTCACTCTCCCTCTCTATCTCCCCCTCCCTTCTTGATTTCTGGGTGTCTCTATCAAATAAATAAAGACAATAAAAAAAGAGAGAGAAAGAAACAGGTTGGGAGTATGGATCAATCTGTGAGCGCCCATGCACATCGAAGAAGAAATTATAGAAGCCAGATCTTCCACCTTCGTACTCCATAAAGATCTTTGGTCCATACTTCTAGAAGGATAAAGAATAGGGAACCTTCCAATGAGTTACAGATAGGATATGGAACTCTGGCGGTAGGAATTGTATGGAATTGTACCCCTCCTATCCTACAGCTTGTCAATCATTATTAAATCACTAATAAACAATGTCAAAAAAGCAGGAAGTAATAAATGACACAAGAGAATTGTATTAGTATTTTTGCCACTGGAAGACAATAATAGAACATGCTAGCAAAGATATTGTAGAACTTCAGAAATACAAACCACAGGTTTTTGACAGAATTGAGTACAATGCTGAATATGAGATTGACTAAGACATTTCTTAAATAAAATGTTCATTATCAAGAGAAGTGAAAACAAGAAATAATTCACGAAGTCTTATTATTGAAATAAATTCCTTATTAATTTGTAATTCAAATTATTAACTTTTAATTGAAAAATTGCTAAAAAGAAAAGGTACTGATAAATAGAAGTTAGTTTTGTAGGGGCTGGGTGGTGGTGCACCTGGTTGATCGCACATGTTACAGTGTGTAAGGACCAGGGTTTGAGTCCCTAAGAAATAAACCTTATAATCATAAAATTGGTTTCTAGTTTTTGGATAAGCTTCTTTGAAATATGTATTCCATTTTAGTTGCAAAATCCATTATTTATTTTGACCTTAAAAGAAGTTTCCACTGTGAATTCAGAAACATAGATATATTAGCTATAATATAACAAAAGAAATACTTTATGCCACCACTTATTACTTTAGTAATATTTATTTGGAAAGTTCCTGAAAAAAAAAAAACTCAAGAAATTATCTTCAAACATACCAGAAAACTTCTCTATAACATTTTTGTTGAATTAAAGGCTTCAGAAAACAGGCAGTGTTCCCAGGAGAGTACTTCTCCCACTTTTGCCTGTTGCCATTGGACTCTCACATAAACATAAACTTCTCCAGTCAACTGCAAACATACTATATCTCTTTACTTTATTTCTGCTTGCTACTCTGTACTGACATCATATGTCTCTATGTGTGTCTTTCTAACTACTTTGATTTCTGTGTCTACATTCACATCTTTTCTTCTCTACGTGATCATATATTGTCTAAAATATCCAGTCAGGAATTATACCCCTCTTATCCTGTGGTCTTGTCAGTGTTTCCATTTTATAAATAAAAATTTTTTTTAATCTATTCAGTCACTTCACACATCCCTCCTTCCACCACTACAGCCCGCTGGGGCATGTTAGAATTACTCTCTATGAAGGGCAGGCTGTTCATTAACAAAGATAAGGCATAGTCCTCAGAGTAGTGAGCTGAATTGTGGTCCCTAAAAATCATGTCAACTCAGAATCTTAAATATTACCTTGGTGTGTGGGGGGGGGAAAGTGGGTAGGGCCTTTGTAACTGTATACAAAGTAAATAACATAAATGGAGATGACCCTGAAAATTAGAGATAATGACTTTTCTAATCGGGACATATTAGAGTGAATCCTGAGTCCAATAACAGATGACCTTAAGAGAGAGAGAGAAAAAAAAAAGAGAGAGAGAAAGAGACACACAGAGACACTGGAAAGAAGGTCATGTGAATATGGAGACTAAGAAGACACAGAAAGTAGTATACCCCCAGAATGTGGGTCTACAGATGCTTGAACTTCAGATATTTTAGTGTATTTGTTTATTCTTTTTTATAGTTCATTTGTTGCACAGAGACAGAGAAATTGAGGGAGGAAGGGGAGAGACACTTGCAGTCTTGCTTCACCACTTATGAAACTTTCCTCCCTACAGGTGGGCTCCAAGGGCTTGAACCTGGGTCCTTGCACATGGTTACGTGTGTGTTCCTGTGCACCACTACCCGGCCCTCAGATTATTCAGAAGTATGATAATATATTTTTGTAAATTTTTTAGATAGGAGGTGAGAGGCAGAGAGAATTGGATGATGTGCAAAGATCCAGGTTCAAGGCCCTGATCTCCACTTGCACAGGAAAGATTCATGAAATCTGATGAGTCAGATTTCACATATAAACTGTGCATTCCACTGGGTGAGACGTCTCCTGACCCTCCATTTCTCTCATTTTCAGCCATGAAATTTGTGACCATTTTTTGTGGCAATTGTGTAAAACTAGCAAATGAAGGTAGAGTTAGTACTACTCGAAAATCAAAACATATATTGAGGTTGTGTTGTTGAGTTGAATGGTTTTTGTTACAATGCAAATGGTATCTTGTGTTTATTGTGCCCTGTATCTGCAGTGACTTATTCTCGTTTCGCAGCTCATTTTCACAATTTCATTGTCACTTCTACCCATTAACAATTTCATCCTTTTTTTTTTTTTTTTTTTTTTACCAGAGCACTGATCGGCTCTGGCTTATGATGGTGCAGGGGATTGAATTTGGGACTTTGGAGCCTCAAGCATGAAAGTCTGTTTGCATAATTATTATGTTATATATTCTCTGCCTTCACACATTTTTTTAATTACTGTGCTTTACATATCAAAGGGTCCTATATGAATCCTATTGGCTTTACTGAGAATGTGTTATTCAACTGAAGAGGACAATTAGAGGGCTGCAGAGATAGCTTAATGGTTATGTAAAATGACTTTCATGCCTGAGGCACCAAAGGCCACAAATTCAATCCCCACCACCATCATAAACCAGAGCTAAGCAGTGCTCTGGTTACAAAATAAGGGGTGGGGTGGGGGCATAACACATCTGGTTAAGCTCACTTAGTACCAAGTCTAAGGACCTTGGATCAAGGCTCTGGTCCTCACCTGGGTGTGGGGAGGGAGGATTCAGGAGTGGTGTATTTCTCTGCCCTCTTTAGATTTTCTCTGACCTATCTAATAAAAACTTAGGGGAAAAAAAAAAAAAGGAAAAAGGAAAAATGGCCACCAGGAGCAGTGGATTCATTGTGCTGGAACCAAGCCCCAGCTAATAACCCTGGTGGCAATAAATAAGTAAATAAATAAATAAATAAAGACTGGACTTAGAAATGTCAATCTAACTTGAGTTAAACATATCAAATAGTAAAGCAGTAAGTCAACAAAGCTTCGTAAACTTTCTTATTATTCCTAGTTCCTTGTGTAGCAAAAGTGAAATAATCTCCTGTATTTGTAATTTAAGTAACAATTATGAAATGGTACCAGGGAGTGTGCAATCAAACTACGCAATCTATAAATAATTGAGTTCCCTATTTTTCCATTAACACTGTTAACATGGAACTTTGTCTAATCACTTATATGTATAACTTTAGCAATTTGGTGGGCTTTGGACTACTATTTGGAAAAGCTGCTCCAGAGACAAACATTCATTACTCACATGTTCTTATGTATGCCAGAAACTTAACAGAATGCGATCTTTTTTATGGACCCAATTCTTGAGGGTCTCAGAATTACATCAATACAGTGGCTTACAATTCGTCATTATTTATATTTGCTATGTTTGTTCTTTCTTTTTTTTTTTTTTTTTTTGCTTCTGGTCTCCCTGCTCTAAGATTATAGGTGATTAAATCTTTCAAGGAAATATTCATAATTAGAAATGTTTAAAGAGCTTAAGCCCACTGTTAAAATTCAATCAAGTTACAAATTTGAAACCTAAAGTGCTCAGAACTGGGGTCTATGCATCAAAAAGTTCAAGACATTCAATCTGTTTTCCTCTCTCATATTTATTAAATAGTGGTTTATAAGACTATAGGCTAATAGGAGTGTATACTAGCACCATTCCTGCCACCAAAGGTCTGAGTGCCTACCCCCAACTCCTACAGTGAAGCTGAAAAATCTACCTTCATCTTCCACCCAGAGCTTTTTACTTTGGTGCAATACACCAAAATCAGTCAAACATTTGCCCTGTTTGTTATTTCTACAAATCTTTTTCTTATATTTTGGTATAAATAAATAAATAAATAAATAAATAAATAATAGAAATAGAATAAGAGAGTAACGAATCCCTTCACATATGCACCTAGTGAACTTTCCTTCAAAAAAAAAAAAATTGAGTTCTCAAGGTCCTTGCATTGTCTCACAGTCAGCCAGATTTCAAGCCTAGCCCACACATTCATGAGGGAAGCTTTGGTGTGGCGGTGTCTTTCTATCTCTTCTTCTGCATTCTGTTTCTCTGTCTGACAATGTCAAACATCAGTGCTGAAGCAAGCCCAAATGATGACAAAACAACAACAAACCACTGTTTTGCTTGGTTCTGTTTGTAGAATACTGCCTTAAATTTTAAACTGGTAAGATATTTCTTCTGAGAGTCAGGTGGTAACGCAGCGGGTTAAGTGCACATGGCACAAAGCTCAAGGACCAACATAAGGATCCAGGTTCGAGCCCCCAGCTACCTACCTGCAGGGGCGTTGCTTCACAGGCAGTGAAGCAGGTCTGCAAGTGTCTATCTCTCTTCCCTTCTCTGGTGTCCCCTACTCTCTCCATTTCTCTCTGTCCTAGCCATATACTTTTAATCCTATGCATCTACTTTTAATTGTGGTATTATAAAAATTTTGTGTAACCTCCAGAAAATACATCCACTTCATTTTAATGCTATAAAGTTATCACTTAGAGTTTTCCATTTTCTTTTCTAACTCATTTGCGGTTGACTAGTCATTCTTTTCCATTTGTGAAAGAGAACTATAATTTATAACTGTCCCCAGTTGGTGTACTTTTATCCACAACATGAGTATATATGCTGGAGTAAATACTTATACATACATATATATATATATATATATATATATATATATTACAAATAGGCATTCACTTACTTTGTATAGCTAACTGTCCGCTATCTGAAGGAAGGACTTTTACACTAAAATTCAATTTTAGATGTTACATGTTTGCCAGACTCTATTTACAGGCTTATTTGACAAGTGCAATGATAAAGATGGGATAATGAACTTCAGGAAATCTCTTTTTAGGCATCTAATTATATTTTCTAGTATTATATTCTTAATAGAAGAGAAATTGTGTTGCAATTCTTTCCTTGCTCCTTAAGTACTGCCAATAAGTGAAATCACCCAACATTTCTTGTTCTTCTTCTGGCTTATCTCATTCAGCATGATTCCTTTAAATTCCATCCAAGATGTAGCAAAAGAAATTATTTCATTATTTCTTACAGCTGATATATATATGGAGAGAGAGAGAGAGAGAGAGATCACAACTTTCTCAATCAGTCATCTGTCATTGGACATCCAGTTTGTTTCTAAATTGGGACTATTACAGATAGTGTGCTATTATGAATGGAGGTGTACATGTATCTCTTTGGATAACTGATTTTGTCCTTCAGGGATAACTCCTAGGAGAGGAATTGCTGCTGGTCATCAGGAAGTTCCATTTCTAATGTTCTGAGACTTCTCCAGACTGCTTCCTACAGGGACTGAACTAATGTGCATTTTTTTCCAGTAGTGTATATGTGTTCCTATTTCCATACATCTTTGCCAGTACTTGTTGTTAAATGTATGGCATCCTCATAGATATGAGCTGGTTTTTTAATTTGATTTGCCAGAAAGAAATTGAGAGAGGTAGGGGAGATAGACAGGAAGAAAGAGAGACACCTGCAGCACTGATTCCTCACTTATGATGCTTTCCCCTTGCAAGTGGGGACAGGGTACTTGAACCCACATCCTTGTGCATGGTAGCATGTGCGCTCCACCGGATCCATCACTGTACTACCCCTTATGAAGACATTTCTGAAGCAAATATTGTGAAGAATTTTGCCGATGACTTCTATGTATTTGTGGTTTCTAGTCTAACTTCCTTAAACAAATGATAAGGATAGAAAAGCTCTGGGTTCCCTTGGTGACATACGTGGTAGAACATACATGGAGCATACATGTTACAATGTGCTAGAACCCAGGTTCAAGTCCCTGATACCCACCAGCAGGGGAGGAAGCTTTTTGAGTGGGTGAGCTGTGCTGCATGTGTATCTCTTTTTCTTCCCTTCTCCCTTTTTACCCCCCCTATTCCTTATCAAGCTCTGTCTGCCTCTACCCAGTAAATAAATACATAAATAAGATAATTTAAAAATAAGAAAAATGTAACTTAGAGGTGACTTATAGTCTTAAGGAAAAACAAAAGGGATCTAGATGACCTAGCATAACCAGTGAAATAAAAATACAAAATGTGGTGAGTATATGAAAATGAATTAAACGGATAATAAACATAATATATATGACATTAGTAACAGAAGAGTACTATAAAATTGTAGCTGGGGACTCAGTTAGTGGGTAGACCAGAAGATGTACATTTGTGTAGTAAGGGTTCTGTCTGTGAGACTGCATGTACTTCTCTGCATGCCACAGTTTCATTAAAAAATGTGAAAAGTGAAATATAAAAATAAAAATTTTTGAAAGTCAGTGTTTTGATTTTAGTACCATAAAAGTACAGATGGAGGTTGAGTCATTGGGCAGCAATTTGAAGCAAGCATATTTTAACTGGAAAGTATTATAAATCATAAAGCTAGAAGTCCCCAAATTTAATTTACTGTAGTTCAAGAATTCGAGTAGAGGGGCCAGATGGTGGCACACCTGGTTGAGTGTTCCAGGACCCAAGTTTAAACTCCTGGTTCCCACCTGCAGGGGGGAAGCTTTGTCAGTGGTAGTGTTGCAGGTGTTTCTATGTCTGTCTTCCTCTCTGTCACCCCATCCCTCTCAACTTCTGGCTGTCTCTATCCAATAAGCAAATGAAGATTATAATTTTAAAAACGTAAAAAAAAAAAAATAAAGAATTCAAGTACAAAGAAATAAATAGCTGTATATGTCAATAGGAATTGTTACAGAAATGATCCCTGGGGAGTTGGGCGGTAGCGCAGTGGCTTAAGCACACGTGGCGCAAAGCACAAGGACTATTGTAAGGGTTCTGGTTCGAGCCCCTGGCTCCCCACCTGCAGGGGAGTCGCTTCACAAGCGGTGAAGCAGGTCTGCAGGTGTCTGTCTTTCTCTCCCCCTCTGTCTTCCCCTCCTCTCTCCATTTGTCTCTGTCCTATCTAACAACAATGACAACAATAATAACAACAACAAGGGCAACAAAAGGGAAAATAAATAAATAAAAAAAATTTTAAAAAAAGAAGTGATCGATCCCCAAAGGACAAGACTTGAGCCAGTTCTTGGTGAAGGAGAAGAGTTTATTACACAGGTGTGTAGGAGACCTCAGATCCCTCCAGGGTTCTCCTCACACCTTCAAAAAACAGAGTTTTATTGAGGTCTCCCACCCCAAAGGGATGAAAGGAGCAGGTTTGTTTCACTACTAAGAAGTAGGCAGAAACAGACAAAGGCAATCTTTCATGTAATTTCTATACATCTTCCTTATCTGTGGGATGGATAAAGAAAGGGGAGAGCTAGTGCCTGGTATGTATCAGTCTTGAGACAAACTGTATTACTCCCTAGTCATCTTTTACCTTAGCACCATTGTCTCAGGCCCTTAGCTGGAATGTGGAGGGGAGGAGGGGTAGCAACTACAGCCACTGTTTTAATTGCCTGAAGAGCAAACAAAGGAAATGCAGTTTGGGGCTTGATGTCTCCATATCAGAGAGGAAAGACACTTCTCCACTGGGCACATAGACTAAAATATTTGCATAGGCTAAATCAGGAGAGTGTGTGCTCTGTGTTCATCTATTTGCCATAATAGAATCAAAGCAATTTTTAAGCAAAAAAAAAAAAAAGAACACAAGAATTAATTAAATTATGTAAAATGATTGACAGTAAAACAATAAAAACACTGAGCTGGCTAACTATAAATGAGCACCTATAACATTTGTATCTGTTTTTTTTTTCTGCATGTACTGAAGCTATATGAGAAATTCATTGAAACTCTATAAGAAATAATGATTTTGAATGTAGATTCTGTCTATGATAAATGAAAATATTCGAACATAAAGGAGAAATAGAGATCCTCATAAATGCAAAATTTTATTTCTTATAAGAAGTATACATATGAGAAAACATTGACAAGTGAGTCAAAGCAATATATGATAAAATGTGAAAATATTACTTTGTTCAACACAGAGATACAAGGTTAAAAATATCTAGTAAATTCATACTACATGACTATTTTAATAGGCATTGACAGTACTACTACTACCACTGGAACTATCATTATCTTTTTTGTATTTTATTGATTTCCCTTTTGTTGCCCTGTTTTTCATTGTTGTAATTATTGTTGTTGTTGATGTTGTTGTTGGATAGGATAGAGAAATGGAGAGAAGGGGGGTGACAGAGAGGGGGAGAGAAAGAAGTGACTCCCCTGCAGGTGGGGAGCCTGGGACTCCAACAGGGATCCTGACTCTGGACCTTGCACTTTGTGCCACGTGCGCTTAACCTGTTGCGCTACCGCGACTCCCCCATCATTATTTTTATACCTTCAGATAGTTGCTGAATACTACAGCAATAATGTGGAAATATTTTTATGGTAAGTAAATTTGTGTTACATAAAAACTATTACTTAGGGTGGTCCAGGAGGTGGTGCAGTGGATAAAGCATTGGACTCTCAAGCATGAGGTCCTGAGTTCAATCCCCGGCTGCATGTGTACCAGAGTGATGTCTGATTCTTTCTCTCCTCTTATCTTCCTAATAAATAAAATCTTAAAAAAAAAAAAAAACTATTACCTAAGAATTCTCTTTAACTTTCAAAATAAATTTGGGGCTTGTACCACTTTTAACTATTAATTCTTAAAATATCTAATGAGATCAAACATGCCTATTTATATTTTATATCTTTTTAAAACATATTTTAAACTAAATAAATCCATATTTCTGTCCCAAACTTACCAAATATCTGTGCCTAGTTTTTATCTCTCCTCACTCAGAGATCTTCACAATTATCTTTTAGACATATATTCCACTTGCACTTCATATTTATAAATACATTGTTCTTTTAATGTTTTACTAACTCCTCGGTAATATCAGTAAGAAAATATATTACAACAATCAGAATAATTTGATTCTACTCTTGTAATTTATTTTTGGCAAATGAAGTTTCTGTTTCTCATTTGTAAAGTGAAGATTTGTGTCTAGAGTTTACTCAGTTAGCATGGCTCTACATGCTGGCTCATATTTATTTTATACACTGCCCATCTGCAGTTGAGTAAATGTAATTTTAGATGTGGAAAGGCCATTAAAATTTGCCTAATTCAATCCACTTTTAATGTTAATTTTCCAGTTACTAATGTTAAAGAGAGAAGCAGAGCATCATTCTGCAAACTGAAGTTATAAGAATTGAACTCGGGATCTATGCATGAAAGTTCTATTTTTTTTTTTTTTTTGCTTGTTTGTTTGTTTTATTGCTACCGGAGTTATTGCCGGAGCCTGGTGCCAGCACTATGAATCCACCACTCCCAGTGCCCATTTTCTCTGTTTTTTTGTTTTGTTTTCTTCCATCCTTTCTTGTTTTATTTGACAGGACAGAGAGAAATTGAGAGGGGAGGGGAGATAGAGAGGAAGAGACACCTGTAGACCTGCTTCACCAGTTGTGAAGCTTCACCCCTGCCTGTAGGTGGGGAGCAGGGCCTCAAACACTGGTCCTTCTGCATAGTACTGTGTATATTTAAGCAGGGTGCCACCACCGACATGTAAATCCTGTACTCTACCCCTGGGCATCTTCTGGGCTATAGAGAAACAACCATCACACAGATCCATTATTCATGGATCACCCTCTTGTTATCCATGGCGCTCCCATATTGCACCTGGGGTAGCAGTGTTGAGCATGGTAAGGTGTGGTTTCTTCTGCGTGATCTTTCCCCTGCTTCAGTCTCCTTTTTGTCTATAACAATGGCAGAACTGCAAACTAAATTCATATTATTAAGATGTTTCTTAAATTGAACACTTATTTAACACTGATGATACTAGACATTGTGCCAAAATGCTGAGAAAATCAAAATGACTGAATCTTTTAAGAGTGTGTAGTAATATGAAAGAAACAAAGAAGTAAGTACATAATCACTGTTTTATTATCATCATTAAAGGTATTGATAGAACTACAAACAGGGAATTACTGAGATATATAAAGCAGCTTAAAGACGTAGGAAGGTATTCCAGGAAATGCTGATTCATAAAACATTTGCAAAAATGTACATAGACTAAATAAATGAAATCCAAATTTATGCCGACCCAAATTCTACATTTTTATATACTCATGTGAGGGAATAGGTGCTTTAGCAATCCTTGATGTAACAAAATTGAGACCACAAAATATTAAGGAGGTGTTAATTCATAAACAACATGTTTAGATAGAACACTGAAGAGATAAGCCTTCAGCAAAAATTTCCAAAGGAAATGTAAAATTCTCTGGAATAAAGTCTGGAATAGTCTGGATAAATTCTTTTAGAAACATGTCATGCTGCTCTCTGGGCTGAAACAGATTAAGGAGCAGCAACAGAAAAAGTAATGCATTTTGTAGAGAAGAACTCTGCAACAGTAGCATTTTAACCAGTCAGTAAATCAAATCCTGAACATGTCGAGTACAGAGAGAATGCCAGTGCTTTGCCTCAGGTTGGCAAGAACATGGGTCTGCAGTCTTCAAGGTCAATGGAGTCAAGACCTTTGGATGAGTGCAAGCAACTGAAGTCTATTATTTGGATAGTTAGATGTAAAGATCTCACTGATGAACTAGGATCAAAGACAGAGAACAGCAATGCTAACAAAAAGGCTTTAACCTCCAGTCATAGGGCAGAAGCTACTTTCTCTTAGATTTGATTCTCCTTTCTTTGGTGGAAGTGAATGATGAAGACTCATAAAGATGTGTGTCCACGAAGGTCAGAGGGTGGCAGGGGAAGAATTGTTGCTACCTCTAGTGCATCAATTCTGGCAGGGTCAGACCCAAAATATCAAGAAATTTATTTTTCTTAGGTTATTGATTCCAAAATGATCACTGACCTTCCACTTTAGAAATCAATTTTATTGTGAATGTGAATGCGGCCGATTCATTTGTTACTACTTTCTCTTCTGTCTTCACTAACAAAACAAGATTGCTGAAAAATAAAGCATAAAAGAGCTCTTTTCCAGCCAAGAAAAAACAAATATCATGCAGCTTGTGATTCCATCTGTGCCTCCTACTTTCTACCCAAAATAATCAGATTTCCCTAATAAAGACAAAAAAGGCTGAAAGTTCAGCACTGACCATACATGAGAAAAGAGGCGCCATAGTGATGACACTGGAGTGATTGTGGAACAAAACTGATTCTGCCTTTACAACCAGATGATTGACGTGGAGCTATGTATATAATTTTAACTACACTTCACACAGATACTTACTCATTTCAGTGCACTTCTTTGTGTTGTGAAAAAGACATCCCATAGAGCTGGGTAAGTACTCTTTGCTACAAGCTAGAAGGCTTGACTTCTAATTCCATCTCTGCATCTAAATCCTGACTCCTGGACACAATTTTCGAATCTGTAAAATAGAGAAGTTCATATATATATATATGAAATGAGTATTTAATCCTGTCCTTTTTTTGTACCACTACAAAACAGCAACAACAAAAGGAAGAGGTAGTAAGACACAAAACGGCTTTGACTTCAAACTATGACAAATATCTTATATTTTCCAAGGATTTATTGACCAAACCACATTGTAAGCTGGCAGTAATGTCACCATTAACAATTTATCAGGAAACAGATTTCCTAATCATTAACTAAAATTATTCCCCCCTTTTTTTCCCAAATAACCACCAGTAAAGTAATTGCAGAAATAATTCTTAAAGCTTAATAAAAGGAAAATAAAGTAGAGGAATGGACAAAATTAGGAAGCAGGTAATAAAAATTTTGTAAGAGGTCTTACTCAAGCAAGAGAATAAAAGATCAATCAAAAACAATGAAATAATTCCAACAATATCTGAAAAATGGACCAAAAATCTTAAAAATAGATAAAGGATCTCTAAGGCATACCAGAAAATGAGAAATTCATTACATATAAGCAATTAATGAAATTTTACTTTATATTTATTTTTTTTAATTTATTTAAGAAAGGAGACATTAACAAAACCATAGGGTAGGAGGGGTACAACTCCACACAATTCCCGCCACCCAATCTCCATATCCCATCCTCTCCCCAATATCTTTCACATTCTCTATCCCTCTGGGAGTATGGACCCAGTGTCCTTGTAGGTTGCAGAAGATGGAAGGTCTGGCTTCTGTAATGGCTTCCCCGCTGAACATGGGCGTTGACAGATGGATCCATACTCCCAGTCTGCATCTCTCTTTCCCTAGTAGGGTGGGTCTCTGGGGAAGCAGACACATTGGTGAGGTCTTCAGTCCAGGGAAGCCTGGCCAGGATCCTGATGGCATCTGGAACCTGGTGGATGAAAAGAGAGTTAACATACAAAGCCAAACAAATTGTTGAACAATCATGGGCCCAAAGGTTGGAATAGTGGAGAGGAAGTGTGTGGGAGGGGGGCTTACTCACTGCAAACTCTAGTGTACTTCTGCTTTCAGGTATATATTTTGCCCTAGTTTATGGATACGTGTGAACATATGCTCTATCTCTTGGAACCTGGTCTATATCTAGGTTTTGGGACTTTGATTGGAAGTGAACCACCTGGGATGGAATTAGAGTATACTATGAAAGGAAAGGTCTCACCCGAGTGATGAAGCTAAAGGGTTGTCATTCCACACCTGAAGTCTCTGGACACAGTCTGAGCTGAAGCATGCTGGGGTGGCACTCGTTGCGTTGATTAGGTTGCGATCGGCAGATGTAATGTTATTTGTTATGAATTGGGGGAAGCATGCGGGAAAGTGGGCCCTATCCTAAGATTCCAGGACTGGGGGAAATATAGGCTCTATAGTGGAAATGTGAGGTTCCTGCTGTCTTAGGGTTTAAGAAGACAATGGATAGTTATTGTTTTCATTACATTATTTGGTAATTGGGTTAACTTTGAAAAGTCCCTTTGTTAGGGTTTGCTGTATAATACCCAGTATCTTGTATCGTGCCACCGGTTGCTTCTGATCTACCTGGTCTAGGCTTTTGAGAGAGTCTGCATATCAAAGATTCAGCCTATATATTAAAAAGACTCAGTCTGTGTTTTAAAAAGTTCAATTTTCCCTCTCTCATATTAATTAAGTAGTGATTTATATGACTACACTTTACTAGGAGTGTACATAAACACCATTCCCACCACCAAAAGACTGTGTCCCATCCCACCCACCCACCCTCTGGCCCAGGAACCCGCATGTCCACCCTCCCCCTCACCACAGGGTTTTTACTTTGGTGCCCTACTTTCAATTTAGTCAGATCCTGCTTTTAGTTTCCCTTTCTGATCTTCTTAACTTCTGTTGATGAGCAGGATCATCCCATACTCATCTTTATTATCTTTCTGACTTAACTCACTTAACATAACTCCTTCATGAAGAATTTTACATGAGAACATAATTCCAGCTGCAATATAATGGAAAACTATAGTAAAATATTTATATTTGATTATACCTTGTAAATTAAAAAGACTAAAAAATATTGGGGGGGTGGTGATCATGAGACTGTATTTTTGGTCTCTAGTCACTGAGGCTGGTGTTGGCACTAGGAATCCACTATTCCTGGTGACCCATTTTACTTTTTTTTTTTTCATTTTTTGATAGGACGGAGAGAAATTGAAAGTGGAGGGTGGTATAAGGAGGGAGAGAGAAAGATACCTGCAGAATGGTTTCACTGGAAGGCTAGAAATGGACCTACACTATGACCCTGCAATTCCTCTCCTGGTGATACATCCTAAGGAACCCAAACACCCATCCAAAAAGATCTGTGTACACATATGTTCTTAGCAGAACAATTTGTAATAGCCAAAACCTGGAAGCAACCCAGGTATCCAACTGTAACAGATGAGTGGCTGAGCAATTTGTGGTATATATACACAGTGGAATACTACTCAGGTATAAAAAATGGTGACTTCACTGTTTTCAACTGATCTTGGATGGACCTTGAAAAATTCATGTTAAGTGAAATAAGTCAGAAACAGAAAGATGAATATAGGATGATCTCACTCTGAGGCAGAAGTTGAAAACAAGATCAGAAGAGAAAAAAGAAGTAGAACCTGAACTGGAATTGATGTATTGCACCAAGGTAAAAGACTCTGGGGTGCATGGGGGAAAAAAAAAAAGAAGAGCTAACTAAGATTCCATCCTGACCCCCTGGGCAGAGGACCTCAACAGGATCCTCACCTCCCCAGAGCCCTGCCCCACTAGGGAAAGAGAGAAACAGGCTGGGAGTGTGGATCCACCTGCCAACACCCATGTCCAGTGGAGAAGCAATTACAGAAGCCAGACCTCCCACCTTCTACACCCCATACAGATCTTTGGTCCATACTCCCAAAGGGATAAAGAGTAGGGAAGCTTCCAATGGAGGGATGGGACATAGAACTCTGGTGGTGGGATTGTATGGCATTGTATCCCTGTTATCTTATAATCTTGTTAATCATTATTAAATAACTAATTAGATTTTTTTTAAGAATCTAAAAATACAAAAAGAAAAAAAAAGGAATATCTTCACTGTTTATTAAGCATTCCGGCTGCAGGTCAAGAGAGCGAGGGATCACAGTTATTTGCGTGAGTCCTTATGCATAGTGCTCTGTGTATGTAACCAGGTGCAACACCAACTGGCCTCTGAAACTTTGTATTTTATATTATTTTTCTTTTTGAGTGTCTTCTGTTCCCTATCCTTCCTCAATTAATCTTCATTGAATTCTATAGTTAACACTACAGCAGGAGGGTAGATAGCATAATGGTTATGCAAACAGACTCTCATTTCTGAGGCTCCAAAGTCCCAGGTTCAGTCCCCTGCACCATTATAAGCCAGAGCTGCTCTGGTTTTAAAAATAAATAAATAACACTATAGCAAATCAGAAAATTAGGAAAAAGCTAGTGTTAGGATATTTACTTATCTTCCATTTTCAAAAGCAATAAACTGATTGGAAGAAAAAACATTGATCTAAATATATCTATGGGCATCTTTGTTTATAGCAGCACTACTTTTTTTTTTTGAAGACAACTTTATCTGCTTATGGCTCTCATGTCAGAAATAGACTTAAATTTTTTTTATTACCTTTATTTATTTATTAGATAGAGACAGCCAGAAATCAAGAGGGAAGGGTGATAGAGAGGGAGAGAGACAGCAGCACTGCTTCACCATTTGCAGAGCTTTCCCCCTACAGGTGAGGACAGGGCCTCAAACCTTGGTCCTTGCACATAGTCACATGTGCATTCAACCAGGTGTGCCACCACCCAGCCCCAGCAGTATTACTTTTTAATATCCTAATTTTGGAAACAACCCAGATGCCCAAGAACAGATGAATGGCTAAGAAAGTTGTAGTACATATGCCCAATGGTTGACTACATGACTGTTAAAATTGTTGAAGACATGTCCTTTGCCTCATCTTCAATGGAATTTGAAGGAATCATGTTAAGTGAGATAAGCCCCAAACCAGGCAAATAGTGGATGATGTTATTTATGATACCACTTAATTTGTGTAACTTAGAAAACAAGGACAGAAAAGGAAATTTCAGTGTGAAATTGTGCTGGGTGTGGTGTGTTCCACCGAAGCAAAGAACACTGGAGAGGCAGGGGAAGGGAAGAGATGATGAGGGTGTTGTTGGGTCATGGTGCATGATGGTAGAAATGGAGCTAAATTGGGAGTGAGAGTGTTTTGCAGATAAATCAAACACTTAATTCTGGCTGATAGAATATACAGATTTCTGGATTTGAACTCAGTAGCTAATCACAGAAATTGGTAAATGAAACATTCTACTTTAATATACTCTAGGAGAAAATGTTCATTATCATCATAATTAATTATTTAAATAGAGACAGAGAGACAAAGAAATGGAGTGCAAGAAACTAGTTTGGCAGGGCTAGGCTTTACTGCCCAAAGAAAAAATATTTTTGTTTTACTTTTCAAAATTCCTAGGCACATCTTCTTCTGTAATAAAAGATAGATCAACACAGTGAAGCAGACAGAAGTTTATTAACACGCACACCTCATAAATGCATGCTAACTACCTAGGGATATAGAATAACTCTAGGCAAATTGTATCTACAGCTAAAGAAAAAGGAAAAGAAGAGGAAGGGAAAGGGAGAAACTTTACTGAGATGTCACCAGGAAGATTTTGGTAAACAAGGACGGAGTCTGTCCTGCAGTTTTAAATCTGTATCTTTTTCAAGGGAAAAAGGAAATTATCTCCAGGGTGGGGGTTGGGTGGGAGAAAGGTAAATCTTTATATATAGGGAATAGAAATGTCTTCGTGCAAAATAGCTTGTATTAGAGAAATCTTCCAGCTACAAACTAGTAAACTCAGAAGATTTTTGTTTAAGTAGTTACCTCAGGGCTGCCAATATTTGAGGAAATAAGATGCTTGACAGAAAGGAAGCAAAGGAAGGACCTGCATTTCTTTGTGCTCTAGACACTGAACAGTCCATTTGTGGTACTCAGGAATTCAATATATTGGGGAAAAAAGACTTTTGTGACTTCTCAAGGTTGAGTTAATAAAGGTTCAATGTAAGTCCCATAAAGGGGAGGAGAAGCCTTGTAAATACATCAGCTTTTTATTTGTGAGGCTTGAAAGAAAATATTCAAAAAGTAATCATAGGCTATAAATAGACTAGCTCTAACAAAGATTGAAGTAACGCCAAAGATGAGCTCAATCACTGACTAAATTATGGTAATTGGCTCCTAACTTAAAGAGAGCCCTAGAGGCTAGAAACTGAAGACAGTAGATATCAGTACTCTTATTAGGTATGGAAGCACCATTTGAATTGAAGGATTGTAGAGGTGAAGCATCATCAATGAATATACTAGTCCTTCAGTCAGTCATACTAGGCCTAAATGTCAGCCTGATGTCATCATTTCTCAAAAAGATTGATAGCCACTTTTAAATAGGCTTAATTTCTGATTGAATTAAAGTAAGATGATAGTAATTCAACTGCCTCAAAAACAAAATTTTATGAAGAAGAAGTATTCAATATGTTAAAATATTACTAGGATTTTCCCTCTACAATGTTCTGATCTCATTTTATTCCAATCTGGGGACTCAGTGCCTACTATTTTAGCTACTGTTTATTTCCATGCTGGGACTCAGTATCAGTATTGTTGTAGAGCCAGATGTTGTAGTGCGCGGCGGGCCGCAGAGAAGAGAGAGAGAGAGGGTCCGGAGCGAAGAGGAAACACAAATCTTTATTTGCGCTGGCACCTCAGAGTTGGGTGTTAGAGAAGCAGGTTGGGCCACGTGGAGGTAGAGAAAATGGCCGCCTCACGCAGTAACCTTTCCTGCGTCTGCCGGCAAGAGGAGCGAGGTGCGGAAGGGTTTTTATAGGAGTAGCTTTCCTGAGAATGGGAAGGGGGAGGAGTAACCATAGCACTCCAGGATAGGAAGTATAAGTATCAATTTACTTCTCCCAGCAACGATTTTTTCTCTTTTTCATGTTGTTTTGTTTTTAAATTGATAGGACAGAGTAAAATGGAGAAAGGGAAAGGGAATTGAGAAGGGAGAGAAAGTGAAATACTTGCAGCCCTGCTTCTTTATCTGAAATTGTACCCCAGTAGGTGTGGCCCAGCGGTTTATTTTTGTTTTAGTCTTCTTTGCAATTGGATTTATATCATGGAAGATGCCTATAAAATCTTGATGGAAAAGAATTTTGCCAATATTTTCCGCTAAGTATTTGATAGTTTATGGTCTGACATCAAATCCTGGATCCATTTGGAGTTTTCCTTTGTTAAATGAAATTAAATTTTTATTAATGATTTAATAATGATCGACAAGATTGTAGGATAAAAGGGGTACAATTCCATACAATTCCCCACCACCAGAGTTCCTTATCCCATCTCCTCCATTGGAACTTTCCCTATTCTTTTTTTTAAATATTTTATTTTATTTATTTATTCCCTTTTGTTGCCCTTGTTGTTTTATTGTTGTAGTTATTATTGTTGTTGTCGTCGTTGTTGGATAGGACAGAGAGAAATGGAGAGAGGAGGGCAAGACAGAAAGGAGGAGAGAAAGATAGACACCTGCAGACCTGCTTCACCGCCTGTGAAGTGACTCCCCTGCAGGTGGGGAGCCGGGGTTCGAACCGGGATCCTTATTCTGGTCCTTGTGCTTTGCGCCACCTGCGCTTAACCCGCTGCGCTACAGCCCGACTCCCTGTTTCCCTATTCTTTATCCCTCTGGGAGTATGGACCAAAGATCTTTTTGGGGTGACAAAGGTGGGAGGTCTGGCTTCTGTAGTTGCTTCTCTTCTGAACATGGATGTTAGCATGTTGATCCATACTCCAAGGCTGTTTCTGTATTTCCATGATGGGATAGGACTCTGGGGAAGTGAGGTTCCAAGACACATTATAAGGTTGTCTGTCCTGGGAAGTCAGGTTGGCATCATGGTAGCAATGTGCAACTTGGTGGCTAAAAAGCATTAAGATATAGAGGAGGACAAATTGTTCAATAATCAGTTTCCTAAAGGTAAGAATAGAGCAGATGAGATTTGGGGTCTTCATGTCAGGTTGGCATCATGGTAGCAATGTGCAACTTGGTGGCTAAAAAGCATTAAGATATAGAGGAGGACAAATTGTTCAATAATCAGTTTCCTAAAGGTAAGAATAGAGCAGATGAGATTTGGGGTCTTCATGTCAGAAGCAGCTGGAAAATCTACTTTAGGTATATTCCAAGAGGCCCATGACTTTGCTAATTTTACCTGAGCCTGATCACTAACATGCAGGTGGGCTGAAACTATAGTCTGGGAAGATAGTGTCAGAGTTGAGAATATGACTTGAAAGCTGGTTCAGGGCAGAAAGTAGCTCCCAAATATGAGGTAAGTGTATAAATACTGTTAACTGTGAACCCCATCGATCTGACCTAGGGCCCATGTCTATTCATATTTAGCACAGGAGCCAGCATAACCTCTGCTTCCCTGTCAGTCTGAGCTCGCAGTCCATGGTCATAGCTAGGAACATTCTAGGCTGCACTCATTTCAGGACCTGTCCTCCTCAAGCAGCAGAGTACATTGACCCAGTCTCCCTTTGTAGGGCAAGGTCCTATAGAGGTCCACATGAGGGTTTATGATGTTGTTCCTGATAGAGATGACCAGTGATAGTGGAGAGAGGGATCTGTTAGAGGTCTAGGCATATCTATGTGGGAATCCTAGGATTCCCTGACTAGGAGCCCAGATAATGGGGTGGTACAAAAGGGCCATCATTAAAGTGTACTGGTCTTTTGGCCTTATCCATCTTTTGTAGTCCTTACCTTATTTGATAAAACTTAGAGTGATTGAGAGAAGTGAAGTAGGTAATCCCTACTTCACTTCTCTCAATCACAATAAGAGGAGGTTATCTAGGCCTAAGTAGAAAATATTTGATTAAATACTATATGGAGGAGTTTTTTTTTTTTTTGGGGGGGGAGTCTTTATACTTTCCATAAACATGGAATGTTTTTCTGTGTATCTCTTACTATTTTGCTGAATAATAACTCATAGTTTTCAGTATATAAGTCTTTCACTTCCTTTGTTAGGTTTATTTCTAGATATTTTATTGTTTTTGATGCAATAATGGGATGATATCTGGATATATTCTTCTTCAGTCTTAGTATTTATATAAAGGAATGCCATCAACTTTTTACTGTTAATCTTTTATCCTGACACCTTACTATATTGCCTAATAATTTCCAGAAGCTTTCTGCTGGATTCTTTAGGTTTTTTATGTATACTATTATATTATCTGAAAATAGTGACAGTTTGACTTCTTTTCTTCCAATATATATCCCTTTAATACCTTGCTCTTGCCTAATTACTATGACAAGGACTTCCAACACTATGTTGAATAATAATGTTGACAGTTGGCAGGCCTGTCTAATACCTGATCTGAGGGGCAATGCTGTCAGTTTCTTACCATTCAGTATGATGCTGGCTGTAAGTTTGCTATATATGGACTCCACTAGGTTAAGGAATTTTCCATCTATTTCCACTTCTTATAGTGTTAGGTCATATGGATGTTGGATTTTGTAAAACGCTTTCTCCACAGCTATTGAGATAATCATGTGGTTTTTTTGGTTTTTCTTTTTTTCATGTGGTGGATCACGTTCATTGATTTACATATATTGAACCAGTCTTGCATCTCTGAGATAAACTCCACTTGGTTGTGGCATACAACCTTTTTAATATACTGCTGTGTCCAGTCGGCTTGGATTTTATTCAGTCTTTTAGCATCTGTGTTCATTAGGGTTATTGGTCTGAAGTTTCTTTTTTCTTTATTCTAAACATTTTTATTTAATTATTATTGGATAGAAACAGAGAAATGGAGAGGGGAGGGGAGATAGAGAGGGAAAGAGGCAGAGAGATACCTGAAGCCCTGTTTTACCACCTGTGAAGCTTTCCCCCTGCAAGTAGAGACCAGGGGCTTGAACCTGAGTCCTTGCACACTGTACCTTGCATGCATAACCAGATGCACCATTGCTTTACCTCTGGTTTTATTGTTATAGTTATTATGTAGTTTTTGCACTCTAAGTCAGGGCAATAGAGATGAGTAGGAAATGAAAGATGAATTGGAAATCTTAAATGCCTAAGCAATTTGTTCAGATTCATACTGCTAGTTTACAGAAGCTGTATCACCAGCCTTGATTTCAGCCAATTGCCTCATTTGATTCATTGATATGATAAGGAGCAGATGAGTAATACCTGGGCAAATGATCACCTTTAAAAGTACCCAAAGAAACTGGGAAAGTATAGTATGGGTAGGCAGGCAGAGTTTCACAAAAAAAAAACAACAAACTTTTTTAATGAAAGAAAGATAATAGTGTCACAAAGGTAGGCAAGAGAAGGATCAAATAAGAAATTGTAGTTTCTTCTATTTCTTAACATCTTCAGAGTCAGGTGTTTGATTTTAGAAATGGTCTGCTAAGATATTATGCTTTCTCCCTATTTCTCTGAACTGCAATAATTAATACTCACTAGCCTCCTTGCTGTTTGACATTTTGACTTTCTTTAAACTTCAAGGGCATAACTACCTTGGTTATTTTTTAAAATAGCTATTAGAATGATAACTTTTAACAATTTAAACTTCCCTAAGTGACATAACACTCTCTTTGCTGACAATCAGTGATAATAATCAAGAGATGAAATTCTATTGTTACTGGAATACCAGAATAATTTTAGTCTAAAATTTATATTTTTTTATCCAGAAACATAAGTTGGTAGTGCCCAAATTATGTCAGATCTTTCCTTCTTTAACATTGACAAGTGAACTTTCATGCACTTGGAAGATATACTCAAGTTTTCTCTACCTCAGTTTCCCAGAGACAGGTTGTAACATAAAGCAATATATGCTCAACTTTTATTCTTGCAAGATTATTTTGCTTAAATTAATAATTCACAGATGGGCCAGTGAAATAGTTCACTTGGATAGTGTACTGTTCTGCTATGTGTACCACCCAGGTTCGGATGTGGCCCCACCCCCTGTATTGAAGGAGGCATTGGTGCTGTGGTCTCTTTCATTCTCTGTCTTTGCCTGTTCGTTTCTCTGTCACTACCTGAAGGGAAAAAAAAAATCACAGACTCAAAAACTTTGATCTCAAAGCATTTGCACATAAAATAATTTGATAGAATGAAAACAGTTGAAGTTGGATTGGTCCCTCTTTGTTCCCATGTAAGAAGTTGTACTAAAGGTCATCTGAAGAGAGTGAACTGCAACTATTGAATGAAGTGTGTTACAGTATGGAGGTTAACATTTTTTTATTGTATGAATGATTGAACTTCACTTTAATTAGGCATTAGGTAGAGTATATGTGAAATGACACAGAAAAGAGTGAAACAGGTTTGAAGATGGAGGATGAAAGACATATTTAAGAGGAAATCTGAACAGCTTTTTTGTTATAAAAATTAATAGAAAATCTTATGACACAAATTAAAATTAGTTCATAGATGTATAGTCTTTATGCTGCTCTTTGTATTCTTACCAGTAACATTGATATCCGTTCTTTATCAACATATTACTTGAACAGAATTTTATGAAGGTTTTTTTGGTACTCACTTTGAATTCTAATTTCTCTGGTCCTATTCAAATCTTATAAATTATTTACATCTTGGATCATAGCCTTATTTTCTTTCAAATTACTATATACATATTTTCTCTAATTTTTGCTCTATTTCCATATCTAAAGTCATTCTCCAAAAGCATATTTTACTGGTTCTTTCTCCTCTTGTCACAAAGAGTATTAAAAGAAGACAGAACAGTCCTTCAGACATTATTTTCAGCTCTCTTTTCTTCTTGCTTTATGCCCACTTTGGACTACTTAAATCACAGGACTTCTTCAAAGACCAACTCTCTGACATCACTCTTAAATCTTCAACCTTTACCATATAAACCACTCACACTAAATCGTTCCTCACTACTCCCTTTAGGGAAAATTGAGTTTCTCTCTCGTATTTCTTGCTAATTGCTTTTCCATTTTTCTAGTATTGAGTTCTTCCGCTTTATTTTTAAAACAACACAAAATGTTCACTGATTCAAGGAAGGTTTCTACTATTTTCACAGAGAATATTGATAATTTCGGTTACTCTTCAAAGAACTATATTAGTACATCTAATACCCACTACCCTCTATTGAGAATCTGTTTTCTCCTGATTTTCTATCATCTTTCGTTGTGAACATTTGAGACTCTTATTATCTATTCCATCTGCTTAGCACTGTGTTTTTCCAACATAGAGAACCCTTACTAAATGTTAGTTTTCTTTAACAATGAGACCTTATGTCTCCCTAAAGCCTGTATGAAAAACTATTAAGTAAGCTGCTATAATATACTGTCTCTAAATAAGGCAGTGCATGAATAAATTAGCTTTGTTTTTTCTTTTTTAAGAAGGACTATAATGTCTAATTTTAGACTTTTGTCATGAGACCTAATTCATTGTTTTCTCTGGGACTGTTTTATTGCAAATGCTTTTCCTGTTACAAAGTAGATTTATGCTCTACTAGCATAAGTGGAAATTGATTTTTTTTTCCCTTTTGCTTATAAATTGAGCATGGTTTTAAATATAGTAGAATCTCTTATTTAGACCCAAACTGAAGACATACCATTAATTTAATACTTTTAGTCATGGCTTGGTGCATTGGCTCTTTTATTATACTTTTAATCAAAGTACATACAAACTTACTTGTTTCATAATATACATATTATATGTTCATTTCTTTAGTACTCCAGCAAAGATTGTCTCAGCATCTCTTCCAGAAAGAGATTTGGAATTTAGACTTTTTCTACTTAGTGAGATAAAAGTGTGTAGCCCCAAAATAAGTCTTGGCAAAAGGTTAATTTCATAGAAATGATCCTGATGGCAGAGTGGAGGTTGTCAGGGGAAGGATGGTAGCAAACAAACAAAAACTTATCTTCACATTTGATGTAACTAAGGTATAATGATTAATTCTACTGTATTTTGAGTTCTAAACCTTTTAAGTTTGCACCTAGGAGAGGCTGAAGATGTTTTAATTCTCCAAGGGTTTAAGAAGAACTATAGGAAAATTTGAGAAAAGGATGTCCAATAAATCCACTGTTATTCAACATAGTCCTAAAAAGTCCTCACTACTGCAGTCATAGAAAGGGATTTCAAAAGTATACATATCGGAAAGGAAGAAATAAAGCTATTACTGTTTGTTGATAACATGTTAATATGCTTAGATAATACCAAAGTTTTCTCCAAAAAATCTACTGGAAATACTTGATAAATTCTAGAAAGTAGCAAGATGCAAAATCAATACACATAAATCTCTGGCATTTCTATTTGTTTTTTTACGTTTGTTTATTTTTATTATCTTTATTTATTGGATAGAGACAGCCAGAAATTGAGAAGGAAGGGGCTGATAGGGAGAGAGACAGAGGGACACTTGCAGCCCTGCATCACCACTCATGAAGCTTTACTCTTGCAGGTGGAGCCCGGGGGTCGAACCTGAGTCCTTGGGCACTGGAACATGTGCTCAACCAGTTACACCACCACTGGGCCCCTTGACTCTGGCATTTCTGTATACAAAACAGGTGTCAAAGGAAAGGGAAATAAAAGACTCAATCCCATTTTGATCAAGCCCCTAAAGATAAAATTCCTTGGGGTGAATATCATGGGAGAGGACCTTTACAATGAAAACTCTATAACATTGTTTAAAAGAAATAGAGAAAGACACACATTAATGGAAGAAAATTCCTTGTTCCTGGATTAGAAGAGTAAACATGATCAAAATTGCCACTCTACCAAAAGAAAACTACAATCTCAATGCAGTTCCTGTCAAGACCTCAATGGCAAATCAAATAACTTGTCCAAAACTTTGTGTGTCATCACAAAAATTTACCAATAAGCAACACACTTCTGGGGAAAAAGGTTAAATACAGAGGTATCATGGTCCCCAACTTCAGTTTATACTACAAAGCAATAGTAATCAAAGCCCGGTGGTAGTGAAATAAAAATGGACCATTCATGAAGTTTCCACCCTGCTGGAGTGGGGACTGAGGGCTTGAACCCAAGTCCTAGGTCACTGTAAATTGTACACTCTAAGGGTGCACTAAAAATAGACAGTTGCGGGGAGTCGGGCTGTAGTGCAGCGGGTTAAGCGCAGGTGGCGCAAAGCACAAGGACCGGCATAAGGATCCCGGTTCGAACCCCGGCTCCCCACCTGCAGGGGAGTCGCTTCACAGGTGGTGAAGCAGGTCTGCAGGTGTCTATCTTTCTCTCCTCCTCTCTGTCTTCCCCTCCTCTCTCCATTTCTCTCTGTCCTATCCAACAACAACAACAATAATAACTACAACAATAAAACAACAAGGGCAACAAAAGGGAATAAATAAATAAAAAAAAATATTTAAAAAATAACTAAAAAAAAAAAATAGACAGTTGCATCAAGAGAACAGAACTGAAGGCCCAGAAGTGTGCCTCTATATATACAACCACCTAATATACGACAAAGGGGCCACAATGATTCAGTGGAGTAAAGAAGGCCTCTCAACAGGTGCTGCTGGGTAAGTTGGACAGCCACAGGTAGAGAGTGAAACTAAACCACCATCTAACATCATACACCAAAGTCAAATCAAAATGAATCAAACATCTGAAGATTAGACCCAAAACTCTCAAGTTTTTAGAAGGAAACATCAGTGAAATTTTGCAGGATCTTCAGATTAAAGATGTATTTGGAGACTCAGCACCCTGGGCGTGGGAAATGAAAGTGGGAGTAAATAAATGAGATTACGTGAAACTAAAAGGCTTGTATATGTCAATAGCTAACCATACAAGGATAACCAGGCAACCCCCCCCCAAATAGAAGAAGATATTTGCCCATCACACATCTGATAAGTGACTAACACCAAAAATGTATACAGAATTGTTAAATATCTACCAAAAAAAAGTAAAAATAACCCAATAAAAAAGTGGGTCAAAGAACTAAATGACCGTTCTCCAAAAAAATAGATATACTTGGCCCATAGAAACATGAAGAAATGTGCCACTTCACTTTTCATTAGAGAAATGCAAGTTAAAACTACACTGGGATGCCATCTCACACCTGGAAGAATGGCTTACATCAGGAAATCAGGAAATGACAGGTGTTGATGAGATTGTGGAGAAAAAGGGACTCTGCTACACTGCTGACAGGAATGCAGCATATCTTATGTAAGAGCCATTCGTGAACTTGGGAATCTTAATTTAATGAGCATGGATGTAATTGTACTTGCCTTGGGCTCTCTTCACAATGAAAGTCTTTTTTTTCCTCTCTAACAGTGACTGATTTTATATAGATTATCTACCCTCTGTTGTTACATAGTCTAGAGGCCAGTTTTAAGAAAGACAATTTCATAGAAAGGAAGGATCTGGCAGGCTGTGTTCTTCCATTTGCTTGTAGCTGTAGATGATGAAAATCCTACTGTGTGAATGAGAAACTTCTCTTTGACATCTCCTAGGGATAACCGTGATATCCTATTATGAAAGTTCCTTCTGCCATTTCAGAATGACAGCTCCCTCTTCACATATCAGAAAATGGCACACATATCTAAAAGGACATGATAATATTTATATGCTCAGTAGTGTTGCTAGGTATCTACATATATTGTATGCATTATATATTATGTATGTATGATGTATAATATATTTTTCTGAATATTTTCTTCAAGCTCCATTTTTTGCTTAGAGTTAATTTTGACAGATGTATATTGGAAAAAAAGTGAACATTGTTTTACCAAATAGTATCTTCTTGTTCCCCTTGTTAACCTCTCAGTATAAGAATTTCCATTTTATAATCCTGCTTATTTTAAGAAGAAAAAAATTCACTATTTCCTCCATAAGGTCTGTCTAATCTTTCACCTTCCGTTCTCAGTAGTTAGTTAAGGGTGTCACGTGTTCCAAGCACTGAGTATATAATCATGATTTAATAAGTTCTGGTCAAGACATCCTAAGACCTTGTTCTCGACCGAAAATTTTATTGTATTTTGTCACATTCACAGCAATATCATTTGAACTCATATATAATTGTATTTTTCCTTAAATGTTTATTTCCCTCTAATTAGATTTAAAATATTTAATCTGAAATCACAATAATACTTAGAACTAGAGGACACTTTTTTTTTTTTGCCTCCAGGGTTATTGCTGGGACTCCACTGCTCCTGGAGGCTATTTTTTCCCTTTTTGTAGCCCTTCTTTTATCATGGTTATTATTATTATTATTGTTGTTGTTGTTGTTGGATAGGGCAGAGAGAAATCGAGAAAGGAGGGGAAGACAGAGGGGGAGAGAAAGACGTTTGCAGACCTGCTTCATTGTTTGTGAAGCGACTCCCCTGCAGGCGAGGAGCCGGGGACTCGAACCATGTTTCTTACATTGGTCCTTGCACTTTGCACCATGTGCGCTTAATCCGCTGCGCTACTGCTAGACCCCTAGAGGACAATTTTATCTCCACAAATTACTAATTCTTTATGTCTGTTCAGTCATTACAGAAGTAACTTTTGAACTAAAATAGGTTACACAGTTTAAAATTTATGCTGAGAGTTCCATAACTTTTATAGAGTATATGAGAATGAAAAAGAACAGAGTTTAAGCATTATGTGCAAACACATTCCAGAATGCAGATATTCCGAGAGATAAAAAAAGATGGGACGTGATTATATCACAATGGAAGGATGTCAAGAGGAGAATTTAAACCCTGGTAAAAGATCAGGTGAAAAAAATAACAAAGGATAGTTGATGTGAACATTAAAATCCAAGTATTAATAAAGTAACCTTTACTAAGAACCTATGGCATTGCAACTATTCAACCCAGATGTTTTGGAAATTTAGGTAAATAGGGCTGGTGAAACAAGAGTTCAATCAAGAGGACAGGTTAAATGGGAACAGTGGACTAGGGACTCCAATGTGTAAGCCCCTGGATCAGCACGTGAGTGCTGTGCAGTGTGGACATAGCACAGGTGTGCTGTGATGCTTACAGTGTTTATCTGATGCTTACAGCATCTATTCTTACAGTGTTTCATTTGAGTGATGTACATAACCATCACTTTAATATTAGCTTACTGGTGCCAACTAATTCAAGTTATGATTTCACTATTTCTTTATTTCAGGGCTCACTTAGTTCTAAGAGAGACCAGAGCACTGCTCAGCTTTGGCATATAGTGATACCTAGATTGAACCTAAGCCTTCAGACACACAAGTTGCTGGATCCTGTATTTTGAATAATCTCCCTGGCCCCATTCTTTAAAAAGAAAATATTGTTTTAGGATGTTTATCATCTTATCAAGCACCTTCATTGCTTCTTCTCAACATATCACATGGCAAAGAAAGAGTCAATAATTATCTCTACTTATATTCATAGCCATGAAAATGTCAACATGTTAGACATCCTCACGAGACTTCAGCTTTCTTTATTCTTCAGAATATGCATGACATTTAATTTAATATCTGGCATAATGGGGAACTCCTGCAAATCTAACAACTCCCTAATGAATTCTTGCCACAGCTGTTTGATGGGGAAGAGAGTGTATCAAATTTTTATTCCTTCTTTACCACTAGAGAAACAGGCTTGTTTATTTATAGCAAAACAATTCTTTAACCAGAGCACTTAAAATATATTTCCTGCCATTATTAATATCTATTGTGTCCTAAGTGGCTGATCAAAACAGAAAGGAATGAAATGCTAAGGACAGAAAGAGATACAGTTTTGTCAAATTCATTCTGAGTCGCATATTAAGAAAGTTATCAGTGACAGCTACTTTGTTAAAAGAAATATTATTTAGTCAAATTTCAAATAATGAAAAAATAACGCAACTGATAACAGAAAGTAAAACTACCCTTTCACTTCCTTGTTTACAGACTATAAATCCAAACAGTTATAAATATTGTATTAGCTATCACAACCATGTCTCAATTTAGCACACATGTGAATAGATGGATGGGAAGCTAAGTCATCATGAAAGTGGTAAAATACACAAAAAAGAGGGAAGGGGCAATGCCATGGAGTGAGATGACAAAAGAAGGACTTTATGTGCTCAATATTGTAGGGGAAATTTGAAAGACATCACCTTCTTACCCACAAGAGGGAGATTTGACTTTATTCTTAGGAAGCTCTGTGAGATATAAAACCTAGTGAATACATCTATATGGCAACACATTTTGGAATCAAGAAAAAAAAATAAAAAGCTCTTGAAAATACACAACAGTTCAACAGTGACTCAGAAATAGAAAAGCCAAACTGACTGATAACAAATAGCTATAAAATAAAAGCTCAGTACCAATGGGTTCTACAGAAACTTCAAATAGAAATTAATACTGGGCCAGTGTGAAGTAGCTCGCTTGGACAGTGTGTTGTTTTGGTGCATGTGTGATGTCTTCAGTCCTGGCCACTGCATTGAGGAAGGCTTTGATGGCGGATTCTCTCTGCCTCTCTCTGTCTCTCTGTCTCTCTGTCTCTCTCTCTTCCTCTCTGTTACTATCTAAATGATAGTTAAAATAATGATGAAGACTATATATGTCAAATTCTTCCAGAAAAATGAAAAGGAGAGAAAGCTTCTAAACACATCTTATGAAATAAACATAACCCTGATCCAAAATCAGATAAGAGCATCACTATAAAAGAAAATTATATACCAATATCTACAGAGGACATAAATGCAAAAATCAAAATACAAACAAACTGAATCCCAAAACACATGTAAAATCTAATGCACCATAATCAAACAGTGCTTCTAACAGGGATGCAAGAAAATTTCGATATATACAAGCTAACTTAAATGATATACACATTACTAAAAAAGAAGAACAAAAGTATGTGATTATCTCTATAAATGCAGAAAAAATCATTCTGATATGAGTTAACAGCAATATGATAAAATCCCACTCAGATGAATATAGAGGACACATACCCCAACATAATAAACATGCCAAACTCAAAGCCAACACCATACTGAGTGGTAAAAATTCTGAGGGTTGTTCTTCTGAGATCAGCAACAAAATGAGAATGTCCACTGGCAGGCACTACTATCATTAAACAAAATATTGAAAGTTCTCCTTAGAATAATTGCAAGACAAAAAAAGAAAGAAAAATAAAATATATTTAAATTGGAAAGAAGTCTATTTTTATTTTTAATATTTTATTTATTTTAATGAGAGAGAGGGAGAGAGAGAGAGAGAGAGACAAGAGCACTATTCAGCTCTGGTTTATGGTGGTGCTGGGGATTGAACTTGGGACCTCAGAGTCTCAAGCATGAAAATCTTTTACATAACCATTGTGCTATCTCCCCAGCCCGTAAGTCTATTGTTAGATGACATAATAACATGCAAGAAAAGAAAAAAGGGAGATGGGTGGTAGTGCAGGGGGTTGAGCACACATGGCACAAAGCACAAGGACCAGCATAAGGATTTCAGTTTGAGCCCCCAGCTCCCCACCTGCAGGGGAGTCGCTTCACAAGTAGTGAAGCAGGTCTTCTTTCTTTCTTTCTTTCTTTCTTTCTTTCTTTCTTTCTTTCTTTCTTTCTTTCTTTCTCTTTCTCTCTCTGTCTTCCCCTCCTCTCTCCATTTCTCTCTGTCCTATCCAACAACTATGACATCAATAACAACAACAATAATAACTATAACAATAAAACAACAAGGGCAACAGAAGGGAATAAATAAATAAATAAGAAAAGAAAGAAGAATCAGGGGAGGAGCAAATGAAAGAAGGAAAGGGAAGGGAAGGAAGAAAGGAAGGGAAAGAAGGAGGGGAGAAGGAAAGAAGGGGGAAGAAGGAAGGGAGGAAAGAAGGAAGGAGGGAGGGTGGAAGGAAGGAGAGAGAGAAAGAAAGAGACCCAAAGACTAGAGAAATAGTTCAACTAGTAGAACATAGGATACAAGAGTGCCTGAGATTCCTGGTTCCATCAACAGCATTGCATTTTCTGAACTGCTACTGTGACTTTGTTCTCTCTCCTTCTCTCTCCCTCATATGAAACTCTCTTTCATATATAATAAATAAATAAATCATACAAGGGAAAACACTAGCTAATGAATAATACAATAAAGTGGCAAGCTATAAAATATGCAAAACCCTGTTGTATCTGAAAAAACTTAGCAGAAAGCTGTACTAGAAAAAAATAGTCACATTTACAACTGCAACAATAACAGCATATACTAAGGAATACATTTAACAAAGTGGCTTTGCTATGTGCTGAGCAGGTTCAAGCTCACTCCACAGCCTAATGGAAGAAACTGTGGTACCAGGGTCTCTTTTCTGCTCTCTCTCTCTCTCTCTCTCTCTGTGTGTCTCTGTTTCTCTCTTTCAAAATTTTTTTATTATTACTTATTTCCCTTTTTTGCCTTTTTATTGTTGTTATAGTTATTGTTGTTGTAGATGTTGTCAATGTTGGGTAGAACAGAGAGAAATGGAGAGAGGAGGGGAAGACGTGGAAAGAGAAAGATAGACACCTGCAGACCTGCTTCACCACTTTGTGAAGTGACTCCCCTGCAAGTGGGGAACCGGGGGCTCCAACCGGGACCCTTAGGTGATCTTTGCGCTTTGTGCCACCTGCGTTTAACCCACTGTGCTACTGCCCAACCCCCTGTTTCTTTATTGATATCTGGGAAAAAAATTGTATGCTACTTGAAATAAATTGAAGAAGACAAAGGAATGAAAGACAGTACCTTATGATAGTTTCATAAAATCTAAAGCAATATACAGATCAATACAATCCCTATCAAAATCCCAATGACTTTCTTCACAGAACTGTGACAAAAACATCAAATCTGATAAAAAATTCTAAATGTCCAACATAATCCTGAAATAAAAAATATACAAGTATCACACTATCTAAATTGAAACTATGACAAAGTCATAATAATTAAAACAGCATAGTAGTGGAATGAAACTGCAGTGCATTATCAAAACAACTAAGATCATGAAGTGGTTATCTTGCAGATATAGTAATTTAGCTACATGTTATACTTGCCTTCTTTTAGTACTTCTAAGTAATAACATAGTGTCTTATTGTCAGGTGATATATAGTATAACCTATGAACATTTTGATTAGGAGGGAACCCGTATTTGAGAAATTTAATTAATGCGATTATATGATTTATTTTCAAAAGAAAAAGGCTCTTGATTTTTTGTACAGACATGCCATGTTATTTATTCTTCATATGGAACACTTTGAAAGATCAATAGAAAAGAATAGGGATAGATGGAAGGAAGGAAGGAAGGATAGAAGGAAGGAAGGAAAGATGAATGGGAGGGTAGGAGGATGAAAAGGAAAGAAAGAAATGGACTATTCAAATAAAAATGTATTCATTGTAACTTGGGGGATTCCCTCTGGGAAAATCCACTGGCAGGGTCCCTCCTACACGTTTTAGTTTTCTTTCATCATGACATAGGTAAATATCAGCATTGGTAAGAACTCAATATAGGGATGAATGAGTTGAGGGTTTCCAAACACTACAAATATGTAATTCTACTAAGATCAAAGGAAAAAATAACCCTTAAAAAAATAACTGGAAAACACTCAAATGTTAAAGGCTTGGATATACTTGCAAGCAATCTAAAAGAGAAATTCATAGGTGCTGCACCTAGTTGAGCTCACATGTTTCAATGCCCAAAGACCTGGGTTCAAGCCCCTGGCCCTACCTACAAGGGGAAAACTTTGCCGGTGGTGAAACAGTATTGTAGGTGTCTCTCTCCCTCCCTAACACTCTAATTCTGACTGTCTCTATCTAGTAAATAAAAATAATAAAAAAATATTTTAAATAGAATTTCACTTTCCTGTTACTCAGTTTGGATTTTATTTCTTATCTCTAAATAGTCTCCTGCTGTCTGACAAAAGAATGTTTCTAATTCTTTCATAGTGCTCATTGAACAGCAGTCGGTATTTACATTTAATGTAAGCATTTTACAGTCGGCTATATACAACGCAATTTTTATTTATTTATTTTTCCTATGAAAGGAAATAAAAGGATAGACTGAAATACCTGAGTGTCTAAGAATCTGAAGCTCTCTAATGCTTCATTATTGATGCAAGGCCTTTGATAGTGGCACTCTCTGTATTTTGGTATCATTGGTCTGAAAAGCTGTCAGTTTTCCTTAAACCATGAAACCAACAAGATCTTTCTTGAGAAGGAACTTGACATACAGTCTGATCTACAGCTCAACTGAACTGATTGGGAAAAGTAGAAATAAACACAAGTAATTTTTGTATGTGTTGATAGAAAAGCTTAAATGTAAATATTACTTTAAATTTAGTCATAGGCAAATTATCAGTTACGCAAATTTAAAAATGCTAAAATGTAAATTATAGTCTTTTGCTCCTCAGACACCAGTGTCAAATTTTACTCGAACACTGGCAAGCAATATTTTGCTTTTAATTTTTCATTTTTATGATTTCCACCCACAAATTTTATAATTTGTACTCAGTAGGACTTTGTATAATGCTAATATTTTGACATCACCTCGGGAATTATCTTAATTAATCTCTAAAATGTTCACTTGATGTCAGATTCTAAAATAGAGTAACATTAAATCCTATTTCCTTAACCTCTGTAAATGTAAATACAACATTGAAAACTACTAATTGAAGCTTTCTTGTTCTTCTTAGGAAAAATGTTCTGTGGGTCTTAGAAAAGCAAACCTATCAGTCAGCAACAAAAGGTAATTTTAGTCATTTTAAGAGGTATGACTGTTTCTTGTCAACAGAAAGAACAGGCACTCCATTTAACTCCTAAGAAATAACAAAATATATAATGACAATTAATACTCTCCAGAGACCATTCTGAGTCACTAAAATAGTTAAACCTAAATTTTACAAGGAAACATTTATGGGTCCATTACCAGAGTCAAAATTACATTCAAACATGATATTCTAGTAGTGATTAACCTACAAATATAAGTTTTGTCCTATTTGTTAGTAGTTATTTTTTTTTAATATATAACTCAACTTTTTTTTTTTATCACAAGGACTGAGCTAAATGTTTCAGATAGAAACAGAGGGATAGAGAGACAGAGGGAGAGAGGGAACCACAGCACTAAAGCTTTCTCCAGTGCAGTAGGAATGTGTTCACCTGATGGTGGTTCCAGGAATTTAACTTGGAACCTCTGGGCCTCAGGCATGAAGGTTTGTTTCTTATATCATGACGCTGTCTTTTTATCCCACACAGTATCTTCAATTCCAAGTAATTTTAGGGAACAATATAAATATGTATCGATAATGTTATGAGGTATGCTATGACCAGGACAAAATCCAGAGAAGACAAATTATCAGATAACGAAAAAAAACGAACACATCATTTCTAAATTTCATCTATTTTTTATTGAATTCCTCAAAATATTTCAACTACACTTTAAAATGTGTAAGAGAAAAAGATCTTCACATTAACCAGTGAGCAGTTTTCAAAGTTACCTGAAGGGCATGTTAGACCACAAATTCTTGGGCTCTCTCTCCAAGCCCCGTCCTCTCATCTAAGTTTCCACATAGTCAATGACTGCCACCTCTCCAGATTCAAAGGTCTCGAAACTTTACATCAGGCTCAACCTGACGCTGTTGACTGGCTACGGAAGAAGGGCAAATGCTAGAAGAAGAAATCTAAGTTTCTGATCAGAACATCTGCATTAGAGACAAAGAATGTGCATTTCTAACAAGTTTCCAGGTTTTGCTAGACAGAGAACGTATTTTAGGATCACCTCTAGCTACTTTTTATGATTATCTCAGAAACATTTACAATGCACTTATAGTCAGGCTTACTACCAAACTTTCTCATATGATGGATTATTTTGAATCAGGGTGTTGCTGTGGTCTTTCAAAATTCTCCAAGTGTTTCTAGTCACTATAGAGAAAATGAATAGATTTCAGGAATGGTCATAAAACTTGAACATAGGCATTGATGTATATTCAAAACAACAACAAAAAAATGAAGCCTGGAGAATATTACTGATTTCAATAAATCATTTACATAGTATTTTTTTATTTAAGAAAGGATTAATTAACAAAACCATAGGGTAGGAGGGGTACAACTCCACACAATTCCCACCACCCAATCTCCATTTCCCACCCCCTCATATGTCAAAGCTGTACACTGTCCAAATGAGCCATTTTGCCAGGTCCAGGAAACAACTTTTAAATGTAGGTATTTAAGGATTAAGCAACAGGCTGTAATTCAAGTTGTAATTTTTATATATACCATATCATGTGGATATTACATTGATAGGAGATATGTCTCTGCAGACCTTGTCAGGCCCATTTCTGGGTACCAAGAGCTAATTGCTGAGGTCTCCATGACTTGCGTGTTTCCTCTCAACAGGGCATCTTGAGAGAATTCTCTAGAGCAGGCCTTTGGACTGTTCTCTCCACAGAAGTGGTATGATACTTGGGGAAATATTTTCACTTTAGCCGCCCCCATTTTCTTGCAGTACTTAGGAAAGATAAATCGCAGATGATACCTAGGATACTTATTATGGGTGGCTCACTGGAATAGGCCTGTATAAACACCCCTTTTCATGCTCAGTCTATGGACATGTGGCTGGGGGTGGTGGTAGAAAAACTAGAACAGCAGCAGCTGAGCTGTTGGTCTGTTATGCTCTTAAAAGCAAGGAGATATTCATGGCCCTCATAGACCCAAATAAAAGTGCCAAAGGTGTCATTTGCCACATAGGCTTTGGAGCACCAGGAGCACCAATCAGACTTTGACAGCTAGATGTCACACTCAGTGGATGCTACCAGTTCTTTGTAAACAGCACCTGCCCTGTAATAAAATCACCTGCACAGCAGCTTTTCTCAAGGTTTCCTGCAAGAAGTCAAAAACCTATTTGCTCTATAGTATTCGAATGAATGTCTACCTTCCAGAAGATCCACATACATGTGCCTCACTGCCTTGACCCTTCTTTCCCACAGTCTTTTAGGGCTAAAAACTATTAGCTATTTATTCCTCTCACTTATACTAGGTATTTCTAAAATTTCATATTCTAAATTACTACTACTATAATGAGTTTATTAAATTTCTATGGCCTGATCAACAAGAAATTTTCTTCTATGGTGACTGAAGGCAAAATAACTAAGGACATTTTCTGGAAATTAAAAAAAAAAATCTTGATCCCAAAGATCATTGTCTTACAATATTATTCTAGCTATCAAACTTTGAATATACTTCTTTTTTATTTCTAGATTCCTCCTAAAAGTCCTGTTTATTTCTGAAGTCTACATATGCCTCCAAAAGATTAAACTATTAAGTCCTGAATATGGGAACGTGAACTATAAATAAATTTTAAAAGCATCACCTTCATAAGGCAGTCAAATAATTGACAATTAAAACCAAGAAACCAAGGATTTAAATAGGAAAATAGGAAATAGGAAAGTGATCTAATCACAGAGGTGGCCAAACCAATCTATTGTTCCAATAATCAAAGCCTGCAAATTATAACCTTCCTGTTGCCACTGTTGAAGGGGGTCTCACCAGCATGCTGATGATAGGGTCTGTGACACACAGGTGGTCAGCCAGGAGAATAACATCACAGATGTAAATCTGTGATATACTTGACCAGGCTGGCATATCCTTTAGCTTAGATATTAGATATTTTCCTGAGTTTTGCAATCTGGTTTATTAACATTTAAGTTGGGAAATAGTGGCTTGTAACACAGTTATTGACACTTGGGTACAGCCACTCATCTCCCCATAGTAGGTGTTTTACGGACCTCTGGCTTTGCTTTCTCCATCGTGTGAACTAGGTGCCTATGCCATCCTGCCACCTTCTCCCACTTCCATAATCCCTGCTGCAGTATACTATACCCAGTTCAGGTTTCCCCTTGTGTTTGCTCTTTTCTTGCTTAGTCTCTATGTAGGAGTAAGATCAATTGGTAGTTGCTCTCCTTCTGGTTTATCTCACTTAGCTTAATTCTTTGAGTCTGTTCCAAATCTTTTTTCCCATAAAATTAGTCCTTCCCCCGATGTCATTTCCCCTTCTATGACTATCTTTGTTTTTCTAACATTTTATTGGGTAGTTAATGGATTACAGTACAGCTGTGGATAATGACTATACTATCTCATCTCCCTTTGATAGGTGTGTACAGAACACTCACCCCTAACTTGGGTCCTTTCCACCAAGACCCTTTTTCAAAGCCCTTTCGTGCCTTCCCCAGAGTCTTCTCCTTTGGTGCAATACACCATACTCAGTCCAAGTTTCACTTGGAGTTTTCCCTTTCTGTCCTTGTTTCTTAAGTTCCACTTATAAGTGAGATCATCTGCTTTTTGTCCTGACCTTTGAGCTTCATCCAAAATGAGACAAAGGAGATGACTTCATCATTTGTAAAATCTGAGTAGCATGCTACTGTGTGCATTTACCACAATTTTCTTAGCCACTTATCTGTCATTAGACATCTCGGTTGCTTACATGTTTATGATTTTACAAACTGTGCTGCTATGAATATAGATGCCCTAGATCTATCTGGATAAGTGTTTTTGTTTTGTTTGGATACGTCCCCAGGATAGAACATACTGGGTCCCATGTCTAGCATTGAGAAATCTCTAAGCCGTTTCCCGTAGGTTTGAACCAATTTACTTTCCCACCAGTGGTATAGAGTTCACCACTCCACCCCTACTCCTATGCCTCCAGAATCTTCATCAACAGTGGTTGTTTCTGTCCTTTATAATGTATACCATTCTTACAGGTGTAAAGTGGAATCGCATTGTTCTTTTAATTTGAATTTTTCTGGCAATGAGTGACCTTGAGCATTTTTTTATTCTTTATTTTCCCTTTTATTTCCCTTGTTTTATTGTTGTCATAGATATTAATTGTTGTTGCTATTGATGTCATCATTGTTGGATAGGACAGAGAGAAATGGAGTGAGGAGGGAAAGACAGAGAGGGTGAGAAAAAGACAGGCACCTATAGACCTGCTTCACTGCCTGTGAAGCAGCTCCCCTGCAGGTGGGGAGCCAAGACTCAAACCAGCATCTTTACACAGGTCCCTGTGCTTCTCCTGGATCCATTCCAGATGTGTGTGTGGATGTGGATGTATGTATGTGTATGTATGTATGTGTGTATGTGTGTGTGTGTGTGTGTGTGTGTGTATTTTTCTACCAGGGGTTTCACTGGTGCTCTATGGTCATTTTCCCCCTCTTATTTTTTTTATTCTGATAAATACAGAGTCAAAATGAGACAGAAAGGGAGAAGGGGAGATAGAGAGAGATAGAAAAAGAGAGACACCTGCAGTGCCCCTTCACCATTTGTGAAGTTTCCTTTCTGTAAGTGGGGCCCAGTTGCTTTAAGCCAAGTCCTTATGCATGGTAACCTGTGTGTTAGACCCAATGCACCACTGCCTGGTCCCCATAACTTTTTTTTTCCTGATTTGGGCTTCAGTAATCAATCATTGGCTATGGGGTCTATCCTTCATTCTTAATAGCTGAAATTAATATTTACACACAGATCTTTTCTCCAAAAAGCAATTCATCTTCAGTGACTGGATCTGAACTCCATCTAGACCTCCCCAGTTGGACCCCATCTTTCATGAGCAACATGTGTCTAATTGTGGTTTAGGGAGCAGTAGCAGCTAGCCAGTACCTCCAAACTATTACCTTCTAGTCCTTACTGAGCATGAGAAGAAAACATGAACAGATATATGGGTTTGCCTCAAACACGGTAGTACACTTCTTAGATGAGAACATGAGTTTGCTGCTTGTAACACTGCAGGTGACCTGGGAGGTCACATGCAGATTGAAAGTGCTGTCTTGATCTGCTTATTTAAGGTCTAAAACTCCAGAACACAAGCTTAGAAAGGATCCTTCATCTAGTATGCTTCTTGTATTTTTCTTTCAGTCACTATCTCTGAGCCCACACCTATTGAAATAGAGATAGTGGCCATGAGGGTGGCTCAGTGGGTTCAGTGTCAGACTGCGTGCTGAGGGTCTGATTCAGTTCCTGGCAGAGCATATGCCAGAATAGAGTGAGGGTATCACTTTATGAAAGGGTATTCCCTTTCATAAAATAAAGAAAACGAGTCTTACAAAAGGCTAAAAAACAAAACATATATATATATATATATATATGTATGTATATTTTTTCTCTCAGGGTTATTACTGGAGCTTGGTGCCAGTTCTAGGAATCCACTGTTCCTGGTGGCCACTTTCCCCCTTTTTATTGGATAGGACAGAAATTGAGATAGAGAGGAAAATAGAGAGGGAAAAAGGAAGACACCTGAAAACGTGCTTCAGTGCTTGTGCAGCAACACCCTACACGTGGGGAGCCAAGGGCTTGAACCTGGATCCTTTTATGGGTCCTTGTGCTTTGCACTCTGTGCACTTAACCCAGTGTGCCACCACCCGACCCCCCAAAAAATCACATTTCTATGAGGAGTGCAAGAAAAATATTTAGAACACAAGCTCAAAAAGAGACAGATTTTTTTTAGACAGAATGTGTCTATGCAATTTAAATACAGAGGCCCATCTATTAAGCATTATTTCCCCCCGAGAACTAAATAATATTCAATGAACATAAGTTGATATGATCTGATTTTTTTTTTGAGACATCAGGTGTCTTCAAAAACATGAACTAAGTGTTGGGGATTATGTAAAACATTCCAGCAATGATAATTAAATAATACTTTGGGGATAGAATTGTATTGTCATAATAAACAATGGTGGCCTTTTAGTTATATGTATATATCTGTATATTATTTCTTATGCACACTGGAAATATCTCCTCAGAATAGAAAGTTCTATTGTAGATGATAGTCACTTTTCTCCATAAAGTGAATTCATTGGTCAAAAGAGACTACAGATCCAAATTTCATGTACCTAACAGATAGTTCTGACACTTAGAATTTCTGTGACTGTGGAAAAGTAAGAATTTTTCTATGTTTCAGTTTCCTCATCTATCATATGGACATGGTAGATATATCTGCTCAAGGAATTGCTAAAATCTGAACTAATGTATGTAAGAAACATATTGACTGGTATCTGGAAAACATTAAATAGTCAGAAACTATTGGTTGTTGGTATTTTAATACCTTCTCTATCACTCAATCAATCTCAATCACTCAATCAACTCGAGGAAACATGAAAGACATGTCTCTGATATCTGATTACTGTAAAAAATGGCAACTAATCCCTAGCACTGCAAAAACAGTATCATCTGTTTTCCATCTACACCATGCCTCGGCCTTGCATGAGCTTAATGTGCAGCTTGGCGATACGAGAATCCGGCATGAAGCCCAGCCAGTCTATCTTGGCGTTACTCTCGATCGCACTCTGTCATTTCATGAACATCTCATAAAAACTGCAGCAAAGGTGGGCACGAGGAGTAACATCATTGCAAGACTGGCCAGCTCCTCATGGGGCGTGAGTGCTTCCATACTACGATGATCATCTCTGGCATGATGCTATTCCACTGCAGAATACTGTGCCCCAGTATGGTTCCGTAGCCCCCATGTCCACTTGGTCGATTCCAAATGATATTCCTCCATGAGGATAATTTCTGGAACCATCCGTTCCACCCCGGCTCCATGGCTGCCAGTTCTTAGCAACATCACCCCACCAGATATTCATCGGGATGCGGCATCATCTAAGTTCATTTCCCACGTCTACGCTCGACCGGACCTGCCAATATACGCGGATATCTTCACCCACCCTGTCCAACGCTTGACGTCTCGTCACCCAATCTGGTCCCCTACGCCTACACTGAACTTCTCTGTTCCAGACTCTTGGAAACAGAGCTGGCAGTCAGCTGAGGTAAAGAACAAACACCTCATCACAGACCCCTGCGAGCGTCAACCCGGCTTTGACCTAGCACGTTATGATCGGGCCCTCCTCAATCGCTATCGAACAGGCCATGGCCGGTGCGCCGCTATGTTCCATCACTGGGGAACCAGAGACGACCCGAACTGCCCCTGCGGCTCCAGACAGACTATGACCCACATAGTCAATGACTGCCACCTCTCCAGATTCAAAGGAGGTCTCGAAACTTGACATCAGGCTCAACCTGACGCTGTTGACTGGCTACGGAAGAAGGGCAAACGCTAGAAGAAGAACTCAATCAATCAAGAAATACTCATTTTAAAGCACTCATAATCATAGGTGTTGATAATAAATTAGTGATTGAATTGTTTTCCTTCCAGTAAGGAAGATATTGAGGAAAATGTTCAATTTGAAGGATTTGTAAAAAAAAAAAAAAAAAATACAAAGGGCGGGGCTATGTGGTGGCGCACCTGGTTAAATGCTCACATTACAGTGTGCAAGGACCTAGGTTCAAAGCCACTGGTCCCCACCTGTAGGGGGAAGCTTCACAAGTGGTGAAGCAGGGCTGCAAGTGTCTCTCTGTCTCTTTCCCTCTCTGTCTCCCCTCCCCTCTCAATTTCTGTCTATATCCAATAATAAATAATAAAGATATTTAAAAAATGGAAGGGGCATTAGATAAGAGAGAAAAAACTAATATTTATTCATCTTTTAAAATTAGTTGGAGTCATGGACTGACTTTGCAATGAAGCCAATCCCAGTAACTGTCTGAATTTGTAGGATCTGTACTAGAACAACTTTTTCTCTTACTGGTAAATATAATATCTTTAATAGCAGAGATGATGTGAGAAAGCTAAGAAATAAAGATGCATTTAACAAGAACCTTATAGAAAATAAAAAATCAGCATGACTAAATTTACTATATTATTGCTCAAAGTTACATATTGATCTTATAAGTACTATCCCAGCCCTGTAGTCCCCACACTATGTCAGTAAGAAACATATCTAGAAAAAAGAACTTTTATGCTTGGGTATTATTCACTGCAAATATTTTATTTTACATGTTTACAAATTATTTTTATTTTCTATTAATTCTTAAATAATAGTGTGACATGTAAATATGAATTTCCAAGGTATTTTTAGTAACTTGACCTTTAGAAAGTAGTATCAAGCTTCTGTTAGCTGATTTTCAACTTTGCTAAATATATCAGCACTTATCTTCACATGCAAATGGAAATGTGCCCTTTAATTTAGGTAGTGACCTTTATTATAAATTAATTTATCTCGAAAGTACACTTTTAAAAGTTAAAAGGAATAGTGAAATGCTGTTCTATTTCTGAAAAATGAATAAATCTCAAATAAATATCTTTGAATGTGAAATGCAGTACTTGAATACTCTTTTCTCACATGTAACATATCCAGAAGGTATGATAAGAAGATTATGAAATATCTGCTTAACCATTTCTCACATAGAGTATATTGTCCAGCCTCCCTTTGGAGGATGGAACATTCTCTACCAATGCTGATCCACATTGAGGGCAAGGTCCTGTGGGGGCCCACAAAGGGGTCTATTGTGTTGTTCCTGATAGAGATGACCAGTAACAATAGAGAGAGGGATTTATTCGAGGAGTAGGCCCATCATGTCTGTTTGGGAATCTCAGGACTCCCTGAATAGGGCCCCAGTTGATGGGGTGGCCTAATATTGACTAAAGAGCCATCGTTAAAGTATGCCGGTCTCTTGCCCTTATTCAGATTTCGCAGTCCTTGCTTTGATAAAGTTAACTTTGGAGTGAGTGAGGGAAGTGTAATAGGAAGTAGGTGAAGAGGGTATTTAAGTCTAAGTAGACACTATTTCATTAGGAAGTTTAAGGTGTCTTTTTAGGTCTTTCTACTTGCTTGCTGCATATACTGACTCTCTGCAGACTATTGTGCACTTTTGCTTTCAGGTATATATTTTGCCCTAATTTATGGATGCGTGTGAACATATACTTTATCTTACAGGACCTGGTCTATATCTAGGTTTTGGGACTTTGTTAGGAATTGAGCTGCCTGAAATGGAATTAGAGAATCCTATGAAAGGAAAGGTCTCACCCAAATACTGAGGCTGAAGGGTTGACATTTCATGCCTGATGTCTCTGGACACAGTCTGAAGTGAAGCTTGCTGAGCTGGTACTCGTTGTATTGGTTAGGTTGGGATAGGCAGATGCAATATCATTTGGTATGAATTGAGAGAAGCATGCAGGAAAGTGAGCCCCACCCTAGAGGTTCCAGGACTGGAGGAATATAGGCTCTATGGAGGAAGCAGGAGGTTTCTGCTGTGTTAGAGTTTAAGAAGGCAATAGAAAGTTATTGCTGTAATCAAATTATTTGGCAATTGGGTTAATTTTGAAAATCCCTTTGTTAGGGTTTGCTAACATCACCATAACAACATCACCATAATTTATGTCCTTCAACATTATTTGTATATAGCTGTATCTTATAGAGTGAGGAAGATGGGTCCTGAAATTGGTGCAGCTTGGAACGTTCCTACTCATGACCATGACTCATGAATGTGAGCTCAGATCCACAGGGATACAGAGGTCACATAGGCTCCTAAGCTGAATATGGACCCCAGGTCAGATCAAAGCGATGGGGTTTCAGTCAGCAATATTTACACACCTTTCCTATATTTGGCAGCTACTCTCTTCCCTGATCCAGCTTTCTGGTCTTTTCTCCAGCCATGACATCATCTCCCCAGACAATAACTTGGATCCACCTGCATATCACATGTCAGGCTCATAAAAAAAAAAAAGGAAAAAAAATCTAGTATAGTCATGGGCTCTTTGGAATATAACTAAAATAGGCCTACTAACTATCTACAAAACAGATGACCCCCCCCAGCACCACCAACTCTTCATCTGCACTATTCCAGCCTTTAGGTTCATGATTACTCAACAATTTGCTTGGCTGTATATGTTAACTTTTTTTTCAGACACCAGGTTCTAGGTTTTAAACATTTGCCAACCGGATTTCCCTGGACAGAAAACCCCACCAATGTGTCCTGGAGCCCCACTTCCCAAGAGCTATACTCCACTAGGTAAAGAGAGAGACAGGCTAGGAGTATGGATCGACCAGCCAATGCCTATGTTCAGCGGGGAAGCAATTACAGAAGCCAGACCTTCCACCTTCTGCACCCCGTAATGTCCCTGGGTCCATATTCCCAGAGGGATAAAGAATAAAAAAGCTATCGGGGGAGGGGATGGGATCTAGAGTTCTGGTGGTGGGAATTGTGTGGATTTGTACCCCTCTTATTCTATGGTTTTTGTCAGTGTTTCCTTTTTATAAATAAAAATTAAGAAAAAAATTATTCTCAAATTGGCAAGTTAATATGAGCTCATAGGCAAGTGAGAGGCAAGGGGTAAAGGACAGCAACTTAAAATCAGAAAATGTATCTCCCTATATTTTATCTCAGTTTTCCTCATTTTAAAGTGAAAGAAACTTAGATCTAGCTTTATGTATATACTGCACAAGACACTCCATCCTTAGTCTGTCTCTCTAGTCTTACTTGCTTTTATTATCTTCTACTGAGTCTTACAGTGCCATCATTTGGGTGTCTGTGACTGTTGACATGCTATTTTCTTACTCTGACTTTTCTTCCTTATTCATTTGGGGTCTATTCATTTTTATGTTAGTTACTAGCATTTATTTTATCATATTTTGCTCGTTTCCTTTTAAGATCTAGCATTATCTCCTTTTTATTTTTTATTTGTGATTTAATATTGATTTACAAGAATATAATATAATAGGGATAAGATGGAATAAATGAAAAGCATTTTATTTATTTATTTATTATTTAAGAAAGGATTAATTAACAAAACCATAGGGTAGGAGGGGTGCAACTCCACACAGTTCCCACCACCCAATCTCCATATCCCACCCCCTCCCCTGATAGCTTTCCCATTCTCTATCCCTCTGGGAGCATGGACCCAGGGTCATTGTGGGTTGCAGAAGGTGGAAGGTCGGGCTTCTGGAATTGCTTCCCCGCTGAACGTGGGCGTAGACTGGTCGGTCCATACTCCCAGTCTGCCTCTCTCTTTCCCTAGTAGGGTGTGTCTCTGGGGAAGCAGAGCTCCAGGACACATTGGTGGGGTCTTCAGTCCAGGGAAGCCTGGCAGGCATCCTGATGACATCTGGAATCTGGTGACTGAAAAGAGAGTTAAAATACAAACCAAACAAATTGTTGAACAATCATGGACCCAAAGCTTAGAATAGTGGAGAGGAAGTGTTAGGGGGGTACTCACTGCAAACTCTAGTGTACTTCTGCTTTCAGGTATATATTTTGCAGTAGTTTATGGATATGTGTGAACATATGCTCTCTCTTATAGAAACTGGTGTATATCTAGGTTTTGGGACTTTGTTAGAAAGTGAACCACCTCAGATGGAATTAGAGTATACGATGAAAGGAAAGGTCTCACCCGAGTAATGAAGCTGAAGGGTTGTCACTCCACATGTGAAGTCTCTGGACACAGTCTGAAGTGAAGCCTGTTGAGGTGGTGATCGTTGCATTGATTAGGTTGCAATCAGCAGAGGCAACATTATTTGATATGGATTGGGAGAGGCATACGGGAAAGTGGGCCCTATCCAAGGGTTCCAGGACTGGGGGAAGTAGAGGCTCTATAGTGGAGATGTGAGCTTCCTGATGTCTTAGGGTTCCAAAAGACAATCGATAGTTAATGTTATCATCACATTATTTGGTAATTGGGTTAACTTTGAAAAGTCCTTTTTTTAGGGTTTGCTGTACAATATCCAGTATCTTGTATATAGCTGTGCTATTGGTTGCTTCTGATCTACTTGGTCGAGGCTTTTGAGAGAGTCCGCATATCAAATACACAGCCTATATATTAAAAAGACTAGGTCTGTGTTTTAAAAAACTTTGAGACATACAATTAATTTTCCCCCTCTCATATTAATTAACTAGTGATTTATATGACTACATTTTACTAGGAGTGTACATAAACACCATTCCCACCACCGAAAGACTGTGACCCATCCCTCCCACCCACTCCCACCCCACACTGGCCCAGGAAGCTGCATGTCTACCCCTCACCACAGGGTTTTTACTTTGGTGCCCTACTTAAAATTTACTCAGGTCCTGCTTTTAGTTTCCCTTTCAGGTCTTCTTATTCAACTTCTGTTGATGAGTGGGGTCATCCCATACTCATCTTTATCTTTATCACTTAGCTCACTTAACATAATTCCTTCTAGCTCTGTCCAAGATGGGTCTGAGAAGGTGGGTTCATTGTTCTTGATAGCTGTATAGTACTCCATTGTGTATATGTACCACAGCTTTCTCAGCCACTCATCTGTTGTTGGGCACCTGGGTTACTTCCAGGTTTTACCTTAGAGAGGTCAAGATAATAAAAGGGCTTGAAGGGCTTTTATATAGTTGTTAAAAAACCTAGGGAATATTAGCATTTCTTGAAATACAGACAAAACTATTGTACCAATTTATATTTATTTAATTTTAAGGTGTTTAATTTTGAACTGTGGAGATAGCATAATGGTTATGTAAACTGACCTGATAATTCTTGCCTGGGAATTCATATCCCAGGTTTAGTCTTCTATAAGCCAGAACTGAATGTTACTCTGGAGAAAAAGTAGAGAGAGATAGAAATTTTATATTTTATTATTTCTTAGTGATTTAACAGGGTTTTGCAAAAGTATAGAATTTGAGTATATAATTTCATACCCATACATGTTGTGTAAGTTACCTCTCTCCACAAAAGTTCTGACCCCTCCAACCCACCCATCATAGTTCTCACAAAAATCCAATATTCATTACCATTTTGAGAGCTCATTTAGTTTATTTTAGTCACCTATATTCCATATACTAATGAGCTCATCTAGTTAGTTGTTCTTTACCTCTTATTTAAGTTAGTATAATCACTCCAGATTCCATCTATTTTGGTTCAAATGATACAATTTCTTAAAATGTTTTTTTACTATTTATTTATTTATCCCCTTTTGTTGTCGTTGTTGTTTTATTGTTGTAGTTTTTATTGCTGTCATTGTTGTTGGATAGGACAGAGTGAAATGAAGAGGGGAGGTGAAGACAGAGAGGGGCAGAGAAAGATAAACACCTGCAGACCTGCTTCACCGCCTGTGAAGCGACTCCCCTGAAAGTGGGGAGCCGGGGGCTCGAACCAGGATCCTTATGCCAGTCCTTGCACTTTAAGCCACCTGTGCTTAACCTGCTGCGCTACAGTCCGACTCCCATGATACAATTTTTAAGTGTATGTATATTCCAATGATATATTATTGGGCATTTTGGTTGCTTCCACATACATATCTAAAAAATTGTTACACATCACTTACCATTAGGCAAACACAAATTAAGACCACAATGAGATGTCACCTCAAACCTGTGAGAATGGCTCACATCAACAAATCAAGAGATACTAATTGTTGACAAAGACGTGGAGAAAAGGACATTTGATACACCAATGAAGGGAAGGCAAATTGGTGTAGCCCTGACAGAAAACAGTATGGAGAATGCTTCAGCAAATAAAGATGATAGTACCTTATGATCCAGCAGTACCACTTGTAGGTATATATTCAAAAGGCATGGATGCACTAATTGGAAAGGATATATGCATCCCTTTGTAGATTCTTAGAATCCTGTGGGAAAATACTATGAATTCTAAACTAATCACAGACTCACCAGAGATATTTGTAAATATAGCTTGGTGTGCTATAATTATAGTGTAAGCCTGCTTGTCATTTTTATACACTTTAGATCAAAAAACAGTCCTACTATAATTGCAAAGTTTTCCAATACCTTTCAGGTAGTAGCAATGAAATGATAAACATGGATGATTTTAAAAAATGTAGCAAGTCATATCTGCTTAATTATATTGACTATCAGCATGCAAAATAAACAATTATGTACAGATCTAGCAAGATAATTCACCGGTGGACAGTGTTTTTGCCTTGTAATACATGAAACCCATGCTTGTGTTGGGGCCCCACTACTCTAGAGGAAGCTTCTGTGCTGTAGTATCTTTCCTTATCTCTCTCTTTTTATATCTGGGGTGGGGGGGATGTCAGCTCAGATTGGCAAAGTGTCCACAACAAGAAAAAAAAAGTTTTTCCTTCTTTTTTGAATGCAAACAGAGAAAATGAGAAGAGGTGGGAGAACACCACTACTATGCCTATGAAGTGTGCTCTCAGATGATGGGAAGTGCATTGAAGCCCAATAAAGTAATCAAGTCAGAAGAAATTGTGGCATAGTGACTATTCTGCACAGGTTATTGCATTGCCCCTCTGAGGAAATGGCATTTGCGCAGGTAATAGAATTAAACGAAAATCTGAGTCATGGGCAGGGGTAGATAGTGTAGTGGTTTTGCAAAGAGAGACTCATGCCTGAGGCTCTGAAATCCCAGGTTCAATCCCCCACACCACCATAAACCAGAGCTGGGTAGTGCTCTGATGTTTTTCTCTCTCTATCTCTGAATCTCTCTCAAAAATAAAATAAATAAAATATTAAAAGACAATCTGAGTCATGTGAACATGAAGGAAAAGCATTCTAGTCATACCAGGGGTAATACTCATATTTGGACAGCTATGAGGAAAAAGACAGTTCTGTGTAGTTTAAGCGATTCTACCAATTGGCATGTGCAGGTAAGAGGAGGAAGATTTGTTTTTAATCACTGAATTTTCATTATCATGGTTAGTTCCTTTGGCTCACTTGCCCCTTACCTTGATATCTTCTACATCTGACAGAGATTGCCTTTATTGGTAATATTTCTATTTTAAAATAGTTGGTATAATTTGAATCCACTTTTGCTTGGGGATCTTGTTATAGAAAAATTTAATTACAGATACAGTGTTTTATAGCAATTTGAAGTTTTAGATTTTTCTCTTCTTTTTATAGTTTTATTATTTATTAGTGATATAATAATGATTGACAAGGGATAAGAAGGGTACAATTGGGTGGGGGTGTAGCATGGTTATGCAAAGAGACTTTCATGCCTGAGGCTCTCAAGTCCCAGGTTCAGTCCCCCACACTGCCATAAGCCAGAGCTGAGCAGTGCGCTGGTTAAAAAAAGGGTACAAATCCACACAGTTCCTACCACAGAGTTCCACATCCCATCTCCTCCATTGGAAAGTTTTCTATTCTTTATCCCTCTGGGAGTATGGACCAAAGATCCTTTTTAAATTTATACCCTTTTGTTGCCCTTGTTTTTTATTGTTGTAATTACTGTTGTTGTCGTCATTGTTGGATAGGACAGAGAGAAATGGAGAGAGGAGGGGAAGACAGAGAGGGAGACAGAAAGATAGACACATACAGACCTGCTTCACGGCTTGTGAAGTGACTCCCCATGTAGGGGGGGAGCCGGAGCCTCCAACCAGGATCCTTACGCTGGTTCTTGGCTTTGCGCCGCCTGCACTTAACCCGCTGTGCTACTGCTCGACTCCCCTGGATCAAAGATCTTTATAGGGTGCAGGAGGTGGAAACTCTGGCTTCTGTAATTCTCCACTGAACATGAGCATTGACCAGCCGATCCATACTCTTATTTCTATCTTTCCCTAGTAGGGGAGGGCTCTGGAGAAATGAGGTTCCAGGACGCATTGGTGAGGTCAGCTGCCCAGGGAAGTCAGGTTGGACCTTGAGAGCTTGTCTGGAATTTCCAGCAAGGGAGCACAGCTACTCCTATACCCTGGACAGAAGACCAGTGGGTCTCTATGCCAGGAAGGCCGTCCTCTTCCATCAAGGGTGCAAATTCGGGAGGGACACACATGGAGCGGTGAAGGAGGAAGGAGACACACTCCTAGTCAGCCAGATCAATGGAATCAGCCCTGGCGATCACTGGGGTGACAGATGTCACAGCCAGATTGACCTCACATCCGGGAAGTCAGGTTGGTGTCATGGTAGCATCTGCAGCTTGGTGGCTAAAAAGCATCAAGATATAAAGCAGAAAAAAATTTTTTAATACTCAGGAACTAAAGGTAAGAATATAGCACATGAAATTTTGGGTCTTTGATGAGTTTAACTGTGTCTTTAAGGAGTTACTATTTCACTAACATTGTGAGTGGTAGGTTGTTCTTGGTATTTTCTTATCTTTTCAATATCTCTGTGTAAAGTAATATTACTTTCTTTTCAATAATAATAATATTCATAATCTGCCTTGATTTTCACTGACAACTCCTTTAAAAAATGATACATATTAAAATCTCTCAGCTCTAAGTAAACAGGGATGGTTTTGGAAGATGAGTAAGGGATTCTTCCTATCGTGCTGGCATTATAGGAACATATATCCCTTCCTTGATTTTGTTAGATTTTTATCCAGAGAAAGGGATTACAGAATCTTGAAGTCAGAGGTAGTTGTCATATATAGGAAAACTAGCTTTATTCAATTATATTATCAATAATCCCCTCAGTTATATATACTTATATTCTCTCCAGAAATTTCTGTGTCCTATTTCTGCCATAATACTACTACAACTGTGATGTTTTATTCATGCATGTGATCATTTATACATTAGATAGCCAAGTATTTGCTGAATAAATTAATTTATTTATCAAATATTTACTGAGTCTCTTCACTGTGCAGGTAATTAAGACAAAGTAATAAAGATAATCATCTCTGCCCTTACTAAATAAGGGGCTATTGGCTTATTGCTAAACCATAGGTGATTGTACTGTTTTGGATTTATTTTAAAAAATAATTCTGTAAGAGGAGAGATCAGAGCATTGTTCTGGTCTATGGCAGTGACATCTTTCTGTCTAGGGAGCTCAGGTATACAGTTCCTGAGTTCCAATGATGATATATCTCCCTGGCCCTACTTTTAAGCTTCTTAGTCATGTTTGTTTGATTATTTATTATTCTGATCACATCTTATCCTGAATAATTCATCTGTTTAAGTCCTATGACCATTGTAAGAATGTGTGCTTAAAGAATGTTTATAAAGACATGCCATTTCACCACAAAACTTCATGATAATTTTGGTTACATGAAGTCAAATGCATTTGGTATTATCAAATTCTTCACAAAAGATATATCTCTACAATTGTATTTTCCATAATTGTCATTTAGAGTATTATGTTTCTAGAGATTTTACAATCCATAGAATGCTATTTGAAAATAAAAAATACTTAATCTACTTTCACCGTGGATAATAACAGTTTTTTACGTAGTTCCATGTCCATTGGGATTTTACATTGTGCTAAAGCAAATGAAAACAACTGCCTGAGTTTTCATTTATTTGACATAAATTCTATATATTTGACTACAAAGACCTGAATGGTTAATTGGAAAGATCCGATATTAATGACCAAGTATTTTCTTTTCTTTCTTTCTTTCTTTCTTTCTTTCTTTTTTTTTTTTTTTTTTGCCACCATAGTTATTGCTGGAATCTGGTGCACTATGAATCCTGGTGGCCATTCCCCACACACACACTTTTTTTTTCTTCTTTTCTAATTTTTGTTAGATCAGAGAGAAATTGAGAGGGAGATAAGATAGAAAGGGGAAGAGAAGGATGGAGACCTGCAGACCTGCTTCACTGCTCAAGAAACATTCCCCCTGCAGGTGGGGAGCAGCGAGGGCTTGAACCCACATCCTTTGCACATGGTGCTATGTGTGCTTAACCAGGTGCACCACCAGCCAGCCTGCTTCCACTCTTAATTTAAGGCAGCTTTACATCAGTTTGAATTCAAGCTTAGTGGAAATACTTTTTCCTTTTCATGAGAGCTTTTGCTCCAAGAATGAGTCAAGATTTTAGAGAAATATCATTCAAACTTTGTAAGGTAAAGGGAAAAAAAAGCTAGTTGAGATGTCATCATTTTATCATTTTAGTAGTGTTTTGGGGGACTGGACTTTGGAGGAAAAATAAACCTTGGCTTTCCTACCTCTTAGCTATGTGACTTTCAGCACAATCTCATCTTTTATTAAAATAGGAATAGTAAGGGGCCGGGTGGTGGCAAAGCAGGTCTGCAGGTGTCTCTCTGTCTCTCTGTCTCTCTCTCTCTCTAGCTTCCCTCCTCTCAATTTCTGGCTGTCTCTAACCAATAAATAAATAAAGATTAAAAAAAATTTTAAGTTTTCTAAAAAAAAAAAACAAAAAAAAGAAATAGGAATAGTAATACATAATGATTTCAAAGGAATGTTTTCAAGCAAACCAACAGAAAAAGCAAACTAACAGTATTGAAGACTTGTGAAAGTAACCCCACAATCTTGCAACCCACTATAATTGCAATAAAAATAAATAGAAAAATATAGTCCAAATTTAAGAATAACTAAAAATCATCTTCAGCTTTTTTTTCTTCAGTGAAATTTAATTACATTCAACTAACTTCTACTTGGTGTATATGTGTGTATGTGTGCGCGTGCGCATGCACTTTTTACTTAAAGAAATAAATTGGACTAAAATGATTGGACTAAAACTATTTCCTCAGTTTAGAGTTGAATTGTCAATATATCTACAACTTTAAAAAAACCAAAACCAAAGGAATGTTATTGATAAATGTATAGATTTTCTCTGAGGCAGAACAAAATAAGTGCTACGCAATATTTTGCAGTTATTTTAATAATGAATAATATTTAAAAGGCAGCATTATTTTATCTTCACTGTAGATAAGGAGGCTTAGTTCATCTATGTTGGTTACATAAACATTTGTACACACCTGTGAGAATGGAAATTCTCCATCTAAATGCTTACATTTTACTCAGCCTGCTGCAGTTACCAGAGTAGAGGGAAAAAATTGTTTTCCACCAAGGTTATAACTAGGATTCTATGCTTCCACTCTCTGTGGTCTTGGGTCTCTATCTCTCTCTTTCTTTCTCTCTCTATTTATCTCTCTTCCTACTGCTACCAGGATTATCTCTGGAGCTTGGTATCTACTCAATGAATATACTGCTCTTGGGGGTCATTTTTTTTTAAAGTATTTATAAAGCAACATTTTCTAATTTTATTTTTTATTATATTTATTTATGTATTGGATAGAGACAGCCAGAAATTGAGAAGCGAGAGGGAGAAAGAGAAAGGGAGAGAAACAGAGAGACACCTGTAGCCCTGCTTCACTACTCACAAAGCTTCCCCCCTGCAGGTGGGGACTGGGTGCTAGATCCTGGGTCCTTGTGCACTGTAACTAGTGCATTCAACCAGTTGTGCCACCACCTGGCCCGGTCCTTTTTTTTTTTTGTTATTCTTTTCTTTTTTTTTTCTTTAATCTTGATAGAGATATAGAGAATTTGAGAAGAGGCAAGAGAGAGAGAGAGAGAGAGAGAGACCTGTAGTGTAGTGCTGCTTCACCACATGTGAAGCTTCCTTCATGCAGGTGGGGAATGGAGGCCGGTGGGGTGGTGGTGGACCCAAGCATGTGGTATGGTGTATGCTCAACCTGGTATTTTACTACCCAGCCACCCCTTTTAAATTTCCCTGTTTGTTTATTTATTTATAGAAAGAGAGAGCACAGACACCCCTACATCACTCCATCATCTGTGAAACTTCCTTGTGTGTGGACTCCCTCGCATGGCTAGGGGGCTTGGACCCAAGTGCACTCACCAGGTGATCCCCAAATAGCACAGTTGTTTTGTTTTGTCTCTTGGTTTTTTGTTGTTTTTTTTTGCCACCAGGAAATGTGGGACAATGACTCTGCTATTCATGGCAGCTTTTTTTTTTTAATTCTTTCTTCTTCTGAAATAGGTAGAAAAAAAATTGAGAAGGAGGGAGAAAGAAAGAAAGAAAAAGATGCCTGTGGCATCTATAGGTGGAAACTAAGAATTTGACCAGAGTCTTCAAACATGGGGAAACAAGAAAAAAGAATTGTGTATATAGTCTTGTGTCTATCATTACAGGAACATTGTGGGTTTAGAACATTGTGCTCTAAAAAGCCTATGTTCTCTGATTTCACCTCATAAAGAATTTGGAAAACAAATTAAAGTATTAAAATAACTTGACTTAAAAGCTCTGGATTATTGGCTAAACAAAATACAACTATATCTTTAAAATCCAAACACTATACTTAACTTTATTACTCTGTTTTTATTTTTTGATTTTTTGCCACTAGGGTTATTACTGGGGCTCACTCATATTGCCTGGACTATAAATCCACTGCTTCTGGCAGCCTTTTTTTCTCTCTTTCTTTCTGCTTTTTATTTGACAGGACAGAGAGAAATTGAGAGGGGAAGGAGATAGTAAAGAGTGGAGAAAGACAGACATCAGCAGACCTGCTTCACTGCTTCTCTGCTCATAAAGCTTCCCCCTGCAGGTGGGGAGCAGGTGGGAACTCAGGTCCTTGCACATGGTGCTATGTGCCCTTAACCGGGTTTGCCATTACCAGGCCAGGCTCCCTATTTATATTTTCTAATGAAAGAGAATGAGAGAGAGAGACTAAGAGAAAGAGAGACACAGGGAGAGAGAGAACACTAATCAGAGCTGACTTGTGGTGGTGCTGAGGACTGAATCTGGAACCTCAGAGCCTCAGGCATGAACGTATTTTGCATAACCATTATGCTGTCACCCCAGCTCTCTTAATGACTTTAAATTGCATTTAAGAAGTAAACTTAAGATTTAATATCATCTATGAAACTTTCTTATATTATCAGAATATACTAATTCAGTGTCTCAAATTTTATTTTGTCAAGATTTTATACTGTTTATGACTTTGGAGAAAACTTTTGAGAACATTTACATTTATTTCCTCTCTAAAATAGTCATTTTTCATGTTCATATCAATTACTCTTCTAGCATCTTTCATCTCACTTGAAATTTATTTAGTCTACAGTCGCAAGGAAAGCTTCTTTCCTAACAGAAATATTTCTTATTCAAATTTAGCTGAGTTGGAAGTGATTTAAAATTCCTCTGTAGCATTAACCAGCATTCCTCAGAGTTTGTATAAAACATCAGCGGTTAAAAAAAAATACACCATAGAAACTGAATGAGCATACTATGAATAAATGTGTGTTTAAATGTCCTAGGTAATCCATCATTATATGAAGTTTAAAAAAATTTTTTTTCTGACTCTAAAGATATTGCAGGTACATGAGATTTGCAACATACTACAACTATGTTTTTAGTATAGAATGTGTTTACTTGTTTGATAGAATATGAAAGTAGCACCTCTCATTATTAATAAAAAGTGCTAATGTATTACTTTGAATATTACATTAAAGATCATTTCCTTGAATAATGAATCGTAGACCTGGATATTAGACCAGAAACTCTACTTCTTATTAGTGATTTAATGATTGACACAATTGTGAGATATGAGGGAATTCAACACAATTCCCACCACCAGAGTTCCACATCCCATCCCCTTCATTGGAAGCTTCTTTTTTATAGAAGAAAACATTGAATTTATAAGATATTCAAATCAAAAATGACTTTGGAGACTTAATCCCATGGACATGTAAATGAAAACAATAGAAAATAAATGAGGGAGTCAGGCGGTCGGACAGCGGGTTACACACACGCAGCTCGAAGTTCAAGGACCAGCTTAAGGATCCCAGTTCGAGCCCCCACTTCCCACCTGCAGGGGAATCCGAAGCAGGTCTGCAGGTGTCTATCTTTCTCTCCCCTTCTCTGTCTTCCCCTCCTCTCTCCATTTCTGTCTGTCCTAACAACGATGACATCAATAACTACAACAACAATAAAAAAAGGACAACAAAAGGGAAAATAAAAAAATAAATAAAACTACATCAAATTAAAAAAGCTTCTTCACATCACAAGCAAACTACACAAGGATAACAGGCAACCCAGTAAATAGAAGGCATCTGCCCATCACACAGCTAATAAGTGTGTAACAGAAAGATCTATACAATGGCCAACGAATGGAAGCCGCCTAAATGTCCACCAACAGATGACCGGCTAAAGAAGTTTCGGGATATATACTCCATGGAATTTTACTCTTCACTCAAAAAAGGATGGTATTATGTCTTCTGAGGCAAAATGGATGGAACTGAAATTGATTAAGCTTACATAAGTAAAAAGATGAAAGACAACTATGGGATGGTTTCACTCATATGTGGAATCTAGAGAACTGATAAATATGAACTTAAAAAAAAAAAAAAAACAACCAGTAGCAAGCAAAGTAGCAAACTGTTTTTATGACTTGTGAGAACCATAGTGTTTATCTTTGGGAAGTGGGAGTGTGGGGACACAGAATTTAGGTAGCATGTGTGATATGGGACTATAGAGTATAATCTAACAATTTTCAAACCCACTATTAATCAAAAATTTTAAAAAATGAAATAATGGTCTTATAACAAAAAAAAAAAAAAAACACTGGTCACAGACTGAAAAGGCCATGTCTAGTTCTGACAGTAGAAATATTAAGAAGCTATTTTGGAAGTAATTTTACTCCATGATTTATGAAAAGGATATTTTGTGTGTTTATCTACCAGTATGTTATGGCATGAAGTGATAATTAGATTTAAGCAGTAATTTGATAAAAAGTTCCACAATTATATATTAAGTCCACTAGTTCTAACTCCCTACTCAGAAAACATTGTATTTATGAAGACTTTATACCTTACCACTTTATATCATCATGTTGTAAAACATGAATACTAACATGAAAATTTTATAAATAATACTGCAAATTGGAAATTGTAAGAAAAGCAGTGCTCTGTGTTTATACCCTTCTAGGGATACTTTTAAAATATAGTATTGCACCAACTCGGCTAGTTCAGAAAGTAGAGCATGAGACTCTTAAAATAGAGCAAAATATATTTGCTCTGAAAACTTAGCAAAACAAGCTATAAGCAGAGGAAAATTTTCAAAGAACTCTCAAAAAGTAGATGGCAAGTGAATATTATTGCTAGAAGAGGAAAAAGTGTAGTGTGTACCACAAGTCAGAACTATTTTACCAGAAGCTAAAATAGAGGAAAAAATAATTCCTATAATATTTAAGTTATATATATACACATATATATAACTTAAATATTATAGGAATTATTTTATAATTCCAGGATATATAATTATTATAATTGTATATATAATTATTTTATAATTCCAGGATATATATCCTGGGGGTTCAGGACCAAAATAATTAATTGGAACTGCATTAGAGAAAGATGGGTGCTATACTTTCTTTATCTGTGATAGCAAACAGGTGTTGCATTTATTTGGAGGTTACATTTTGAAAGGAGCTTTTAAAATGTCAACTAACTCTAAATGTAAATACTGGGGCTTGAAAAAGAAGCAGAAGAGTCCAAACTAACTCCTAATTACAATGAAGAAAGGAAATGAAATGAGCAAGGAAAAAAGCTGCTAAAAGCTTTTAGGGTCACTGGGTGGAGATGTATTCAGTGCTCCTAGGGCTTTGGCATCAGGAAAGCTTTCTGGATTCTACACATTTGCATAGAGAGAGTGTTAAGTTAGCACATTCAGAAGTCAGACTAATTTATTTTCACTGAAACAACAGTACTTTCCTTTCATCACAATCCCCCCCCCCAAAAAAAAGAACACATTTAGTAAAGACAAAGTAAATAGAACTAAAATAAGAGAGCATCATTGATACTTGTGCAAAGATCATCATCAAAATGGAGGTGTCAGATGTGGGGATATTCAGCTATCCCATGGATTATTCTGGCTGATCTTGCTAGCTTAGTCTGGTGTCCCTTTGTCCCTAGCTCTACGTGTGTCCCTTAAGTGGCTAGCTTTGTCTAAAAAGACACCCTTCCTCAATAGAGACAGACTCTTTTTAGACTGAGGATATACAATACAAGCAAACTACAATGTCCAAGCAAACTCTCCAAACTGAGGCATTAAATTTGACAAATGAGATGGGGGCAGGGCATAGTGTAACATTCATCAGTCATTACCAGGCAATCAGAACTACTCTGTGACTTAAAACAACACGTATTGATTGGCTGTTTTATTATTGGAGAGTTGGGTTTTTGTCACCTTCATTCTGGATTCATAGTCAGAATTGAAACACAAGCTATAAATTTCCTCAATTTTCTTTGTCTGAGAGTATTTTTATTTTGTTTCCCTTTCACTTTTGATAAATAATTTTACAGAACACAAAAATTGTAAGTCAGTGCTACTTTCTCAACCTTTCTTCCTGCTTGCATAATTTGAAAATTTTTAAAATTTTTATTAATTGTATGTTAGGAGATTATAAGATTATATTGTAAATTCCACACAAACTCGCCACCAATGTTCTGTATCATCATCCTGCCACCTCCCAAAGATAACCACCTTAGGTCTTAAAGTCTTAGAAAAAGTTTGAAATTACTTTTTTTTTCAAATTCATCTGTATCAGCTCTCTAGATTCCACATGAGTGAAATCATCAAGTAATTGTTTTTCATCTCTTATTTCACTGAGCCTAATGACCTCCAGTTTTATTTTTATCCTAAAGGACACATCATCTTTTTTTATTCTATTTGCATGATTTTGGATAAATTGTATGTAATTGTTGCTATTCCATAGACAAAGGGATCTCACTACCCTCTTTACTCAGGCCTTTTTCCTTACCTTTTATTAAAATTTGAAAGTAACATGCTGACGTGTGGGTTTTTTGTTGTTCGTTTCTTAGAATTTTTTATCTTTATTGTATACTGGTGTTCTCTTGGTTTCATGGCTAAGGATTGGCATTAACTTTGGAAAAGTATCCATAATTATTGTTTCAAAATTTCCCTCTATTCCTTCCTTGTCTCCTGGTAATTATACTATACTTTTGTTTGTCCCAGTGTTTCCAGATATTCTGACTTTTTTCTCTTTGATTTTCTTTTTTTTTAAGAAACTTTATTTATAATGAGAGGAACAGGAGAGAAGAGAGCAAGAGTGAAGAGAGAAGAGAAAGAGAGGGAGGGGAGGGGGAGGGGAGGGAGAGGAGAGAGGGAGAGGGAAAGAGAGAGGGTGAGGGAGAGGGAGCGGGGGCAACCAGATATCAGTCTGGTACATGGTGCTGCCAGGAATCGAACTCAGGACTCCATACTCATTATCCACTGTGCCACCTCCAGTACCACTCACTTTGACTTTCACTTCTTCTAAACTAAAATATTAGTCTTTCCTCTGCTGTGTTTAACATATGAATAAGTCTTAAAAGTAATTCCTTATTTTTTAATATTTATTTATTAGTGATTTAATAATAATCAACAAGTTTGTAAGAAAACAGGGGTACAATTCCATACAGTTCCCACCAGCAGAGTTCTGTATCCCATCCCCTACATTGGAAGGGTCCCTGTTCTTTATCCCTCTGGGAATATGGACCAAAGTTCTTTATGGGGTGCAGAAAGTGGGAGGTCTGGCTTTTGTAATTATTTCTCAGCTAAACGTGGACATTAACAGAATGATTCATACCCCCAGCCTGTTTCTTTCTTTCCCTAGTGGGATAAGGCACTGAGGAGGTGAGGTCTAGGACACACTGGTGAGGTTATCTGTCCAGGGACTTCAGGATGACATCATGGTAGCATCTGTAACTTGGTGACTAAAAGAGAGTAAGATACAAAGCAGAACAAATTGTTTAATAGTCAGGAACCTAAAGGTATGAGTAGAGCAGATGAATGTGGGGAGAAGCTAGGAAGTCTATTTTAGGTATATTCCAAGGGGCCCATGACTTTCATAATTTTTACCAGAGCCCAGTAGTTAACATGCAGGTGGGCTAAAAGTAATGTCTAGGAAGATGGTAACAGAGTTCATAATAGGACTAGAAAGCTGGATCAGGGCAGAGAGTAGCTCCCAAATATGGGAAAGGTATATAAATACCATTAACTGTAAACTACATAGATCTGACCTAGCCCATGTATATGTGTGTATATACTCATTCATATTTAGAACAGAAGCCTGTGTAACCTCTGCATTCCTGTCAGTCTGAGCTCACTCTTAGTGTTTATCCCTGAACATTTTACTGGTTCTGTCTTAGCATTTCTACCTCTGCTTTCATTGCCTATATATTCTTGAATATGGTTTACTTTATCCATTAGCACATAATATCCCTTAGCAAATCAATTATAGTTATTCTATATGATTTAAATTCCCTGTCTGATAATAACAACATCTCTGGCGTGACTAATCTCATTTGCTCGATCTAACTAAGCTATTAGCTCTACATCTTGGTATATCTTATAATTTGTCTTTATAGCTAGACAGAAGGTAGTGGGTAAAAAGATCAATTTTATATAAAACTTTTGCAGAGTGGGAGGCTGTTATTCTAGGCTCTCTGATTAAAGCTCAGAGTTCTTTTTTTTTTTTATATTTATTTACTCCATTTTGTTGCCCTTGTTGTTTTATTGTTGTAGTTATTATTGATGTCATTGTTGTTGGATAGGACAGAGAGAAATGGAGAGAGGAGGGGGAAGGCAGAGAGGGGGAGAGAAAGACAGACACCCGTAGACCTCCTTTACCGCTTGAGAAGCGACTCCCCTGCAGGTGGGGAGCCAGGGGCTTGAACCAGGATCCTTACACCAGTCCTTGTGTTTTGTGCCACCTGCGCTTAACCCGCTGCGCTACCGCCCGACTCCGTTAAAGCTCAGCGTTCTAATGAGATTTGTTTCTGGACTGTTAACTGCTCATGTGCTTCTTAGTCTCCCTTCACTCTATGTGTAGGATGACTAATGTGGAATGGAGTTTGGTACTTCCTTTCCACCATGTAAAATGTTAGAACTGTCTGGAATTGGACATGTGCTTTCCCTCAAGTCAGTGAGGTTCTAAGGCCCTGGTTAAATAAATAGGTACCCCTGTGAGCACACGTGTTGAGAATTAAAGAGTGGCCGGGTGTATTTAAAATGTACCTTTCCCCCGCCCCCTGCTAGAGGTTTAAAAGGACTTGCCTGCAGTATTTCCTATGCGAATGTGGATAATCTAGTTCCTCGAAGTAAAATTCAGTAATGTAAGGAGGTCCACATATGACTTGGTCCCTAGAAGGCTTCATTTAGAGACTTGTTCATGCTAGAACACCAACTTTTTTGTCAAGTACAATTCATGTCTTCCTACTCAGGATCAGGTCTCGTGGAGTGGAGTTTTTGCTCTGGTAAGTTGGGATTTTTTTTTTTTTTTAATGCTGCTCTTTCTCTGTAGTTTTGGTCAGATAAAGTTGTTGATTTCTTAATATTTTCGCCTTTTCTTAGGAGAGAAAGGTAACTTCCCAGCTCTTTTCAAGAACAGAAATGTGGGAGTCGGGCGTAGCGCAGGGGGTTAAGCGTAGGTGGCGCAAAGTGCAAGGACCAGAATAAGGATCCAGGTTCGAGCCCCCAGCTCCCCACCTGCAGGGGTGTCGCCTTGCAGGCAGTGAAGCATGTCTGCAGGTTTCTTTCTCTCCCCCTCTCTGTCTTCCCCCTCCTCTCTCCATTTCTCTCTGTCCTATCCAACAATGACGACATCAATAACAACAATAATAACTACAACAACAATAAAAATAACAAGGGCAACAAAAGGGAATAAATGAATATTTAAAATAATAGTAATAAGAAGAAGAACAAAAACGCATAGGAGACTGTTAGCATTTGTTTTTTAGATATCAATCACAATTAATAGCTTTGTATTTGTCTTTACAGAAGATGTGAGCATTTCAAAGCATAAAGATTATAGTGTGGGTTATCCTTACACAGAACTGAAATTTCATTAGGTACCGAATTCTTAGGCTTTTGTATACAATGTTTAATCTATATGAACTATGATTTAAAATATCTAGTTCTATCAAGCTATATATGATTGTACATATAAAATAATTTGCATGGGCCTATGTGAGCTAAAAAGTTAACTAGTGCTGGTTATACCATATATAGTATTCTGAAGAGACTATTCTTGTGTTTGTGGAACTTTTGGTGAATTTTTTAATTTAGATGATGTATTTTTATTTTCTATTTTTTTACCTTTGCATTCATTTTTTTCTCATGCTTTTTAAACTCCTAGACCATAGTTATAATAATTGCATTAAAATATTTATCTAAATATCTTAACAGCTGAATCTTGGCTGCCTTTTGTTTTTAGAGTGGAGCTTCTTTTCATTAGTTTTAAGTAAAAGTGTTATTTCTTATTGCATCCTGGATGCATGCGCATCATTTCATGTAGACTATATTTCTGAGCTTTTGTTGATGTTTCAGTTCTGTTACATTCAGTATTTTATATACAGACTACCTCTTGTATTTTTCACTTTTTTAAAAAAAAAAACGAGTTTAGACCTCAGTTCTTAAAGCCTGTTCATGTGACTTAGATGGAGGTCATGTGCAGGCTAAGAGGTTTCAGGTGTTTCAAATGCTAAGTTCTCAGCATTGTTGTTTTACTAATTTAAGTGTATGAAAGCCAGGTGTGGTCTGCTGGATGGCTTGCCGCTTTTTATACAGAAATACTGAGGCTTTACTTTTGAATCTCTCTTTAAGGATTTCTTCCAACTTGTCAGTTCTGTCTATATCTATTGTGCCCTCATCAGAAATATGCACATTCACTACAAAAGATTTCTTGTGTACTTACTATGCTGCTCTGCAACTGTGCAGAATCATGAGAGAGAAAAAACAAAATGAAACCTAGAAACTAAACCTATTTTAGAACATCATAGGCAGCAGTGGTACTCCTATAGGCTTAAAATTTCCTCCCCTCTAGGGAGATACTGGAGGGATTATCATGACACTTTGAAAAGCAATGTGCTTGTGGCATTCCTAAAATCTATCAGTTGATGGTATAAGTTTCTGAACCAGTGTTGCAATCAATACTGAATTGAATGCAAATGACAGTTAATTGGTACCAGCTAGGTTACTGTGTCTCCAGATCAGAAAATTTGGCAGAAAGCAAGATTGCCATAAACCAGCCTAAAGGTTGGTGTTTAAAATTGATCTTACCTACAATTTTCTTTTATTTTGAGTAACTGCTATCTCTGATAAAAAGTGAACAAATACATCTATTTTAGCAGGTTTCCTAATTGAAACAGCACAGTATTTCTATTAAACACTTTAAAAGAAAAATCCTTGTTTTGTTGTAGAATTAGCAGGTACTCAGATAAACTTACTTTTTAGTTAGAAAATACTTTCACTGAACTCACTCACTTTTATGACTAGAAACTTCTTAGGGGATACAAAAGATTACATAATTATCTGATGTTGATCATTTAATCCTTGAGTGGTAACTGTCACAATCAAATCCAAATTAATAGATTTCCAAAGAACTTGTGCTTTTCTTTTTTTTTTTTTTTCAAACTGCTGGCAGTAGCAGGTCTGACATCCTATATATGGATCCTATTGTTAAATATGTGGATTCAGGAAACATTCTAAAGCACACAACACTAATACTTAGTATTATTGAATTATTCATTGACATTCCCTGGATTAATATGGGTAATCATGGCATTAATAAATGCAGGATATGACTCCAAGTAACCCCTTGATCAGCCTACAAGTGTCTGTAACACTTTTCTCATTATTTCTACTTTTATGTATATGACATAGATGCTTATATATAGTTACTTTGCTTATGTTAGGTAAGTGGGTATGTAATTTATTTTGGTTTGTATTAATGACACATTGATACACTGACTTATACATTTATAATTTCATGGAGTTTTATCTTCATTTTTGTTGGGAGTTTCTTGAGGCCACAGTCCTAAATGGGAGTTGTTATGTATCTAAAATGGCATTTGCCATATTTACTAGAGTGATGTGAAGTTATGCACACACATAGCCTATCAAATGGCAACATTTCCATTAATGAAACTTCAAAAATAAGATGATTTCTTAAGGTTAAAAATTGACTCTAAATACTGTTTGCATTAACTTTCAACTATATACAATACTGTTTAGACTATATTTCAAACTGAGGCTTTTATTTTTTTTATCATTTTATTATTTATGTATGTAAAAGTTTACTTATTCATTTTCATTGGGGAGATAATGGTTACGGTGTAATTACTGATGGGCAGGTACAAAATCTCCCTGTGATAGTTCTCTGCTGAGTTCACTCTCAGCCACAACCTAGGTCCCTCTACATCAACATGCTCCCTGGCTCTTTCTCTTCACTCTTCTCCTTCCAGAGTCATTTTCTTGGATGCAGTAAAGGATGCACAGCCTTAAGTTTCACTTGGTGTTTTCTCCTCCCTGCCCCTACTTGTTAAATCCCACAATGGAAGACTACTCAGATGTCAAACTGAGACTTTTAAAACCAATGAGTAGTGTTGCTTCACAACTAACACTCTGCATATTTAAATTGTGGTTAAGAATGCTCCTGGTAAATATTTATATTCTATTTCCTCACCAATTAAGACCAAAGCTCAAAGAAGCCATTATCTTAATTTCTTCCCTGTTGGGACAGATTTTTGTCTACTGCTTGAGACTGCATTGTTTTTCTTACCATAATTCTCCAAATATATTACCTTTGGGGGATACTAACCTTTTGAGCATTTATATATTCAGTTCTATTCCTCAGACTAGATATTTTCTCTGATGGTTTTATTGTGCAACTACCTCCTATATGGACTCTTTTTTTTTTTTTTTTTTTTTTTTTGGTGGGGGGAGAAGGTGGTAAGAATTGTGGCATTATCAGCTAACTATATTATTTTTTTTCTCATCTCATTCAAAAATTTTAACAAGATACTTAATTAACTGAAAAATACAATTAAAAATAAAACTGATGTTCAGTTTATGTTAACTCATAGAGGCGTATTTTACCATGTAAATACTTAACTTTTGTCACTGGTTAAATTCCAAATGTAATACAGATAACCAGCTGAATAGTCATAAACACTATTTATTGCCTAGTTTGAAAATTCTGCATTCTTCATTATGGATGGAAGTAGAAGTCAAAGCATACTGCAGTAGTAAAATATTTCTTATAGATATTTACTATATTTACACCCCTCTTGTTAAAACGTATGAAACAAATAGCCCAAAGTGTGTAACCAATGATTCAAAATAATTTTCATTTACCATATTTGAGCTGAAAGTCTAGCAGATAATCACTTTCATCGGGTTCTTCTTAGAAATAGATTAGGATGCTGAAGCAAATAAAAAAATGTGCTGTTGAGTGACTACTTAATGCAGTGTTGTAAGTGTAAAATATAGTAGACATTTTTAATCCAATAATTTCTGTTTGTACTTTATTTTTCTAAGTATACCAATTCTGCATTGGCTGCGGTTTATATATTGGGAAAATAATCAGAATCTAGAAAACTCATCTAGAGTTTTACTTGATGAACCTTTGCTAAATTATTGGGCCTGGTTTATATAATGGGTTCATGAAGAAACTCCCTATGGAAAAAAATCAATCTTTTCCAGAGAAATTACTCACAAGTGCTACTTTCAGTTTGGTCAGTAACTTTGATCTTACTGTAGATCAAGGACTACAGTTATCTAATGACTTGGATACGACCTCCTCAGCCCATAGATACAAAATTCTCTGTGGTTAAATTGTAGTTGAAATTTATTACACATGAAAAACTAATAGTTTATTTTGCAGAGATAAAGGTGTTAACGAAATTCAGGTTTTCAAAGTGGAAAAATGACATCAGAATCTATTTTTGAAATCTGCTAACCAGAAACATTAAAAAAAAACAAATTTTTATTCATTTGGGTTTCATACAATCAAAGAAAATATAGCAAATTATTCTAGGAAGAATAATTTCAATGAAGTTACCATCTAGATGCTTTCTTGATTTTACATGAACTTTATGGTTCCAGCTGCCTTGGTTAATTCTCAGAATACCAGGCACTGTTTGACTATGTCAGTCTATTGAACATTGAATGTTTCTGCTGATTTATTTTTTGGTAAATTCCAAGTGAAATGATCTTTATGCATTGTGAACAATAAGCACAACTATTTTAATTTAAAACATTTTTAAGTCTTTCAAAAAATTAGTATATAGAAATTTTTCTCATATTTTATTTTTTCTGATTTCCTTTCTGTATAAATAATTCATGGCAATTATAATTCAGTTGTCTAGTGTTTTATGCTGCATTAATAACAAAAATATTAGGTACTGGAATCAGGATTTTTGATGGAAGAAAAAGTATATCAAAAACCATTTTTTGGTTAATATTTATTTATTCCTTTTTGTTGCTCTTGTTGTTTTATTGTTGTAGTTATTGTTGGATAGGACAGAGAGAAATGGAGAGAGGAGGGGAAGACAGAGAGGGGGAGAGAAAGATAGACACCTCAGACCTGCTTCACTGCTTGTGAAGCGACTCCCCTGCAGGTGGGGAGCCGGGGACTCCAACCAGGATTCTTATGCCAGTCCTTGTGCTTTGCGCCACCTGCACTTAACCCACTGCGCTACCACCCAACTCCCATCAAAAACCATTTTTAAAAATATAAACTGAATTGATAGAAATATTATTGAAATTGACTATTTACTTTAGGATTTTAACATGATTTTCAGCATGTTATGGGCATCAATGGTCTTTGAAGGACAGAATTATTCTATTTAAGATCTCTTAGAATGTATCAGTCCCTCCCAGGTAATTTTGTATTCATGTAACATTCAAGGCAAATTAGGATTTGAATTAATCAGATGGGTAATGTATAGACATTGCCATTATTTCACAGAAGGAAAACTTATCAGAAATAGCCTCAGGTTTGTCTAGCATGATTAATTGCATTTTTGTGATCTGAAAAAGCAAATTATTTGCTATTATGGAGATTGACACTTGGAGTTTTAAAGTGCTCTTTTGCTTCTCATGGAAGTTCTTTAATCTGATAATGCCAATTAAGAGTAGTTTTATCTATGATTTTTTATTTTGAATAGAGAGAAATTGAGGCGGAAGGGGGAGATTGGGAGAGAGGTGAGAGAAGGAAACAGGGAGTATAAGAACAAGTGCCACAGTGCTGTTTCATGACTTGTGAAACTTTCTCCCTACAAGTGGGATGTGGGGCTTGAACCAGCATCCTCATTTACTGTAAGGAATGCACTCAACCAGGTATGCCACCACATATAACAAGTAGTACAAATGTAAGGCTGTAAAAGATTTTTAAGAAGGATACTGAGCTGCCATAGAAAGAAGCAGAGGTCACATTCTGTAGAAGCCAGACCTTCCACCTTCTGCATCCCACAATGACCTTGGGTCCATATTCCCAGAGGGATAAAGAATAGGAAAGCTATCAGGGGAGGGGATGGGATACGGAGTTCTGGTGGTGGGAGTTGTGTAAAGTTGTACCCCTCTTATCCTATGGTTTTGTCAATGTTTCCTTTTTATAAATAAAATAAATAAAATTTAAAAACAGTTCATATACCGGAGGAAAAAAAAAGAAATACGTATTTCATAATCTTAATATTCAAGTGTCTTGTTTTTGCAAAGGAAAAACACAGTAGGAAATAACAGAGTGTTATAGCTCTCTGTTGGTGTTTAAATTCATGGTTATCCCTACACAGTCCTGACCTCTTTTTTGGTAAACCTGTGCTATATGGTACAAGTGATTTTTATTTAAAAGAAAAATAGGTATCACAATGCAGTTATATGGGTCCCATAATCTGAGAGGATGGCTAGCTCAGCTTTTATTGTGTGTCCATCCCAGATTCTGAGACATGGTAAAAATTCCTGTAAATCACTATATCCCTAATAAAATGATTTAAAAATAAAAACTAAAGAAATATTTGCTCAGTTCAATGTGTGAACATTACCCAATTAATATAAGCATACTATATCCTAGAACTAACACTTAAGAGAACTGGAGTGGTGGAAGTTAGTGGTATGGTTGTACTATCCTATGCATATAATTCAACAGGCCTAAAGTTAGGTGATTTAGATAAATTTATTAGCATTACTTTGCTAGATCTGGGATTCCTTTACTAAATGCCCTTCCTTTTAATATTTTTTTTACTTCTTTTTTTTTTTTTGCCTCCAGGGTTATTGCTGGGGCTTAGGTGCCTACACCATGAATCCACTGCTCCTGGAGGCTATTTTTTTCCCTTTTGTTGCCTTAGATGTTTTATCATTGCTGTGGTTATTACTGTTGTTGTTGTTGTTGGATAGGACAGAGAAATCAAGGGGGGGAAGACAGAAAGGGGGAGAGAAAGACACCTGCAGACCTGCTTCACTGCTTGTGAAGCTATCCCCCCTCCCTCTGTAGGTAGGGAGCTGGGGGCTCGAGCCAGTATCCTTAACCAGTTCTCGAACTTTGTGCAATGTGTGCTTAACCCACTGCACTATTGCCTGACCCTCTCCCCTTATATTTTAATGACAGTAAAAGAGAGATATCAGAGCACTGTCCAGGTCTAGTTTACAGTGGAGCAGGTGCCTTACATCTGGTATCTTTGTGAGCTCTAGCTTTGAGACCTAAACCCAAGAATTAGGCTCTCTAGTCTTTGGCATCACCCTGACCCCAGTAAGTGTTGTTCAAAAGTAGTGGTCACTTTTTTATATTTCAGTGGAAATACAGAGTAAAAGGATAGTCATTGCCATTTTTCCTTTGGCATAACAAGTATAAAAAATACCTTTGTATAATTAGATGTTTTGTTCATGTTGGTTCAATTTTTTAAGTTTGGATTCTCTTATATCCTGTTTAGCAAATATGGCAACTGGAGACTTAGAAATAATTATTTTATGACTGTCTCTCATTTATGTTCAGTTTCTTGAATAAATAAATATGTTAATGTTTTGAGTCTCTTAACTCTTTGTAAAAAAAAAAATCAGCCTTGACTTGGGCTTCATTTTGTTTTACCTCATGATTTTGTACCTGAAAGCAGTCCTTGGCTTCATCAAGGATACCAGTGACAAAACCATCAACAGCAGCTAAACTCTTCTACTTAATGTTCCTAAAGTTGTTTACTTGGACATTATTTACTTTTTATCTTTTGTGATTTGTTTTACAAAATTCAATTTCTACTTTTCAGTAGTAGACTGTCATTAGTTTCAAAATCTTGGTTTCTCATGAACAATCTTGAGAATGACTTAGTGCAGTACTTTCACAAAATACATATGCATTTCACTGCTTAATGTGTACTGACTTTGCTATAAAATATCTTTAACTTTTATGATTAGCTATTCCAGTGTATCTCCCAACTCCATAGACATGCATAAAACATTGGATGATTATGCTGTTTGAAATCTCGCTTCAAAGACTGCAATTTAAATAATTAGGAAATTGGTAAAATATTTTTCTTGCATGTTATTTATAATTTTTTTCTCCAAACTACTAAAACACATCTTTGTAAAATACTGTAATTGATGCAACTAGCATGCACCAGGTGTCACTTCTGATTCTTTAAAAACAGAATTTGGTTAACCACAGTAATAAAATATTCTTATGGGCAGATTCTGTGCACTAACATTTACCCTGATAAAACAAGTGACATCAGCATATTGTCTATTGGATCTGACATAAAATATATCAGATGAAAGATTAGTCCACACACCTTGCTGCAGAAAAAAAAAAAAGCCAAACTTGGAGATTCTTAGCCTTTATAATACCTTTATTTTTTTTCTAAATTACAATATATGGAAATAATTGTTTTAATTAGGTCTAACCATAAACTGGAAATTAAAAAAAAAACAATATAAATGAAAATGAAATATTTAGCCTTCATTTTCTAAGAGAAGCCTAAGTATAGTTTTTAAGATTTATTTATTTACCCTACAGCATTCAAGTCTTTATCTGTTGTACTGCCTCCTGGGCTCTACGCCAAAATATTACTTAAATCCAAAGTGTCCAACCACAATGTTTTGTTTGTTTGTTTGTTTGTTTTTTTGCCTCCAGGGTCATTGCCTGGGCTCGGTGCCTGCACCATGACTCCACTGCTCCTGAAGGTCATTTTTCCCCTTTTGTTGCCCTTGTTGCTGTTATTGTTGTCATTGCTGTTGTTGTTGGATAGGACAGAGAGAAATAAAGAGAACTAGGAAGACACGGGGAGAGAAAGACACCTACAGAGAGGCTTTAGGCTTGTGAGGTGACCCCCCCCCCCCCCCCCCCGCAGGTGGGGAGCCACCGGGGGCTTGGGGCTTGAACTGGGATCCTTAAGCCTGTCCTTGTGCTTCACACCAAGTGCGCTTTACCCAGTGTGCTACCACACAGCCTCAAACCAAAGACAATGTTTTAATATTTTAATTAATTTTTAAAGATTTTTAAATTTTTTATATTTATTTATTTACCCTTTTGTCGCTTTTGTTTTTTATTGTTGTAGTTATTGTTGTTTTTATTGATGTCATTGTTAGATAGGACAGAGAAATGCAGAGAGAAAGGGAAGACAGGGGAAGAGAAAGACACCTACAGACCTACTTCATCGCCAGACTCCCAATATTTTAATTTATTTAAAGATTTAGAGACCCAAATACTATTCTAGCATATATGATGGTAGGAATCAAACTCAAAACTACGTTTGAAAGTCTAGTGCTTAGTCTACTGTACTACCACCCAGTTAATAGTATAAGCACTTTTAAAAAAGAAAGGGAAGGGAGTCAGGCAAAAGCGACCCCCCTGCAGGTGGGGAGCGGGGGCGAGGGGGGTGGGCTCAAACCCGGATTTTTGGTCTGGTCCTTGTGCTTCGCATCATGTGCGCTTAACCCACTGTGCTACTGCCCAGCCCCCAAGCTTTCCTGCTCTTTATCGCTCTGGAAGCATGGACCCCGGATAATTATGGGGTGCAGAAGCTGGAAGGTCTGGCTTCTGTAATTGCTTCCCTGTTGAACATGGGTGTTGGCAGGTCAATCCAGACTCCCAGTCTGTCTCTGTCTTTCCCTAATGCAGCAGGGATCTGGGGAGGTAGGGTTCCAGGGTACTTTGGTGAGATCTTCTCTGTGGAGAAGGCAGGTTGGCCTCATGGTAGCATCTACATCTTGGTGCCTGAAAAAGCCTTAAGATATAAAGCAGAACCACAACAAGGCTACAACAAGAGCAACAAAAGGGGGGGAAATGGCTGCCAGGAGCAGTGGATTCATGGTGCAGGCACCGAGCGCCAGCAATAACCCTGGGGGCAAAAAGAAAAAGATATAAAGCAGGAAAAAATTGTTTAATAGTCAAAAACATAAAGACATTTAACTATATGTCAACTTTCATGAGTAAAAAGAAACCTAAAATGGCATTATCTCCCTTAAGATATTTTTGTCAAACTGATAAAACTGGATTATCTTAATCCAGTTACAGAGATTTACATGATACAAAATTGAATTTACTTGTTGAATGGACTATGTCTGCTTTTGGTTAAACTGATAGCTAAAATTTTTTTCAGAGATAAAATCTGAGGAGCTAAGAAAAATACTAACCCATAATATTTTTTAAAAAAGAACATTTCTTGCAGCCCGTGAACCTCAGTGTTATTCCTCCTACTTCTTTCTATGAATACATCAGTCTTTCAAAATGCCTCCTTGATTTTTAAGAAGTTAGCTGTCTTTTTGAATTGTCAGACCTTCAGGGAAAAACTTATTTCAAATCTTGACCCATGTTTCTTATTTATTCATAATTCTAGATAGGCTCTAAAAGATTTTGTAATAGTTTTATATACTTTCTGGTTTCTTCTCACAATGGTTATAGGGCTTTGTGAATTGCTTAATATATTATTATCTAAAGAAAAATTGGTCTAATGGACCAAGAAATCACTCACAGATTATATACGCATGTTTTCAGGAATTTTAAACTTTATTTCATAAAACCGAGAAAACCCATGTGTTGATGGATGCATGGGCAGAGAGAGAGAGATCGATCCTGAAAGCCCTGACTCACATGATGACAGGCTCACCTAGGCAGGGAGACAAAGAGAACTAGTGTACTCTAGAACATACAAGGACTTGGGTACGATCACCAAGAAGCAGGTAAGGAGCCCCATAAATAATACAAGTGTTGTGATGTCTCTTCTCTTCTGACTCTTTCTATACAAAATCGAGTAGGGAATAAAAGATCTGCCAAGAGTAGTGCGATTACAAAGGTTCAAAGTCCTGGATTAAAAAAGTACATTGATTTAGCTGGATTTATAGAAAGACGGTTTTGTAGAACTTTTTTTTTCTTTTATTTATTGGGGAATTCATGTTTTACATTCAACAGTAAATACAATAGTTTGTACATGCATAACATTCCCCAGTTTCCCATTTAACAATACAACCCCCACTATGTCATTCATCATCCTTCATGGACCTGTATTCTCCCCACGCACCCACCCCAGAGTCTTTTACTTGGGTGCAATACGCCAATTCCATTTCAGGTTCGACTTGTGTTTTCTTTTCTGATCTTGTTTTTCAACTTCTGCCTGAGAGTGAGATCATCCCATATTCATCCTTCTGTTTCTGACTTATTTCACTCAACATGATTTTTTCAAGGTCCATCTAAGATCGGCTGAGAACTTATAAAGATTTTGATGGTATATTTTATACTAACAATGTATCTTGGATTATGGATTTAATGAACAGTCCCTACATTTCTGTGTAACATATTTACCTAGGTGTTAAGTTATGCCCAATATTTGCAACACCGCCTTGCAGGTAGGAATCAGGATTTGAAGAAGGGTCCTTGAACATGATGACATGTGCATTCAACCAGGTGTACCAGCACTCAAGTCCCTACAATTCAATTTCAATGTAGAAAATGTATTAATGCCTACTTTTTGGGCTAAGAACACAATACTAGTTATATTTTGTATTTTTTTAAATACAAGTCTTCAGTCTTTTGAAGCATTTTACTATCAATTGATCATTTTTATGTTGAAAACTCTTAACAATGTTTTAACATTAGAAGTGATTTTCCTTTATCATTTTAGTGTTGATCCATAAGAACTATTTTGAGGGGGCCAAATGGCGGTGCTCCTGGTTGAGCGCACATGTTACAGTGCACAAGGGCTCGGGTTCAAGCCCCTGGTCACCACCTGCAGGGGAAAGCTTCATGAGTGGTGAGGTCTGCAGGTCTCTCTCTCTCTCTCTCTCTCTCTCTCTCTCTCTCTCTCTCTCCCTCCCCCCATCAATCAATCTATCTATCTATTTATCCATCTCCCTCTATCTCCCCTTCCCTCTGTTTCTGGTTGTCTCTATCCAATAAATAAATGATAAAAAAAAATAAAAAGAACTATTTGGAGGATTTTGTTGCTTTTGCTTTTAGCTAGATTTTGTGAATGATAAATGTCCTATAAAAACATATGGTTGAGTTTGCTAATGATTAAAAATGGTTGTCTGAAATAGAGCCTTCTTAGTGACTTAAAAATCAAAACAGCCATCAAAAAGCAAAATTAAAAAGAAAAAGAAAAATTTTGGCGTTTGGGTGCTGGTGCTGGTGCTCCCAGTGGAGCATACAGGTCACCATGGTGAGGGGCCCAGGCTCAAGGACCTTGTCCCCATTTAGGAGGGAAGTTTCATGTGCAGTGAAGCAGTATTGCAGGTGTCTTTCATTCTTTATTTTCCCTTTTGCTTTTTAATTGTTGTCGTCATTATTGTTGTTGTTATTGATATCATCATTGTTGGATAGGACAGAAAGAAATGGAGAGAGGAGGGGAAGACAGGGAGAGAAAAAGATAGACACCTACAGACCTGCTTCACCGCCTGTGAAGTGACACCCCTGCAGGTAGAGAGCAGCTGGAGGCTAGAACTGGGATCCTTCTGGAACTGGGGTGCCAGCCCATGTGCTTTGCACCAAGTGCACTGAACCCGCTGCACTACTGCCTGACCCCCCTCTTTCATTCTTTATCTCACGCCTCCCTTTCAGTTTCTCTGTTATATCAAATAAGGGTAAAGGGGGGGAATAAATCATTTTAAAAAATTCCAGAATATAATAAATGTATTTGTAAAATGATGTGATAAGTTTTTGTGCCAGTGGTAGAAGTCATTATATATCATCAAGGAATTGATAACAGGCTTAATTTTCAAAGGACTTGGGGTTCAGGAAATAAAATATGCATAGACAGATATGATCAGCACAAATATATTTGTTCATTATATAAAGACACATATAGAAATATATTATCATATTCCTAGCATTTTTTCTGAAAAATAACTTATCTAAGAATTTAATATGCGTACAGGTAATTTACCCAGATTCTAATAAGTACAGGATAAAACTTGGTCCAGACTGATTTTTCTCTCCCTCTGAATTACCATCCAAACTAAGAAGATAGTTTATATAACAGTGTATAGTTGCAAACTCATTCATGGAAAAGTAACTAGCAGTAGGACAAAGATAGGACATTTCATTACTACATACTTAGAAAATTGAACATAGTTACCTAGTAGTATCATAACCAATTCTAATTTCATTTATAACTTGCTATGTACGTTCTAACATTTAGTGTTTGCAGAATGTTATTTCATCTACTTTCATGTTATTTTAGTGAATAATACTGTTCATGCCCCCAAATCTACAAATGACACAAGCTTGTAGATATATCTGCCTATATATGCAGAATCCATCATAAAGGCTTTACCTTGTCATTTGGTAACACTTCCAGAGTTTTTCTATGTAAAATGTAATTATTAAGTAGATAAATAGGAATTAAAACTAGTAAAATTAGATTAATGATAACTTTATTACAACTGAAAAATCCTAATATGAATTTACCTTCATTCCGAGAATTATTTGTTTTAATCATTTGCCATACTATGAACATTGGTCAATAGTATTATAGAAACTCTTCCAGTCCCATTAAAAATGTTTTTAAATTATTTATAAAAATAAAAATGCTATCATTTTTTTAAAAAAAGAGGTTCATTTGGGTAGTACTTTACTACCTTTACATGCTAACTCAAGAAAATTAAAATAGATGGTAGAAGCTGATATAGAAAGAGATTAACTCAATCTAGTATAAACCGAGAAGTGTGAAATTCTCTAAAGATTACATGAGATTTGAATGCTAAGAAATGTTCATTAAAAATTATAAAGTTCTTTTAAGTTAGAGGCATTTCTGATTTTGTTTTATCTCAAAATGTATTTAAAATATTATGTTCTGATATACAGAACTCCATTAAGATATGTATGACTTAGCTTAGAATGTATCAAACTGTTGCCTTTACTCTTAGTAAAGGTGTTTAAGTAAAACAGAAGGGCGTCTAAATGTACATTGTGTTTATATTTATTTTTCTTTCCTTTAACAAGAATACATTGAAATACCACTTTCTGTGGTTGTCACTGTGGCAAACAAGGCAAAAGATGAATATAATAAACACCTCACTTCAAAGATCTCACTCTTGTCAAAATACGAACATATAAAACTGTTGAACACTGTTAAAAACTAAATGGGAAAAAATGGAGCTACTATTCATACTTTTTTTTTTTTAATCTTGGAGCAAGATCATTTAACCTTCCTAAAAGCATCAAGAAAAGCTTAGTAATGAAGGAGCAGTTTGAGAGGCAAAATAGAATCCAGTTGACAAGAAGGCATACTTTAAGAAAAGTTATGAAGTCTGGGGAAATGCCTATGGTGAGAAGAGCTGGCTTTTGGTTTTGCTGAAGTATGGCCTGAGAGGGGAATGGGAGCAGAGCAAGGTCATTTGTGGTCAGGGAGAAGTGTCTTTTATGGGGCATTATGGATAACTTAATGTGTACTGTGGACTGATAGAGCTTATGTTTCTTTTTGAAGGAAAATACTAGGCAAACTATAAAACACCTTTCATAATTACATCCGACATAAAAATTAATGAAGGATTGTAATGAATAAACTGACTATTAGGAAAAATCATCTTGAGAGCTACTCTAGATGACTTTGAACAAAAGAAAATAGCATGCAGAAAAACTAGTGTTTGCTCATCTTTATTGTTACAAATAGCTGTATTTATATATGTCCCATTTATGTTAGATATTGTCTTAGTGTATTCCATTGTAATGTCAAGGGAACATCTATGAAGATAGTTAGTTGATATCCTGTCCAGTACCTTGGCAAAGTAACACAGAGGGGATTAAAGGTGATGTGACCCCCTCCTCTCCAGGGAAATGCATGTATGAGAGAATGAGAGAAAGTAAGGAGGGATCTGGAAAAAAAAGATAAATGAGTCTTCATATCATGATGTGAAACTAATGTAGAATAAAGGAAAAGGGATTGAGAAATGGGTAGGTTCTAGACCACTGTGGACTTCAGAGTAGCTTTGTTGAGGCTCTCAGGTAATGTTCAGTTCAAAGTCAGTAGTTAATAAGGCCCATTGGCTCATCATTTTAGGTCTGGCCTTGTTTTGTACCCATCCTGTGAGCTGACCTAGGAAGCATGGCCTCATAGAAAGTGTAGTGATGGGTTTTAGAAGAGAGAAATCAGCAACTCTTGGTCAGTTGTGATTTTTCCAAGTTTGGATACCTGTGAGAACCAGTCTTAAAACCAGGAATAAATGAGTTAAGTTGTGACTCTCAGTACAAATTTGAATGGTTAAGAGCTTCAGCATGGAAACAGCAATGTTGATACAACTATGAAGCTCTCAGAAGCACAGGCTTGTGTGGAGATGCACAGACTGCAAACCAAAGAGATCAGCTCTGCTTGCTGTCTTCACAATTCTGATCACTTGGTGAAGAAGAAAACACCAGAGAGTTTGATCATTCTTAAATAGTTAAGAGTGGCATACCCTTAATGATTGAGATGTTTTACATCTGTGGGATTTCACCACTCATGAGCCAACTTTTTCATTCAAAACAGAAAGAAAGCAAGGAACACTGAAACACTAGGGTGCCCAGGTGCTGATAAATACTGTTGTGGAATACTAGGGTTCACACCTGCTCACATGGCAAGGTGTGCATCCTACCTGGTGGATTCTCTCTCTCTCTCTCTCAACCAGAAATTTCATTTTTAGTAGTTTGAGGGTTACAGCAGAACTGGGAATACAAAGAGGTTTCCCATGGGGGGGAAAGGTGTGTTCACTATGGTAGTAGCATTATTGCCCTCAAACCACTGTGCTCCACCTACTCCCAACCCCAGGAAACCTTTGTTTCTATGGTTCCACATTTTCCATAATGTGATACAGTTGTAATTACACAGAATGCAGCCTTTTCAGATTGATTTCTCTCATTCAACAATATGCATTTATAGTTCTCCACGTCTTAATGTGACTTGATATCTCCTCTCTATTTAACACTGAACCCATTGTCTGAATTTACTAGTTACATGCACTCACTTCTTAGTTTTGGCAACCATATCTATGATCACTGTTCACATTCAGATTTTTTTTTTCATTTTTTGCCTCCAAGGTTATCGTTGGGGCTTGATACCTGTACTATGAATCCACTGCTCCGGGAGGCTATTTTCCCCCCATTTTTGTTGCTCTTGTTGTTATTGTTGTATAGGGCAGAGAGAAATTGAGAAAGGAGGGGAAGAAAGAGAGGGTGAGGAGATAAAGAGACCTGCAGACCTGCTTCACCGCTTGCAAAGCAAGCGTACCTGTAGATGCGGAGCCAGGGGCTCAAACCAGGATCCTTGAGCCCTTCTTTGTGCTTCATGCCATATGCGCTTAACCCACAAAGCTACCACCCAACCCCCTCATATTCAGATTTTTTTATGCTGATATGTTTTCTTTTCTGTTGGATGAACATAGAGGATAGCTTTGCTGGATCAGATGATATATATTTGTGTTTTTCGTCTTCGTGTGTGTGTGTGTGTGTGTGTGTGTGTGTGTGTGTGTGTGTGTGTGTGTGTGTGTTTTGCTGTCGAGAAGGTGACTTAAAGTACATACCTGCATATATGAAGCCAGGCTTAGGGCTCCAGTCATGCCTATATCAGAGTGCGGCTTAAACTTTTCTTCTAGTAAAATTATCATCTTCAGTGTGTTTAGTTTGTTATTGCTTCCAGTTGCTGGCACTACAAATCCACTGCTTCTGGCAACTTTTCTTATTTATTTATTTACTTATTTATTCCCTTTTGTTGCCCTTGTTATTTTATTGTTGTAGTTCTTATTGATGTTGTCGTTGTTGGATAGGACAGAGAGAAATGGAGGGGGGGGAACAGAGAGGGGGAGTAAAAGACAGACACTTGCAGATCTGCTTCACCGCCTGTGAGTGAACCCCTGCAGTTGGGGAGCCAGGGGGCCAAACCAGGATCCTCACACCAGTCCTTGAGCTTTGCGCTACGTGCGCTTAACCTGCTGTGGTACGCTTGACTCCCACATTTTTGTTCTTGAAAGGAGCTTGGAAGTTACCTTTCTCTCCTAAGAAAAAGGCCCAACTCTTTTTTTTTTTTTTTTTTTTAACTTTTCATTTATTAGGACAGAGAGAAACTTAGAAAAGAGGAGAAGGTAGAGAGAGGGGAGAGAAAGACACCTGCAGACCTGCTTCACTACTTGTGAAGCTATCCATGCAGGTGGTGAGCGGGGGCTCGATCCAGGATCCTTGCTCAGGTCCTTGTGCTTGGTACTGCGTGCACTTAACCCAGTGAACCACTGCCTGTCCTCAGTGTATTCAGTTTTGTGTGACACCATCACACTGTGTTCCCGGTCTGTATTGTTTTTGCATTCCCACCAGTAACATATGAGATATGGAATAAGTATAAAGCATTGTTGACTTTGGCATAAGATGGTACCAGGGATTGAACCTGTAACTTCTATGACTTCAGGCTTTCAGATTTGCAAATTCTTGCAATCATAGGTTTAACTAAACTATCTCCCTGGTCCTCTTTTTCTTTTTTTTTTGGAATAAATTTGTTCAATTATGTGATTTTCCACAGTAATAGTCGATCACATTTTATATAAAATGATGGAGCCAGTTGTGGTATTGAAATAAGGCCTATAATTTAATAATAACAATGAGAGTTGACTTACAAAGATTAGATAGGTAATAGAAAGTGAGAATAAGAAGACGTGGGGAATTTTGAGGTTAGTGCAGAACTGGTAAACTAAGAAATGAGACAAAAATTGGTTAAGAGACAATGCTGGATCAAAGTTGAAATCATTATTTCATTTTGTTAAAGTAGATTTTAAAGGAAGTTAGTATTGTTTATATATAAATACTGTAAGTGGGATCTTTTGCCAGTTTTACTTTTTAACTACACAGCAATATTGTTATTTCACTAATATGCCTCTAAAACAATTACTTAAAATTCATTAATTTTTTCCCCATAGAACCAAGATAATGTGTAATTATCTATTTCAACATAGCCTTAAATATGCCGAAGCAATGACAGAAGACATGCAATGAAAGTAGTGTTGCTTCACCAAATGAATAGTAATGAGTGTTAAAATGTCAGTGTGTGGTGCCAGGAAGTACAGTTTTGAGATGAGATACTGAACCATGATGTTAGTTCCTTCAACCAATGATCAGTCTAGAACTACTTTATTAAAAGAAGGCTGGTAGTGTGTGTAAATAAACATGCTTCTAACATCACTAATTGCTATCTTTTCGCTGTACAGTCAGACTTTAAAAGTGTGTACTTTATTTTGACTATTACTACTGTTTATGAAAACTGATTATGAAATTTTAGTTATTATACTTTCTAGTATTATTGAACCTATACTAAACATTTTTATTTCATTCAAGCAGTATTTTGAATTTATGCAGTTTTCTTTTTCTATATATATATATTTTTAATTTTTATCACTTTTATTTATTCATTTATTTATTTATTGCATAAAGACAGCCTGAGATGGAGAGGGAAGGAGTAGGTAGAGAGGGAGAGAAACTAAAAGATGTTTGCATCCCTGCTTCACCACTCACAAAGCTTTCCCTCGGCAGGTGGGACCTGGGGCTTTGAACCCAGGTCCTTGTTCATTGTAACATGGGCACTCAACCAGGTACTCTACCACCTGGCCCCCTCCCTATATTTCTTCAATGACTTTTTTCTTAGTGACTTAAATATTATATTGTAACTATAGTCATTATGCATTATCTTCCAGATCCAGCCAGCATATGCAGATAAAGTTTACTTGACTTGTTTTCAAATGCACTGAATGACATTCAAGGTTTCAGTAGTAAACGTTCACTATTCCTAGTTACCCTAGTTAGTTGTTTGAGGCATAAGTAGTTAATCCTTTGTTTACTTAACCTCATTTTCATAAAGCCAAACAGTTGTTACTCCTTGTGCTTGATGTTATTCTTTAATGCTTTTTGGATTTAATGGTCTCTGGCTTTTTAAGAAAAGTTATGTTAATTTTCAGTAGTTCAGTGTGTTTCTTGTTTTTTCAACCAGCTGAACCTCAACTCCACCAATAATAATATCCTCATTTAATAGATTTAGAATGCAAAAAAATTCATATTACCACAATATATTTCTCCATCTAAGAAATTACACATATAACTTTAATATTCTTCATTGTCATAATTAAATTCATGGTCATCTTCCAATAGTCATCTTATTTTTAAATTAATTTTACTATAAGATAATATTTCATTATTAAGAATAATTAGAAACTATCCATTTACCACTTAGTGTGAAAATTAATACATAATAGTTTTTTTTATTTTTAAATTTTTTTATTTAAGAAAGGATTAGTGAACAAAAGCATAAGGTAGGAGGGGTACAACTCCACACAATTCCCACCACCCAATCCCCATAACCCACCCCCTCCCATGGTAGCTTTCCCATTCTCTATCCCTCTGGGAGCATGGACCCAGGGTCGTTGAGGGTTGCAGAAGGTAGAAGGTCTGGCTTCTGTAATTGCTTCCCCGCTGAACATGGGCGTTGACTGGTCGGTCCATACCCCCAGTCTGCCTCTCTCTTTCCCTAGTAGGGTGTGTCTCTGGGGAAGCTGAGCTCCAGGACATATTGGTGGGGTCTTCAATCCAGGGAAGCCTAGCCAGCATCCTGGTGGCATCTGGAACCTGGTGATTGAAAAGAGAGTTAACATATGAAGCCAAACAATTTGTTGAGCAATCATGGATCCCAAGCTTGGAATAGTGGAGAGGAAGTGTTAGGGAGGTACTCACTGCAAACTCTAGTGTAATCCTGCTTTCAGGTATATATTTTGCAGTAGTTTATGGATACGTGTGCACATAAGCTCTCTCTCACAGAAACTGGTATATATCTAGGTTATGGGACTTTGTTAGAAAGTGAACTACCTGAGATGAAATTAGAGTGTACTATTAAAGGAAAGGTCTCACCCAAGTAATGAAGCTGAAGGGTTGTCATTCCACACGTGAAGTCTCTGGATACAGTCTGAGGTGAAGCATGTTGAGATGGCAATCGTTGCTTTGGTTAGGTTGTGATCGGCGGATGCAATATTATTTGGTTTGAATTGGGAGATGCATACGGGAAAGTGGGCCCTATCCAAGGGTGCCAGGACTGGGGGAAGTAGGGGCTCTATAGTGAAGATGTGAGGTTCCTGCTGTCTTAGGGTTCAAAAAGACAATCAATAGTTAATATTATTATCACATTATTTGTTAATTGGGTTAACTTTGAAAAGTCCCTTTGTTATGGTTTGCTGTACAGTACCCAGTATCTTGTATATAGCTGTGCTATTGGAAGCTTCTAATCTACTTGGTCTAGGCTTTTGAGAGAGTCCGCATATCAAATATGTAGCCTATATATTAAAAAGATTCAGTTTGTCTTTTGAGAAACTTTGAGACATACAATTGATTTCCCCCTCTCATATTAATTAACTACTGATTTATATGTCTACATTTTGCTAGGAGTGTACATAAACACCATTCCCACCACCAAAGGACTGTGACCCATCCCTCCCGCCCACTCCCACCCCCCACTGGCCCAGGAAGCTACATGTCTACCCCTCACCACTGGGTTTTTACTTTGGTGCCCTACTTACAATTTGATCAGGTCCTGCTTTTAGTTTCCCTTTCAGATCTTCTAAGTCAGCTTCTGTTGATGAGTGGGATCATCCCATACTCATCTTTATCTTTCTGACTTAGTTCACTTAACATAATTCCTTCTAGCTCTGTCCAAGATGGGTCAGAGAAGGTGGGTTCATTGTTCTTGATAGCTGCATAGTATTCCATTGTGTATATATACCACAGCTTTCTCAGCCACTCATCTGTTTTTGGGCACCTGGGTTGCTTCCAGGTTTTAGCTATTATGAATTGTGCTGCTATGAACATAGGAGTACACACCTCTTTTTGGTTGGGTGTTATGGAGTCCTTAGGGTATAACCCCAGGAGAGGAATTACTGGATCATATGGATCATCAATTAGAAACTATCCATTTACCACTTAGTGTGAAAATTAATACATAATAGTTTTTTAAAAATATTTTATTTATTAGTGAGAAAGGCAGAAAGAAAGAAAGAACCAGACATCACTCTGGTACATGTGCTGCTGGGAATTGAACTTGGGACCTCATGCTTCAGAGTCTATGCTTTACCAACTGTGCCACATCACAGACCACACATAATAGCTTTTTACTCCCTCCTTGAGAGATAACTACTGTCTAGCCATTTATTATTAGGTACTTATGTGCACATTTACTATATAAAATCTAAAGATGTTTTAACTCATCAATGGTAGAGGACTAGAAAAAGAGAAACAGATCACTAGTATATATAATTCTGGATATTAAACTGAGAACCTCATGTTTGACAATCCAATGCTTTAAGTAATGTGCCACTTTTTAATTTATTTAGCCATTACTAAATAAATGTTAATTAAACAATGTGTACATTGTTTTATATACTTTAGTAAACATTAATATCTATCTTAATACATACTTTAGTATTAATATATACTTTAGTGAACATTAATACGTATATTATCTTTGTAAAAATATTTTCCATTATCATCTATTTCAGTTTTGTATTTATTTACTTATTTATTCATTCATTTATTCTGGATAGAGACTGAAGAATTGAGAAGGAAGGGGGAGGGAACATAACACTGCTTTACCACTCTTGAAGCTCACCCAACCCAGCAATGGGTACCAGGGATCTAACCAAGATCCTTGAGCATTGTAACATTGGCTCTGTACCGGGTGTCCACCACCTGACCCTGTAACCTCTAATATTAACTGTTCTGTATTCATTGTAGTAAAATACCAATTTTAGATAAGAAATTATAAGCTACTATTTCCAGTGTCCTTAAGATTTTTTTTAAGAATTCTTTTTATGAGAGCAAAAACAAGCACCACTTAACTCTGGTATTTGGCAGTACTGGGGATAAAGTCTGGAGCCCCTGGGACGTCAGACATGCAAGTTCTGAGTTCATATGCTGACCTATCTCCCTGGATCCAAATTTTATTTTCATACTCTGACTTTTTATGTATTTGTGGACCAATGACATTTTTTCACTGACATTTTCCCACTAATGACATCATATTAATAGCTCTAATTGTGTAAAGCCAGGCAGCTATTATGTTGTTCCTATGATTTCAGAAATTTTAAAACTTGCCCAGAACCCACAACCAGTATATATATGTAATTACTAATAAAATGTGAGGGTGAATTTCTTTGGTTTGGGCCCCATGCCTTTAACTAGTGCTCTGCTGTGTAGATATACCATTATCACTTATTTGTTGCTTTATAACTAACTTACTATGGCTTTTGAGTAGGACTAGGATTTTAGGCAAAGGTAAGTGCCTGAGTTAGAAATAGCTGCTTTGACTAGATGCTTCATAAATGCTATTTCTTTCACCTACTAACCACTTAAGTGAATAGTCTTCTCATGCTTTATTATTCAGTGGCTAAAGAGACTTAATGTACTGCCATTGATCAGAAGAGGACAGATAAGTAATTCTGGAGTCCAGCTTTGCTTGACCATACAGACTATGTTGTGTGATTTGAATTAAGAGACACTACATATATTACCATACTCTAAATGTTTGAGATGAAGAAAAACTATATAGTCATTTTAGTACATTTCTAAGATTTGCTGACACAAAATATAAAATTGATCTTTAAAAATGAAAAGAAATAATGAATCAAATTCAAAAGGGACCAAGTTCAATATAGAAGCAAGATATAAACTGTTTCTATTTGATTAAATATGGGATGAAACTATCATCCAAAAGCCAAACAGGGAAAAGCTTAAAATTCTGACTTCAGAATTGGGATTAGTCAAAGAATGATAAAATACTAAGAAAACATTTAGAGATTTCCTTTAAAGTTTATAGGAATTTTATGTAGATAAAGAATCAAATTTTTATTTACATTACTTTGTTTAAAGGCATTGTTAAAAATAAAAACTACTATAACAGAATATCTTTTAATATACACGGTTAAGGTTATTATGTGACCTCCCCAATTTACCCAATTCTGAGTTAGTAGAAACATTTTTGAACTCTTGAGACTTGACCATAAAACCTAGGTTCATACTAACCAAATGAACCCTGTGTAGTTACTTTTCCACTGCACAAAAAACAAAAACAAAAAAAGTCTACTTTGGTGTTTTTCTAGACAGACACACAGTATACTTAGAGGTAGCTCTCAACTGTAAATATTTTACCAGAATGTGATTTATTGCCCTCATCTGAATCCTTATGTATTATCCATCTTATTCAGTAGCAGAAACCATCATGAAGGTAACTTTTCCCAAATGGGTTTTCTGTGAAACATAATTAGCACATAATAAGCCTGTGACATTTATAAGGAAATTACCCTGCATCATGGAATATATATCTTGTACATAGCACATATTCCATATATTGTTTTGTTCCTAACTATATTGACTATCGCTTCTGTTTCGTGTGTGTGTGTGTGTGTGTGTGTGTGTGTGTGTATGTCTGTGTGTGTAGAGGGTATCTTACATTTTTTTGAAAATGAACCCAGGAGTGGCCTATAGAAACCTCTCTGGTTCTTACAGATGTGAAAAATAAATAAGATTATAACAGTTCAAAATAGAAACATAAAGAGAAGTTAAAAAGGGGAGAGATTCCCCCAACTCCTAGGCACAAATTTAAAACACTTGGCAGAGGACTTAGAGAAGCAAGAGGATTTAAAATGACATTAAGCATTCCCTTCCCCAGAAAGAAGATACCAGAGATTATTTTATTTTATTAGTGATTTAATATTGATTTACAAAATCACATGTAAACAGGGGTATAGCCGTCCTACCACCAGTGTGCTGGATCTCTAACCCTCTACTGTAAGCTACAGACAGTTTTCCTGAGGTTGCAGTCATGGGTCAGCTTTATTTCTATAACTATCTGTCTATATTTGTATATAATTGCCACTTTAAAAATTTTTTGTTATTGGATAGAAACAGAGAAATTGAGAGAGAAGGGGGAGATAGAGAGGAAGAGAGACAGAGATAAACACTGCAGACCTAATTCACTGCCTGTGAAGCAACTCCCCTGCAGGTGGGGGGCCAGGGGCTCTAACTGGGATCCTAACTGGTCCTTGCGTTTTGTGCTACGTGTGCTTAACCCGCTGCACTACCGCCCGACTCTCAATTGCCTCTTTATTTTTTTTAAAGGTCCCATCTTATCTTCCTTTCCAAGCTAAACAGAACCCTATTACTACATCTAAATGCCCTTCTCTTTTTTCCTACTCTCTCCCCAGGTCCTGATGAAGGTGGAGTTCAGAGTCCTTTTATCTTCTTCCTCCTATCACTTCTCCTCCACTGAGACTGTGGATTGAAACTATTTTGGGGTGCAGAAGTTGCAGAATTCTGGCTTCTGTTTGCTTCTCCACTGGATGGGTGTTGGCAGGTCAATACATACCTCCAGCCTGTTTCTGTGTTTCCCAGTGGGGCAGGGCTATGAGAAGGCTAGGCCCCAGGACCTGTAAAATGCAAGCCAGCATCTGGTTCCAGTTCCCTTTTCTCCAGGCCATGGAAGTTTCTGGAAATCAGGGCCAATTGGCGAGGGGTGGGATCTCTGCAAGTTGCAACTGTTCCACTTTGTTGACAGATCAGTCTCCCCAAAATCTTTTTTTTAATCTTTATGATTATAGTCATTACTATTTTACTGGAGCACTGTTCAAATATGGCTTATGCTGTAGCCAAAGATTGTCCCCAGGTGTAGGAGACTCTTGCATAAAAGCCTTTTTACATAACCATCATATTAAGTTTCCTGCTCTTCTTTAAGGAACCTTTATTTCAAACAGAAATCTACAGTTCACCTTCGGATCCCCCTTCAATTTTCATAGATTAACCCTGAAATGAAGAAAGAGGATAAAGGAGTCAGTCTGAATCATCAGTGCAATACACCATAGTCATTAGTGAATGAACTTAAGTACCCCAAATATTTATTGTACATTTGACATAATTAATGTTGAACTTAATGTTATTCTATTGAGAAGAATAATTGGAAGAGAAATGTAAGAGGCTAGAAATGAAGAAATATGAAAAACCGTTTTCTGTGGCATCTGAATGACCATCCATTCTAGTCTATTGAAAAGTTCCTAAATGGGACACTAAGTGAAACAAATCAAAAGATGCAAACACCAAAATCGCTGCTACTCGAAGGTGCGTAAAAAGGAGGGTCTGAGTCCTTTTCCAATGTCTGCTTTCTTAGCAGCAATTGTCAGCAGTGTAGCCACTGAGATGGCTTTAATTACAAAGTTGTTAAAGTAAACGAGGTCCTTAGGCTGAGGTTATCAACAAAGTAAAGTGAATGCAAGGTTAAGAAATTAAATGCTAAGGACAGCCAATCACAGAGTATTAGACTTCACCATATAAGGCAACAGCTTAAACTTTATCTTATCAAAATCTTATCTTATAAAATATCTTATCAACATATGTTCATACTGAGTTGCTTTGAATAAATTAAAGAAATTGATTTTGAACAAGAGCCTCCAGTCCTGAAGTGAAATGGTTATACTGAGTATGGCATCACACTAACTAAATTCACGAACACAGCTATAGGCGTAAAAGACTAACTTCAGTAAACCTCCAACGTGACTGCAGTGGTGCAAACATCTGCCATCCCCAAATCTGTCTTTACCCCCCCCCAAAAAAAAAAATTGATTCTGTTTAAGGGGCTCTGAAATGTGTAGGAAGGATGACTTTGCACAAAGGACTTCTTCTTATACAAACGAAGCCCTTCTTGTAAAGGTGTCTTTTCTTCTATCTTGCTGTAGTAGAGAAGTCTGGATCCCCTCATCTCTAATCAGTGGAAATGGATGAACTGAAGTCTCTCTTTCGGCTTACTTTATCCTGGGTACTTGGTTGTTTGGTTGGTTTTTTGTTAACCAGCCCTCATTTTCTTTTACCCAAAGTCCTCTGCTTCAACTCAGCTATTTAATATCACTTCTAGGGCATCCTGTTTATTCATCACATCTCTGAAGAGTGGACGACTTCTCTCCACTCTCATATATCTTTCTCTAAATGCAAAGTTAAAGTTTTTAAAATCTGATACCTCATCTTTCAAATGACCCTGAACAGTAAATTCACATGCAGAATATTCAACCAGATTATGTGTCGCGAGCAGCCTAATGTGAAGGACTCACTTGGAGCAGAGAGCATGTCGGGGTCCAAGTATAATTTATTCTATACTATTACCAAGCCATAGAAGGGTCTCGCACACGCACACGCACACGCACACGCACACACACACACACACAGTCAACCCAATACCTCTCCTTACTTTTAAGGTCTGAGCAGATAAAGCTCACGAAATGATCACCAGTCGCTGTGTCGCCGATACAGCTGGTACGACTGAATGAATGAGGTTCTCTGGATAGCTGGGGAAGCGACTCGACATCCTCTCTGCTAGCTGAGGTCCTCTGTTCCATTGTCATTGGTTGTGCTTCAATTGACTCTATTTATACTAACTTGCTAGCTGGTGTTTAGGTCCTATCACCATTAGCCAATCAGGCTCCGGTTGACCTATGGTACTTCTTACCACACTTGTACATATGTTTCATTCTTATCATGCTTTTGCATTCACACATTACATTGTGTATATGGTTACATATTCACTACAGTATGTCAGAGAACATTGAAAGACTAGTGTTTTTTAGCTGTGCCTACTAGTGACTGATTTTTATCATGATAAAAATGAGCAACTTAGTGGCTTGTTTAAAACCTAGAAAGCTTTGCAAATATACACATGATACTGTAATGAATGTAAAATTAATTTAAAAAACACATACAGATGAATTCATGTTGGAGTTTTAGTTAAGGATTTACAATAATTTATTCTTAGAAATTAGAAATAGACCCCTAAGATGATTTCAGTGTATGAAGTCTCTTCATTCTGTTTATGAAAAAGCATCATTACTAAGAAATAATCAAAACAAGAAAATAAGTCATTTTCATAAAGTTGACTGAATAAAACCCCTTATACAGCTCATGAGCTAGAGAATCACTTTCAGGACAGTGAACACTATCCACGAACAAAATTTATACCTCATTTGTACTACTGCATGGAAGCCAACAAGATTGCCAGTGTAGTTTGATGTTTCAACATTGGTCTGTGTCAGTGCCTCAAATTTTAGTTTCCATCAGAGTCAGTTGGGCTAATTCACACACATCATGTTGCACTCTACTTTGTATTTCTAATTAAGTAGGTTCTTAGTGGCATCTTAGCTTGGTTAAGTTCCTATGTGGTAATAAAGCTACTGTTCTTAAATATACCTAGAAAACCATTGGTCCAACTCATTGTCCACAAATAACATAAGTGACACTTTTATTTTCCCCTCTAGGGTTATCTCTGGGGGGCTTGGTGCCTACACTACAAATCCACTGCTCCTGGCAGCCATTTTTTTTTTTCATTTTTGCTGTTGTTGCTGCTGCTGCTGCTGCTGTTGTTGGATAGGACAGAGAGAAATTGAAAGGAGGGGAAGACAGGTGGGGGGGGGGGGTCCTTGCAATGGTTGTTGTGCTTCGCTCTATGTGTACTTAACCCGGTGTGCCAAACAACACTTTTACACTTAGTTTAAACTAACATTCTGGTCTCATTGAACTGCTTCTGCCCCTATAAAGTGTATTTAAAGGGATTTGGTTAACTTGAATAATTTTACTTCCTTACTCTAGATTCCTCGAGGAATTCTTCTGATGACATAGTATTAAAAAGTGCAAGTGTTCAGTGGGAAAGCAATTACAGAAGCCAGACTTTCTACTTTCTGCACCCTATAATGATCCTGGGACCATACTCCCAGAGGGATAAAGAATCGGAAAGCTTTCAAGTGAGGAGATGGGATACAGATTTCTAGTTGTGGGAGTTGTGTGTAACTGTACCCCTTTTATCCTATGGACTTGTCAGTATTTCTATTTTATAAATAAAATTTTTTAAAAGTACAAGTGTAAATGCCTGGGGTGAAGAAAATTAAAATAAAGAAATGACTGGCAATTGGTATTCCTACCTGTGTCTGAAGCCACCTAAATATAGAAAATAATACTTTCTGGTGTAGATCCTTGCACAGACTGGACCATAATTTTCCCCTTAAGCCTGAATTTTTGTCAAGAGAGAATTCAGGATTAATTAAAATGCTTGAATAAAAATTATTAATGAATTCAATCCTTGGACATTAAGCAGTCAAAGCAACTGCTGAAACTCTTACTCATCTTTGGAGACAGAATGTTCCTGTTTGGGAAGAGGATGATTGAGTTTGATATGTCTAATTAGAAATGTCTTTAATTATTAAGCTGGATCTTTTTATCAAGAGGAAGTATATATATTTTAATACAATTTCAGTTTGAATAACCCTTTTAGAAACACGTTAGCTGCAATTGTTGAGACTTTTTTCAGGATTTATGCATTTTTCTTTATTACCACTTGAATACCTCTGTAAAACACTAATGCCTGACTTACACAGTGCTCGTCTTTAGATATGAAAATACTTATATATTTTTCTGCTCATTTTTATTGAACTAACTGTATATTGAACAAAGACCATTTTTAAGTAATTTGAAGCTCAACATGTAAAATTGTATTTATATGGTATGTAACTAAAGGAACTTTTCTTAATATTTAAGTATTGAATGCTGGCAGAGGTAGAAATTACTATTTTTTTTTCCTTCAGGGTTATTGCTGGGCTCAGTGCCTGCACCATGAATCCACCGCTCCTGGAGGCCATTTTTCCCCCTTTTGTTGCCCTTGTTGTTGTAGCCTCATTGTGGTTATTATTGCCATTGTTGATGTTGTTCATTGTTGGATAGGACAGAGAGAAATGGAGAGAGGAGGGGAAGACAGGAGGAGAGAAAGATAGACATCTGCAGACCTGCTTCACTGCCTGTGAAGCGACTCCCCTGCAGGTGGGGAGCCGGGGGCTCGAACCGGGATCCTTACGTCGGGTCCTTGCGCTTTGCGCCACATGAACTTAACCCACTGCGCCACTCACTGCTCGAACCCCAGAAATTACTATTCAAAGCTCTCACAGAATTGCAATAAGAGGGAGTCGGGTGGTGGCACAGTGGTTTAAGCGCAGGTGGCTCAAAGCGCAAGGACCCGCAGAACGATCCAGGTTCAAGCCCCAGATCCTCACCTGCATGGGAGTCACTTCACAGGTGGTGAAGCAGGTCTGCAGGTGTCTATCTTTCTCTCCTCCTATCTGTCTTCCCCTCCTCTCTCCATTTCTCTCTGTCCTATCCAACTATGACAACAATAACTAGAACAATAAAAAATAATATGTCACCAAAAGTTGTCTTTGACCTACTGAATATTTTTTGCACATTGAAACACAATGATTTATGTCACCTACACAGTGTACAATAGAAAATATTCACATTTAAAAGAATGTTCCATTTTGTAGAAACATTGGTAATGATTTTGGAGAATGTGTTCAAGAATGATTTTTGAAAGATCTTGGGTTAAATGAGAGAATGTCTTTAGAGAGTAACTGAATGGACATTTGTTAAAAATAATGAAGCTCTTGACAGTGGAGCTGGTAATGAATGACGCCTGAGGCCATTTTCATTCATGCAGCTAGAATTGTAAGTCCTCAGAAGAAGAAGTTTCATTCGTTTCCTCCTTATGGAGAAACCTACTAATCAGAGGGGTAGAATCTGGGTAGCTATATGTGGGCATATTTTTCCCCATTATACTAATCACACAAAAAAATAGGAATTGTATATAACATCTATTAATTATCTATAATCTATATAGAAAATGCTTTTGAAAATGATGTGTATCCATCCTCCTAAATATAATTTGATGCTTCTCATTATACATGTTTCCTTCAAACTCCATCTAAGATGAAGTCAAGAAGGTGACTTCATAATTTTTAATAGGTAAGTAGTGTTTCTGTTATGTACATACACCACAATTTCCTTAGCCACTCATCTGTTGTTCAATGCCTAGGTTGCTTCCAAGTTCGGACTATTACAAATTGTGCTGCTATAACATAGTTACACACAGATATTTTTGGATGGGTGCGTTTGTTTCCTTAGGATCTATCGCCAGGAGATGAATATGGGAAGATCCCATTCATAGGATGAACTTAAGATACACAAGAGATAGGAGAAACATAAAGTAAAACTTGGACAGGTTTTGGTGCCTTGCACCAAAGCAAAAGACTGGAGAAGGAGAGAAATGGGAGTGAGGGCTAGGAGGTGATGGTGGTAGGAGTGAGGATGGTGGAGTTTGAAGTCCAGGTGTGTGAAGGGCTTATGCTGTAGATGGGAATGTTTTGCAGACACTCATTGTAATTATAGATAATTTCATCTCATGCCTAGCTGCTAAGTAATGGTTCCTAAGGAATAACATCTCCTTTGTTAGTATCTACTTTGAATCCCATTCTGTTCACCTTTTCCAATGTTTTGGCTAGCAGTCCTATATCTTGCACATATTAAAGAAGCTTATTAATTGGTAATTAGTTATTTTTGTATGTCTTGTTTCTTTTTCTCATTTTTCCCTATATTGATAATTCTACTTTTTTCCTCATTGAACTGAACTAAAAGTCAAATTATACTAACTTCTGGACAGTTTGATTGTTCTAGTCAGCCTGTGTCTACCAAGTCTACCTCCAGTCCCTGCCCTTTAAGAAAGCCCTGCCTTAACTCCAAGAAACATGTATAATGGGACAACCTATTACCTGTGTGATTTGACAGAGTTCTCGAGTGAGGGATCCCTACATCTTGAAGTTCGCTGCCATTGTCATGAAATAAAATAGTCACTGCTCATCTCTTGAAATGTCAGTAAGTCAAAAGGAAAGAATTGATGACAGGAAAATATTTAGTTTATTTCAGGCTGATAGAGGAAAGTGGGAAATGGCAGATTCATGTCTAAAAGAATGATGTTCCTTTGAAATTTGTGGGTTATAAAGGATAGTGTGACCACTGGCAGAGAAGGGTTTCAGTCATGAAGTGATCTGATGGATGGATGTAAAGGATCCTGTAATGATGATATTTGGCTAAAGGTGGATATCATCAGCATTTATTTTTCCAAACCTGGAAGAGGTTGTCTTATGAAGTTTGTCCAATGGGAATGAACTACTGGAGCCTAGTGATCTCTCAAGCTTCAAAATAGAATCCCTGGGAGTCTGGCGGTAGCCCAGCAGGTTAAGCACAAGTGGCACAAAGTGCAAGGACCGGCATAAGGATCCCGGTTCGAGCCCCAGGCTCCCCACCTGTAGGGGCTCACCTCACAGGCGGTGAAGCAGGTCTGCAGGTGTCTATCTTTCTCTCCCCATCTCTGTCTTCCCCTCCTCTCTCCATTTCTCTCTGTCCTATCCAACAAAAATAATAACTACAACAATAAATAAAATTTTTAAAAAAATAGAATCCCTAAGCAATTCCTTTTTACTCTATGGTCTACATAATAGAGTCATCTTTTCCTAGAGACCTATAGATACTAAAGTCTCTATGTGGTAAGCAAAATGAAGTCAGTAGGGGAGTCCGGCAGTAACACAGCAGATTAAGTGCACGTGGCACAAAAGCACAAGGACCAGTGTAAGGATCCTGGTTCGAGTCCCCGGCTCCCTGCCTGCAGGGGAGTCGCTTCACAAGCAGGTCTGCAGGTGTCTATCTTTCTCTCCCCCTCTCTGTCTTCCCCTCATCTCTCCATTTCTTTCTGTCCTATCTAACAAGGACATCAATAACAATAATGGCTACAACAATAAAACAAGGGCAACAAAAAGGGAATAAATAAATATTTTTTAAAAATTTAAAAAATGAAGTCAGTAATTTTCACTCACAAGTCAAATCATTGTCCTTGGTCGTGAGTACACTGTACTGGGTACAGCACCTCCAGGCTCCAAGACCAGCATTCTTAATGTTTGTTTTACAATTCCTAATGTGAGCCTATACAAAGAACACAAGGTGATACGATCTGAAAAGCTGTAGATAATTTGACCAGTACTGGAATTTGTGTCAGGATGGGAAAGTATTTTTCTACACCTGAAAGGCACAAATCATGAAATATCAATGCAGAAAAAGACGTATGTGTATATCAAATAAAGCATTTATATATTAAAAAAAAAAAAAGCACAGCATAGTCATTGGAAAGTAAACACCTACTGAGAAAATATTCTTGTGTCTAAGACTGAGAAAGGATCAGAATATATTGAAGTGGGGTCTCATGGGGCATACCATTTAACAGTGACAGCTATGTTTTTCCTGCATTTTAAAGTACTTGTGACTTTTTTTTCTACCATCTGTGATGAAAAATTGCTGTCTTTCAATTCAGAATTACCTGTGGTTGGTGTAGTCTTGCTTTGTTTGTGTTTTCTTTGTCTTTAGCCTTGGTAAGAATAATTGTGGTGTTAATTTGGTTAGCTTTTCTCAAGTTTACCCTGTTTGCAGTTCTCTTATTTACTTGAAACTGTGGATTTTTTTCTTTTGGTAAATTCTACAACATTACCACCATGAGTCTATGTCTCCCGTCCCTCTACAACAGATGCTGCAGTAATGCTCCCCAGCTTAGAAATCTGGATTGATTATATATCTATATCTACCTACCTATCTACCTACCAGTCTATCTATATCTGTATTTATATTTGTATTTCTCTCTATATTTGTTGTCCATTTTTATTCACTTTTATTATTTCTAATAATATTTCAGTCCCGCTTTCTTTTTTTTTAATTCATTTTTTATTTAAGAAAGGATAAATTAACAAAACCATAGGATAGGAGGGGTACAATTCCACACAATTCCCACCACCCAATCTCCATATCCCACCCCCTCCCCTGATAGCTTTCCCATTCTCTATCCCTCTGGGAGCATGGACCCAGGGTCGTTGTGGGTTGCAGAAGGTGGGAGGTCTGGCTTTTGTAATTGCTTCCCCGCTGAACATGGGCGTTGACTGTTCCATCCATACTCCCAGTCTGCCTCTCTCTTTCCCTAGTAGGGTGGGTCTCTGGGGAAGCAGAGCTCCAGGACATATTGGTGGGGTCTTCAGTCCAGGGAAGCCTGGCCAGCATCCTGATGGCATCTGGCACCTGGTGGCTGAAAAGAGAGTTAACTTACAAAGCCAAACAAATTGTTGAGCAGTCATGGACCCAAAGGTTGGAATAATGGAGAGGAAGTGTTGGGGGGGTACTCACTGTAAACTCTAGTGTACTTCTCCTTTCAGGTATATATTTTGCACTAGTTTATGGATACGTGTGAACATATGCTCTCTCACAGAACTTGGTCTATATCTAGGTTTGGCGACTTTGTTAGGAGGTGAGCCACCTGGGATGGAATTAGAGTATACTATGAAAGGAAAGGTCTCACCCAGTGATGAAGCTGAAGGGTTGTCATTACACACCTGAAGTCTCTGGACACAGTCTGAGCTGACGCATGTTGAGGTGGCAATCGTTGCGTTGATTAGGTTGCGATCAGCAGATGCATTATTATTTGATATGAATTGGGAGAGGCATGCAGGAAAGTGAGCCCCAGTCCCGCTTTCTTTATCCTCTCATTTTGGGATTCCAGTAATAAAAAGATTGGAACTGTTGTTTTTGTACCACTGGATTCTAAGGATCTGTTCTCTTTCCCTATCAGTCTTTTCTATGTTTTTACAATTGTCGGAACTCTGTCTGCAGCTCATTGATTTTTTTCAGATTGTCATCTCTGCTAAAAATTTCATGAGGTTTTAATTTTCTGTTTTGTGTTTTTTTCCAAATTTACAATATCTGTTTATGACTTCTATTTATGTGCTTAGGTGTTTGTTTGTTACTTGTTTCAATACTGTGTATAGTGAACACTGAAACGACTTTATGAAACTCCTTTAAAATAGTGGCTGGACAATTTCTATTCTGATTCAGCTGACTGATAGTGTTCATTAATTTCTTTTTTCTATTCAGGTATGCTGGTATTAGCTATTGGGATGGCAGGCAATTGTTTGTTGTAGCCTTAATTTTTGTCTACTATCACTACAGTAGGAGATTTGGGGCCATACTTAAATCTTATCCGCCATTCATTCTGTCTAGAGTTAGCATTTGGTGATGGGCTTGCAGTATCCAAAGACAGTTTTTCTGAGAGGTTTTGTACCATTTGTATTGTCTCTTTGGTTCATCTGATGTAGCTGTTACTACTCTGAAAAGTACACTAGCTTTCTCGGCATACTTAGTTGCAGGAGGATCTATAGAGATCTGTGCCCGCAGACTGACCAGTGTCCCTGGGAAGATAAAACACTGGGGTCTACAGGACAAAGACTGGATAGTGCTGTTTCTTAATGGTCATGTGCATTTTTCCTATTCTGTATTCTTTCAGGCCAACGCAGTCTTGAAATATAATGCTGTTTTACTTGGTATTAAATAGAAGAGCAGGATTAAAAGTCTAATTAGACATTGTCCTGATACTATTCCTTACTGTTGGCTCTGTAGTTTTTGTTGTCATAAAAGCATACATAATTGGCCCTTTACTTCAACATATGAAGTAATTAAAGTTCGTGTGTGTGTGTGTGTGTGTGTGTGTGCGTGCGTGTGCATGCGTGCTTCAATGAAAGCTTGGTTGACACTAGTGCTGCCCATTCCCTACAGATAAGAGTAGACATGATATAGAAGTCTAGTGAAGGGGGCGGGTGGTGGTGCACCTTGTTGAGCACACATGTTACAATGCACAAGAACCCAGATTCAAGTCCCTGATCCCCACCTGCAAGGAAAAAGCTTCATGAGTGGTAGAGCAGTGTTGCAGGTGTCTCTGTCTTTCTCTCCGACTCTATCTTCCCTCTCAATTTCTGGCTGTCTCTAACCAATAAATAAAAATTAATAAATTTAAAAAAAATTTTTAAAGTTCTAGTGAAGGAATATTTTTGTTCCGTTAATACTTTTGTTAATGCTAATGGTGAGTGATGTTTAACTGTGGAATGACTGAGTTGTGAGAGGGAATCTAACACTTATTTTTGAGCATACTCTTAACAGTCCAACCTACCATTGTATGTATATTTATCTGAATGGTTGTTTGTTATATAAGAAAGGCTTTGCAGGGGTTGTTAGGAAGCGCAGCAGGTTAAGTGCACGTGGCACAAAGCACAAGGACCCACGTAAGGATCCCGGTTCAAGCTCCCACCTCCCCACCTGGGGGGGGGGGGTTGCTTTACAAACAGTGAAGCAGGTCTGCAGGTGTCTGTCTTTCTCTCCTCCTCTCTGTCTTCCCCTCCTCTCTCCATTTCTCTCTGTCCTATCTGGCAACAATGACAACAATAACAGTGATAACAACAAGAGCAACAAGGGCAAGAAAAATGGGGAAAAAATGGCCTCCAGGAAGCAGTGGATTCATAGTGCAAACACTGAGCCCCAGCAATAACCCTGGAAGCATTAAAAAAAAAAAAAAAAAGACTTTGCTACTCTAAAAGAATTAAGTTATATGATTTTTTTTGTACTTCCTTTTAAAAATATTGTAATTATCTTTATTCACTTGATAAAGGCAACCAGAAATGAAGAGGAAGGGTGGGTATAGAGAGGGATACAGAAGGGGCTGGGTGGTGGTGCACCTGGTTGAGCGCACATGTTACAGTGGTCAGGGACCCAGGTTCGAGCCCCTAGTTCCCATCTGCATGGGGAAAGCTTTACAAGTGGTGAAGCAGTGCCGCAGTTGTCTCTCTGTCTCTCTCCCTTCCCTCTCAATTTCTGGCTGCCTCTATCCAATAAATAAAGATAATCAAAAAACATTTTTAAAAAGAGACAGTAGGAGATAGAGACACCTGCAGCATAGCTTCACCACTCAGGAAGCTTTCCTCCTGCAGGTGGGGACTGGGAGCTTTGAACCCAAATCCTTGCACAAGATATGTGCCCTACCAGGTGTGCCACCACCCAGCCCCGTACTTTTCTCATCATGCTTATTGCTGTTCAAATTCAAATCAGATATTACAATGTACTTAGATTCACCCAAGAACTCCTGCCAACTGGAGTTCAGTACAAATAGCGGAGTTATTTTTCATATGCTAATTATTATAGGTTAAAAGTTCATCAACATATACTATAGATGCTTGTTAGATGGTCCTTGAGACTCTAAATGAATATTAGTCCTCAAAGGAAGCAGCATTGGAAAGGCTTCTTCCTTATTCTGTACACCTAGAAAATACATACACGAACTTATTGTGAGTTTACATTTTCAAGAATCGGATTTGCATTCACATTAGGAAACAGGGTCCAGATTAGTCCTTCCGACATAAATAATTAAAATATAAACTGGACTTATAGTGATGAAAGTAACAGTGTTTCTTCACTATAAAGTTTCAGAAGTGCATCACTAAAAATCAGTATCAGCATCTGCCAAATTAGTTCACCAATGAAAATCCAGTCTTTGGAATTGATGCCTTTTGTGTGATTTATTCAAACCTATCTGAATCCCATCTGGTAGCCACTACTTTGATCTTGTAGCTTAAAAGGTTTTTTTTAATTTTTCCTTAATTTGTTTGATTTGTTCTTTTCATTGCATATGACTGATATAATATGGGGTTTGTCTTTTCTCTACCGAACTTACTTCATCCAGCATAATACAGTCTATGGCCCTCTGAATTCTTGCAAATGGCACAGTTTTGTTCCTTAAAAAAATAGATTAGTATTCTATTATTTAAACATAACTTCTTCTTAGTTTAATCATAAGTCTATGGATATTTAGATTATTCCCAGCTCTCTACTATTTTATACAATATTTCAGTAAACATGGGGATACATGTCTCTTTGAGCCTTCTTACTTTCTTCAAATAAATACACAGAAGTACATGATTTTCTCAAATAGAACTTTTGTTTCTGTTTTTGGAACAAACTCTACGTTGCTTACTATAATGATTGTACCAATTGGCATTCCCACCCGCAGTGTGAGAGAGGTCCCTTTTTGCCCCACTCCCTTAGGAAATTTGTGTCTCTTTTTTGGAAGTTAATCATTCTCACAGGTAAGTGATACTATCCCATTGTTATTTTTAATTGGATTTTCCTAGTAGTTTGAGATGCTGAAAGTCCTTTCATGTGCTCATTGGTCACATGCATACCCTCTTTGAAGAAGTATCTAGTCAGATCCTCTGCCCAACTTTTAATCAGTTTTGCTTGTTCAGTTTTATGAGCTCTCTTTGTAATTTGGATGATAACCTTTTATGGTACGTATGATTTGCCAATATGCTTCTTCTTCCATTCTGTAGGATGTTTTGTTCATTGTTAGTTTGTTTTGGATGATGGGCTTTTGATTTCTGTATCAGTTTCATTGCTCGTAATTTGTACTTTCTTATTCCTGACTCAGGCTTGAAATATGTTTCAAAGATTTTTTTTTCACTTTTGATTCTGTTTCCTGCATACAGATATCCATAAAACTCTGATCCTTTCTGATCCTTTGTGTTTCTGCATCATCTACTGTAGCATTTTTTTCCCCCTAATTTCGAGGTTTTTTTTCTCTTCATGACTATGGAACTGGAGGTGATTATGCTTTATAGAGAAGTAAGGAAGTGAAAGACAACCTCTGAATGGTTCCACTTATATGTGGAATATAGGATATTGAAAGTTAGGAACTTGCAAACAAACAAAATAGAAGTGACCAGACTTTAAGACTTTGTGAGAACTATCAAGGGGATGGGGTAGGGTGAAGTAAAGGGGCTGAATTTTGGTAATGAATGAAGTACAGAAATATATCCCCATAACCTAATAAATCATTATTGAATAACTAAGGTTTTTTTTTTTTTTTAAAAAAAAAGATAGTTAAATACTGAGCATAACAGGGTACTAGTGACTACCTGGAAAGTGAATGGGGTGATGGATTAGAAGAAGGAGATTAATGGACAGCAGGAAATTTGCAAGTAGATAGATAGATAAGTTTAGAAATGATTAATGAAAATGTATTATATGCCACAAGTTACAACACTGCTCATATAAATAAGTATAGTTCATCATTGTAAGTCATATTAAAGTATTTCTGGTCACCTTTAAGAAATAATATTGGGAAAAAAATAAAGAAATAATATTGGGCCATATTTTCTAATAAATATCAGTTCAGGAAAGTTAAATATTATTTGCCAAATAATTTCAGTCACATATTAAATCTTATAATCTTCACATTCTTAATCAGAAGCATCTGTGTACAGGTATTTTGGTAGATAATAAAGTTGATGTGATATGTTTATTAAGCCCTATGAGCAATGTTAACAACAATTATACTTCTCAAACTAATAGAACATTCATGTTTGATGTTTAAATAATTTCATTATCAAGATGAATAATAGGATTGACTTTGACAGCTTTCTTAATTACTGATTTTGACAGGAAGCCAACACTAATTAGAATTTCATTTTTTTAAAAATTAATATACTGTTTGTAATCAGCCAAACATCCCTCAATTAAATCACAGCTCTAATATGCCTAGGTTGTCTTTTTAATTTCTGCATGATATATGCAGAAAACATACACATTTGTTAATGCTTTTAATTTATAAACCCATCATTCTTTTGTGAGTTGTTTGTAATCTTTAATTTCTTTTACATGTAAAAACACAGAAAGCTGTATCTGGATGCTCTCTTATATCTAAGCAGTGCAAGTGTCTAAAGATTAAACTTTTCTAATTATTGAAGAAATTATTTTACTCTCCTCTAGGAGTTGTTTATATTAGAATAACCACAACAAACACAAAAGCTTTTGTTTTTCCTCAAGTTTGACTTGTGGGGCACAGGTTGACATTGTTTTCAATTTGCATCTTTCCCCCAAGCAGCTGGTACACCATATGTTTCCCAGTTCACTCAGTTTCTAGAGAAACTTCCAGAGGGCAGTCCTTTATAAATTTCTGTTTGCCCATGGTCAACAGATAAGGGTCCTGGGAACCTGGAGAATTTAGTGATAATAGAATTAATCAACAAAGGTAAATAAACCTTCCTTTTCAAAACTGTAAAGGAAACCAGATCTTAAATTCCATCCACCAGAACAACAACAACAGCAATAAAAATAGTGACCTGTATCTTAGAATTAAGCAGAGTCCTTCAAGATTACAAGTTTACAGGAGACATCATGTCAGTCTTCATTGGATGAGTTCCCTGTCTTGGAGCCCCAGTGAAAATTATTGGACCAGGGACATAGCACCATCAATAGCACACCAGACTTTTGTTTGAAGAACCAAATGTCCCAGGTTCAATCCCTGGAACAACCAAAAATTAGAACTGAATAGTTCTGTGGTATACAACCACACTCACACCAAGCAACAAAAAACCTTTAATATAATCCTAGATATCTGAATGAATCCATGCCCTGCACCAAACATAAAGGTCAATACAGAAGCTTTCAGACAATGTCTCTATCATTCTATCTTAGACACTGGTTGGGTAGAGGCTTTATCTAATAATGATAGTTGGGAATATAGGGTGGAAGGTCGAAGCTAATAGGACAGGTTGTCATTGTTTTGCTAGTAAGGTCCTGTTGATAACTTGAATTATTGTATAAATCAGTTAGACTTATTTGATGTCAGTCACTATCCATTTAATCAAAATTAGAATTACTGAGAATGGGCTGGGAAAAGGCACAATCAGTTGAGTGCACACGTTAACATGCACAAGGACCTATGGTTCAAGCCCTAGCCCCCTGCCCATCTCCCTGTAAGGGGGAAAACTTCAAGAGTAGTGAAGCAGAGATATAGATATCTATTTCTCTCTCTCTCTCATCTATCTATCTCATCTCCTTCCCCATCAATTTCTCTCTGTTCTATCAAAACAAGTATATTAAAGTTTTAAAAATAGAATGACTAAGAAATATGGCATGACCTTGAGAAAAATTACCAGTCAAGAAATGATAAAGAAATGAGAATTGGATATTGCTGGGAGATCATTCTCTTGAGTCTCTTTGATTTCTCTTTTATTAACTTTATTTATTTACCCTTTTGTTGCCCTTGTTTTATTTTTATTATTGTTATTGATGTCATCATTGTTAGATAGGACAGAGAGAAATGGAGAGAGGAGGGGAAAAGAGAGGGGAAGAGAAAGAGAGACACCTGCAGACCTGCTTCACATTCTGTGAAGCTACTTTCCCTACAGGTGGGCAGCCCAGGGCTCAAACCGGGATCTTTACACAGGTCCTTGCCCTTTGCGCCATCTACACTTAACCTGCTGCACTACCGCCCAACTCCCCCCGTTTCTTTGATTTCTAAATGTTATATGATTTGGACTATTTTTATTTCATTCATGTATATGTGTACACTAAATAGAGTTACGGATCAAGATAGTGTCTTAACCCAGAGCAGAGAGCACATCATTTTCCAACCAGTATCTTTATGAGCTACTGTCTCCATCCATGACAACAATGAGGCAGATTTATAAGCACAAGTGTTGATGAAATCGGAGCTTTCAGAGCTTGAGGCTATTCAACCATAATATGAAACAACTGCATTCAAGTCTTCCATATGGTGCGGCCAGGTAGTGGAGCACGGGGTTAAGCACTACCTGCAGAGGGTCGGTGTGGGGTCACTTCACAAATGGTGAAATAGGTCTGTAGGTGTCCAGCTTTCTCTCTCCCTCTCTATTTTCCCTTCCCTCTCAGTTTCTCTCTGTCCTATCCAAAAATTTAATAGGCATTGGAGTCATAGTGCAGGCTCTGAGCCTCAGTGGTAACTCTGGAGAAAAAAAAAAAAACATTCCATATGAACCTTTTCCTAATATCTGGATGGCAGAGGCTGGAAATAGGAACCGTTGGCAGCATACACTTATATATCAATTCCTGAGTTATAGAATCCTTTGTCTCTGAACTAAAATTCTCTCATTTTCCTTGCCCACAATTAAATTGTCAGGTCACTACTTAATTCCTTAGGGTAGAAAAATTGATAGCATTCCACAGTTCTTGACACCTTTCCCTACATTCTTTGACCAAAGCTTTACTCCTGAGTAATATAATGACTGTTCCTTGCAAAAAGAGACAAGCATCAAGAAAGCAATTAAGGATTTTTGTTTCTTTGCCCATTTGCACTCTGAAATTTCATGGAAGTTTGCTTTTTAGGGAACAAGAAGCTTTATATAGGCAAAGGCACAAGTCCTTGAAATGTTTGGGTATATTTAGTTCCTGAGTATACATTTATTTATTTCAGTGTATATTTGCCATAACCTTACATGGAATCTTTCTCTGTGGAATCCTGACAGTATTTTTTCATAAATAATTGCAAGGTATAAAAACTTATTCAAGTCTAGCTTTGTTTAAAAGTTGTGACTTTAAACTAAGTGGCTACCTTTTTATAGGGCTATCTTGTGTGGGTTATAGGCAATTCCATGGATACTTCTCTGCATTATTTCAATGGAAACCATATTATCTATCTCTAGCAATCTCATACACTAGCTAGTGTTCAGTTAATATTATTCTTTATTATAACTGCATACAGTTTCCCTCTGAAAGATAAGCACCAGTAACTTACGTTACTGACTTCTTTATGCTCGTGCCCTTTGTTATCTAGATAGACACTTAAGTGGTATCTCCTGCCATCAGGTCTGGACAGTAAGAGACATCTAGCACTGTGCTTCTCATTAGGGCCAGTGTCTCTACTTGCGAATCAAGGCCTCTCTCTCTATCTCTCTCTCTCCATATATATTATATATATAGTATATATACATATATACTATATATATAATATATATATATACACACACACACACATATATATATATATATAGTCATTTAGCACCCATGTTGTATCTTATAAGCACTACACATCATATCATATTCTGTAAGTCTTTCAACACTTTTCCTTACCATGATACACACAGACACATTTCTACTTAGTTTGGACCTTTAATTTACCTGAGCTTTCTAGAATTTTCCAGCCAATGTGATAACACTATCTCCTATCATTCTCACCAAGCCATCTATTCTACTCTCAGAAGATCGCTTCCATGTTGAAGACAGTCACTAATTTCCTATTCTACACCCCTTAATGTGGCTGCTATCACACCCATTTATTCACTTCCTATCAGGATATGTAGAGTAAGTCCTAAAGACTGTTGGACTTTGGGAGTTGGGCAGTAGCGCAGCAGGTTAAGCGCACGTGGCACAAAGCTCAAGTGGCCACAAAGTGCAAGAACCGGCCTAAGGATCCTGGTTCGAGCCCCCGGCTCCCCACCTGCAGGGGAGACTCTTCACAAAGTGGTGAAGCAGGTCTGCAGATGTCTATCTTTCTCTCCCCTCTCTGTCTTCCCCTCCGCTCTCTATTTCTCTGTGACAACATCAATAACAACAACAATAAAAAAAAGTGCAACAAAAAGGGAAAATAAATAATTTTTTTTTAAAAAAAAGCTTGTTGGACTTCAAAGGTTGCTCATCCTTTAGTTGCCACAGCACTTACATTTTGGCTGTACTGCTGTTAAATGGGCTATTGGAGATGGAGTTCAGTTTAGAATGCTGAATGCTGAACATGGTCATAAGTCTACAGTAAAAAAGAATTAGAGAGGGCAATCTGACTGCCCCCTCCAGACTTTGTAGATGTCAGATTTAGGGAGGTAGCTGACTGCAGGAGGAGAGCATCTTTTTTGAGTAATTGTGGAGATAATCACTCAGTCAGTAATGGAAGGTGGGAGAACTCACTCCTTTCCTCCTTCATTCCTTTCTTTCTCTCTTTCTTCCTTCCTTCCTTCCTTCCTTTCATCCTTTCTCTCTTCCTTTTCTTTTTTTCTCTCTTTTTCTCTCTCTTTCTTCCTGTGATATAGAGGCAGAGAGGTGTAGCAAGTGAAAGAGAACACAGCACCAAAACTTTCTTCAGCTTAGTGGGGGCTGGACTCAAATGTGGGTGCTGCACGTCAAAAACCACACAATATCCAAGTGAGCTATTGTGCCAGCTCAGACACTCTTCTTCATAGCTACATTTCTCTCTTCTTTATTCCTAATGGCCTTCAGGTGTGGCCTCCCCATTCCTTTCCCTTATTGCTCTACCGCTTCTGTCCCTTGTATACACTGCTTGTATACAAATATACAAAGGGATATTTATATCCAGTTGAGGGCTACAAAATACAGTTCACAAGCCTACAGGAGAAAAAAAAGATGAGACAGTGCAGAAGCTCTGACTGAGTGACTGAAGCATACTGAGCAGGCCAGGGAATATAAACAACTACCTGCAGCCTTTCCTATGTAAACACAGCATGCTGATAGTGAGAGGGCATCACATTGGATGAAGGAGAAGGGCTGATTAGGCAACTGGTAGGTAGATTACACTTCCCAACAATGAAGTATAGGTGTAATTAAAACAAGAGATAATAGCCATTCACATATTAACAAAGAAATCTACCTCCGGATCAAAGCTATGATTACTGTGAATTGTTTCACTGAAGCATTATCAGTAGGAGAGGATAGGTATAACACAGAGAATAAGATATGTGTGAGAGAATACAGGAGATTAAAAGAACAATCACAGGATTTATTGTTCAATAATTAACCTACTTAGGAAACTGAAATGTAACTAATCCATTATTTGATCAAGAATAGGATGTTTATAGCAGTGCTTTAAGATAATAGAAATATATGTTTAAACAACATTAGCAATTAAAATTTAAAAATCTTCATATTAGAGTCAATAGAGTAAAAGGTATATTTAATTTTCTATTTTATTGACTCATTCAGGAAAAAAAAAGTAGGAACTAGACATTTAGTGATTGCATGAACATTTCCTTTTAATGTTATAAGGACTAAATTCTTAGAAACTGGACCACCTTTCTAACTAATGTGAATCATTAATATGATCGCTTCCTTTCTCTCTCTGTGTGTGTGTGTGTGTGTGTGTGTGTGTGTGTGTGTGTGTGTTATCCCTACATTATTTCTGTAGGTGACTATTCTTTTTTTAAAAAAATCTTTTTTTATATTTATTTTATTTATTTATTCCCTTTTGTTGCCCTTGTTTTATTGTTGTAGTTATTATTATTATTGTTGTTGGATAGGACAGAGAGAAATGGAGAGAGGGAGGGGAAGACAGAGAGGAGGAGAGAAAGATAGACACCTGCAGACATGCTTCACCACCTGTGAAGTGACTCCCCTGCAGGTGGGGAGCCGGGGTTCGAACCGGGATCCTTATGCCGGTCCTTGTGCTTTGCGCCACCTGCGCTTAGCCCGCTGCACTACAGCCCGACTCCCGGTGACTATTCTTATAAGTTGACTTTCTTTCAACTTTGTAGTAATTAATGCATCTCACAATAATAAAATTTTAGTATTTGTGAAGGTCTAGAGCAAGATTGTGTAAAAAGTTAGAGGAAATTATCGATTTTCAGAAAGAAGCCTGAGTCGGTTATTCTTTTGGGGGAGAAAAGAGAAATCTACAGAAAGTGGAAATTTTGCACACTTCATATAGAGTAAACATAGAAACTCACTCAAGGGTGTATGTCATGCAACATCATCAATAATAAATGTTTAGTGAGTGTCTATATATAGACTGTGTTGTTGGTGATGCAAACACAAATGTGCAAAACCTTCTCTAGGGGAAATTAATGTGGAGTTGTTAAAAAATAGCATCTGCTCAGTGTCAGGAATAAAGAGCCACCTGGGGAAATACAGAAGATGGAGCCTGAAAAGGGTCTTGTGGCCAGATTATGTAGGACATTTGGGGATATATTAAAATTTTTTGATTTCATGTGAAGTGCCATGGTTGGAGGATTTATAAGCAGTGAAAAGATACCATCTGTTCTGTGTTTTGAAGCAGTTCCTGAGATTGATGTATGGAGAATCGTCATAGAAAGAATACACTATAAAGACTGGGGGAGTTACCGATTTGGAACTGTTGCACAGACAGTGGCTCTTTTCTTCAGTAATGATTAGATCTAGGGAATAATCTGAAGGCAGATAACAGACATTCTTGTGGAGTATGGGATAGATAGAACAGGATCTTTCTAAGGTTTTTTTTTTTTTTAATATTTTCCCTTTTGTTGCCCTTGTTGTTTTTTATTGTTGTAGTTATTATTGTTGTTGTTAGATAGGACAGAGAGAAATGGAGAGAGGAGGGGGAGAGAAAGACACCTGCAGACCTGCTTCACTGCCTGTGAAGCTACTCCCCTGCAGATGGGGAACCAGGATCCTTTCGCGGGTCCTTGCGCTTCGAGCCACATGTGCTTAAGCCACTGCGCTACTGCCCAACTCCCCTTTCTAAGGTTTTTGATCTGAACAATGGCCTAACTAGAAGTGGCATCTGGTGAAATAAGGAATTTGGATAGCTAGCATGTTAAATGTGGAATAAAGCTTTCTTCTTTTGGAATTTTTTTAAAATGTTTTTTATTTGTTTATTTATTCCTTTTTGTTGCCCTTGTTTTTTATTGTTGTAGTTATTATTGATGTCTTTGTTGTTGGATAGGACAGAGAGAAATGGAGAGAGGAAGCAAGACGGGGAGAGAGAGACACCTGCAGACCTGCTTCACCACTTGTGAAGCGACTGCCCTGCAGGTGCGCCAGCCCTTGGCTTTGCCTCACCAGTGCTTAACCTGCTTCACTACGGCCTGACACCCTCTTTTGGAATTATTAGTGGGAGGATATGTGAATGGACAATTTGAGAAGATAGTAGTGAAAGAGAAAAATGGGGGGGAGGGCAGATGTTGGCCCACCTGGTTAAGCACACATAGTACAGAGCATAAGGCCCGGCACAAGGACCTGGGTTCAAGTCCCTGAGTACTCAAACCTGCAGGGAGGTCGCGTGACCGTCTGTGAAGCAGGTCTGCAGGTATCTATCTTTATCCCGCTCGATCTTCCTCTCCCCTCTCAATTATTTTCTGTCCTATCTAATAAAAATAAAATAGAAAAGAAAATTGAAACCAGACTTCCCTGGACAGACAACCCCACCAATGTGTCCTGAAGCCCCGATTCCCCAGAACCCTGCTCCACTAGGGAAAGAGAGAGACAGGCTAGGAGTATGGATCAACCTGCCATTGCCCATGTTTAGCGGGGAAGCAATTACAGAAGCCAGACCTTCCATCCTTGGGTCCATACTCCTAGAGGTTTAACGAATAGGAAAGCTATAAAGGGAGGCATGGGATACGGAGTTCTGGTGATGGGCATTGTGTGGAATTGGACCCCTCTTATCCTATGGTTTTGTCAGTGTTTCCTTTTTATAAATAAAATTTAAAGAAAGAAAAGAAAATTGAAAAAAATGACTACAGGAGTAGTGGATTTGTAGTGCTAGTACTGAGTCCCAGCAATAACCCTAGAGGCAAAACTAATTAATTAATTTACTAAATCAATCAAGAAATAAAAATTTGTAGAGTCATGGAGATACATATTGCATTAGAAGGTGTATAGGCTTAGTCAAGTGATAGAAGTATCATTGATTCCAGACAAATTATACTATCAGATTGTAATAGGTAAAAGTAGAGTTCCTAAGACTAATCTTTAGGCACTTAAATTTGAAATTTAGGCTTACAGGTAAGAGAAGATCCAGCAGAAAGACTGAGAGGAATAGACTCCCACACAAACACCCTCCATATAACCAATAACTTTTCATGAAATATTGTTGCTTTTTCCTTTAAACCTTTTTCACTATTTTAACTGTTTATTTATCTCTGTACTTTCTCAAATAATGTGGACCCCTTGTTCATAAGGATTTTCTCTTTCTTGCTCCCCATCTTATATCTAATCTTTGTCACAATTTTTAGCACACCCAGAACCTCTGATTTCATTGATTAAAGAAAATAATACTTTGTAATGTTATGCATGAAACATTAAAATGTACAGTCTGTATGGAAGCAAACATTTTACCTAATACATATTTCTATTAGGTTATTGGTATGAAAATATAGTCATATTTAACATTTTTTCATACTTAACATTTTATTTAACATTTTTTCATACTTCAGTTGCTTTTCACATTTATGTAATTTTAATCTTTATCAGTTTATCTGTTTATCATTGCTCATAGATTATTTGACTTTCATAAAATAATACAAATAATCTATCATATTTCATATGTATTTTTAAATTCTGTTTACATCTTTAATATCTCTTGACAACATTCTGAATATAATCATGACTTGAAAAGGACAATAGGTTTTATTTATCAAAAATAATTCTAGCATTTCTTATTTAATACATCTTGATTCTAAGGCATGCAGAAGATATTCTCTTAAAGTTTATCCTACTAACACATACATAAAGAAATTAAAGGGGTGAAGAAAGATTAGGGTATATGCTTTGCCCTGTACATGACCCATGTTTAAGCTCCTGAGGGCCATTGAATTAGGGGCATGTGTCATAGTGTCTTTCCATCTATTTTTTGCTGTCTCTGTTACTGAAGCTGAATGAAAAAGTCAGCCTGGAAGCAGTGAAAACAAAATGAATAATTTACTAGTTAACTAATTAAAATATATTCATCATGATTTTATAGTCCCATGATTTTTCATACAGAAAATATCTGTATAACAATGGCCTAATTTAAAACTAAACTCTATCTAAAGTTTTACCATGCTCCATATTGTGTCTTGTTGATGTTTAATAATAAAAATGCAATACTAAAATGTAGATGGAGTTGCTGTGGCCTAAACTTCATTGACAAAAATGCATTGATCTAGAACCCAGAAATGAGGGCTTCCATTCTCCCCAGTTCACTTCTTTCCTCAAAGTAGCAATACCATCCTTATCTGAACTATCATGGATTATCTCAAAAGAGTAAGGTAAGGGTTCATATAACTCTTTAATAAATATTCATCCTTTTTATGGATTACATCTTTTTAAATATTTTTAACTTTTTATTATTTATTTATTCCCTTTTGTTGCACTTGTATTATAGTTATTATTGTTGTTACCGATGTCATTGTTGTTGGATAGGACAGAAAGAAATGGAAAAAGGAGGAGAAGACAGAGAGGGTGAAAGAAAGACAGACACCTGCAGACCTGTGAAGTGACTCCCCTGCAGGTGGGAAGCTGGGGGCTTGAACTGGGACTTTTCAATATTTTTAATTCACCTCACTTAAAAAGCACTTTAATGGAGCAGAAAATTCTGGCTAGACAACTTACATTAACAGTGCTACATAAATTGTAAAACCTAAGTAACATAGTCTTGATTTTTGTTTTTCTTTCAGCACTAGAAGTTCTACACAAAGTGATGTAAATGCCTGTGACTAGCTTCCCTTACAAAATGGGGTAAGTAGGCACTGACTAACTTGTGCCTGATGTGCAGTTTTAAATTGCCTCTCTGATTTCTTGTCAGCTCTGCTGCCGTGGCCTAATCAATCCAACAATTATAGCAGAGAAGTTGTATTTACGTGGAACTTTCCAATTCACTGGAATGATTCTAATCCTGGTCTAAACATACGTAGACTTCGAAAACTATGATAGTGTCCAGAACAGTCTTTGCTTTCCTGGACACATTGTGCCAGGGATCACACTTGTAACCATGGGCTCTCCTACTGAGCCATAGCCGTGGCTCTGGTGCATATTTTTTCAAACTCCAGAGAATAATCTCTGTAGATGGTAGTCTAAAGACATGAACATAAATACTCAACTATCCTCAGCTAACATGATTATTGAAATAAATACTCTTCATTTTAATCTAAAGGATGAATTACTTTTAATTTCATTGTATATTATATAGCTTCCAAAATTTTAAAATACAGTAATGAGAAATCAGGAGTAAAATTATATAGCAAAGGAATGATTTATTATTTATTATATGTGGACACTCTGAAAATTAGGTGGTGTAATACTGTTGGAATTTTTACACTATTTTATATCACAATAGCAATCATACATCTGTAGATGACAAAAAAACCTTGTTTTGCTCTATCAAAAGTAGTTTTTAATAGTATGTAGCATTTTATAACAATGACTGTATTGTGAAGTGTTCTTTATAAGTAAACTTTTGATTAACTAGAGTAAATATAGCATTCTACACACCATGCTTATTGTCTGTGATTTTCCTGGAAGATAAAGGATTTTGTGCCTGTGTCATTTCAGCTAATAGATGTTTGGATCCATATAGCTCAATGCCTTTGAAGAATTTTTTCCAACAATCATATAAATTTAAGCCCTGATATACTATTTTGGGAAGATAATTATTTGGTAAAGGCATAGTGAAGGAACTTCATGAGTCTTGGCATTTTTAGTCATTATAAGTACCTAGTCTAAGGACCTTCCCACATAAATATTCCTGGTTGGCTGATAGTCTATGGCTTGTGGTTATTTTAACTCAAATTGACAGTTATATGCTATCCGTATGAATACGCTGTAATATCCATATGTATAATGCACATTGTGTTCAATGGAGCTGGTCCCATTTCAGTGATGCAAAGAGTGAGCAATCTGTCTTCTGGATGTTTTGTTTATATAAAAGATATAGTAGGAAAAAATTTTTGATTATTTTAAAACTGTTTAAGAGACATTCAGATTTATATTCTGCATCAAAATGTATCCAGAAGTTTTCAAGCTTTGACAGGACAAAATTAAATAGTATGATTTAGTTTACTTTAAACTATTGGTTTTATAATAGCATTGCCAGTATAATGGTTCTATTTAATCCCAATTTTCTTTGACTGAATTAGATTTGCTCCAAAATCCAGTTTATAATAATTTATGCAGTGGGTGAAAAGCAGAAATAACCTTTGCCTATTAGGAGGTCTTTATTAACTTTTTACTCTTTAGATGAAAGAGTGGCTTTAATGGATTCTCAAAATGCATTCTGTTAGAGAAGAGAATTTTGTCATAATAAGTAAATGAGGTTTCTGGTACACGTGCATGTCTTAAATGTATAAGCATTAAATATCCAATGTTTCGGTGGGATGAGTGACTGGCATTGAGTGCTGCTAGGAGATGTTGCTTTGTTACTGTACTCATTACTTTCTGAAGAGAGTAATAGGTAAGGATCTAGCATCAGGAAAATACCTTCACTCATATCTCAACTCTACTGTTAACTAGTTTTATAACTTTGAAAATTTTACTCTGTGTTAAGTTCCTCTCCTTTACATTTGAAGAAATAAAGCTACTATTTTATAGGGTTATCATTTGACGTAACTGATGGCACTTGAGCTGCTTTGAACAGTATTCATTGAATTTAAATATCGGCGTAGGTTCTAAGGAAGATAGGTAATATACATTTGTTTGGATTATACAGTTATATTTTATTTGGATAAAATAGTATGTTTTTCAGTTTATTATATGTACAGTTAAAATCTATTTACAGAAGATGCTGAAAACAAACATTTGTGAAATATTTGTAATAACCTACTTTGTCACAGTGGTTTTTTAATTTTTTTTATTTTTACTATCTTTTTTTACATTTTTATTATCTTTATTTATTGGATAGAGATGGACAGAAAGACAGACACCTGCAACACTACTTCACAACCCACAAAGCTTTTCTCCTGCAGGTGGGGACTGGGGACTCGAACCTGTGTCCTTGTGAAGTATAACAAATGCGCTCAGCTAGGTGTACCACCACCCAGCCCCTTGGCACAGTGTTCTCTAACAGAGGTGCTCATGTGGTTGCAGGGTTCAATTGGCACTAGATGGCCTGAGATGGTGCCAGTGGGCATAGGTGGTTAATACTAGCTGTCAACTGGGCTTATTAGCCTGAACAGGAGGATAAGCCCCAATTCATTTGTTTATTTTTGTCTTACAGATCAAAGCAGCTAACTTGGTCTAGCACAGAATAATTGAATGCAGAGGTCAAGGCAGAGAGCATCATTACAGTCCTTAGTGGGAGATTCATTGTGGATCTATTAATAAGAATACCTTGTGATACTCAAGTTATGAGCCAAAAACTTAAGAACCACCGTGGCACCACTATTTAAGTCTGGATTTACTCTGCAGATTTTATAGCACACCCAGTCATGCTCACCAAAATTATCTATTACAAATTCTTTCCATAAATCCCAATGAGTGATGCTTGAGTTTTTTCCTGACTTCCTATTCTGTCTTGGCTCACCTTACTGAGGACCAAAAATTATCTTGCTTGATTCTATTTGAATTTTTAGAGATACCCTGTCATGTATATTTAAAATTCTCATCTTACTGTGCCTTGGATATCTCTTGCTGTTCCCCTCAGGCACAACATGCGCTCTCCTCTAAAGAAGAAACACAGTGTCCTTTGATTTGCAATGATGACTATCAGTGGTATCTTTCTGCATTTAAATTTGAATCAGAACTGAAGAAATTTAAGTGGCTTAATACTATAATAGCCCCAATTTCTATTTATAGGGACAAGATTTTGAAGAAGTGGACTTGAAAGAGTCCTTCCTTCCTTTCTGCCATGCTTTCATAATAAATTATTGTGAGCTGGCGACATATTTATAAAAATTACTTGTGGGGGTCGGGCGGTGGTGCAGTGGTTTAAGCGCATGTGGCACAAAGCGCAGGGACCAGCATAAGGATCCCGGTTCGAGCCCTGGCTCCCCACCTGCAGGGGAGTCGCTTCACAGGCAGTGAAGCAGGTCTGCAGGTGTCTATCTTTCTCTCCCCTTCTCTGTCTTCCCCTCCTCTCTCCATTTCTCTCTGTCCTATCCAACAACGAATTGTGTCAACAAGGGCAATAATAATAACCACAACGAAGCTACAACAAGGGCAACAAAACGGGGGGGGGGGGGAAGGCCTCCAGGAGCTGTGGATTCATGGTGCAGGCACCGAGCCCAGCAATAACCCTGGAGGAGGAAAAAAAAAAATTACTTGTAACTTCTATCTGTCCTATCAGATCATGTCCTCAGTGTATTTCAAACTGGCTCTGAATTTTTTTAAAAAAGCCACTCATTCTAATAAACATTAAAAAAAAGATGATTGCCTGAAATTCGACTAGTCAGACTTCTTCCACACTCAGTATAGATAACAGTTTGAGGAGGCCAAGAATTAAGAGGAGATAAAATCTAAGCACACTTGGACCGTATGTCCTGATCAGTTCTAAGTGTTACTGTTACGACTGTGGATACATCTTCTGATAATCTCCTTTAAGTATATGGAAATATTTTTTCCATGTCTCTAGGAAGTTCATGACTATTGATATACCACCCTAATTAAGACAGTCATGCCAAGGAATGAATAATCCTTTTTTTTAATTTTATGTTATTTATTTATTTATTCCCTTTTGTTGCCCTTGTTGTTTTATCGTTGTAGTTATTATTGTTGTTGTTATTGATGTCATCGTTGTTGGACAGGACAGAGAGAAATGGAGAGAGGAGGGGAAGACAGAGAGGAGGAGAGAAAGATAGACACCTGCAGACCTACTTCACCACCTGTGAGGCGACTCCCCTGCAGGTGGGGAGCCTGAGCTGGAACCTGGATCCTTAGGCTGGTCCCTGGGCTTTGTACCACGTGTGCTTAACCCACTGAGCTACTGCCCAACTCCCTAGAAATAACCCTTCTAAAGAAACTATTAAGTGGAAAATTAAGTGGCAACTTTTAGCACTGTAGGAAAATTCAGTTATCAAAATGGCCTGTTTTGATAACTACCTGTTGTCTATGGCCATGCCACCCTGAACACGCCCGATCTCATCTGATAACTACCTGTTATCAAAAACTCATGGCCTATGTTTACCTGAAAGTCAGTGCATATATATATATTTTTTTTTTTTGCAAAAGTCACCATGCTGCCATCTTTCACATTGTCTCTTTTATTCACTCTCTCTTGCTTTGATCCTAAATATTACTTTGATCTATAGGTCTAAGATCACTTACTTTGCTCCATAGATGCTCTAGGTTGTTTGAGAGAAAAAAATGGACAGTGTGTCTTCTCAGAGCCTTTGCCTGTTTTTTTTTATTTATTTATTGAAGGATTAATGGTTTACAGTAAAATCATAGTTTGTACATGCATACATTCCCCAGTTTCCGACATGATAATACAACCCCCGCGAGGTGGTCCTCTGCCATCATGCTCCAGAACCTGAACCCACCCCCACCCCCACCCCAGAGTCTTTTACTTTGGTGCAATACACCAAACCCAGGTCAAGTTCTGCATAGTGTTTTCCCTTCTGATCTTGTTTTTTAACTTCTTCCTGAGAGTGAGATCATATTTTTCCTATTTTTAGGAAAAGAGGCAAGTAAATTGTCCACTAAATTGCAATGTAATTAGTTAAGTAATTGTTAACTAATGGGTTGGGCTCTTTGGGTTGGTGGAAATCTGTAGTTTTGCTTTTAAAATCTGTCTCTTAATATAAAAGCTTATGTCTCAGGATGAAATATAATTGGAGCAATTTGACCACCATCCAGAAGGCTGGCCCTATCTTAAGACCTCCAAGGTTTCAGTTTGCAATCCTCTATGCTCTTTAATGTGGAGCTTGAATCTCACACCAGGAAGTAATCGGTATGCAGAAACATGTTATCAGCAGAGATCTAGGGAACCCTTTTCCTGTATTTATTCACTGTGCATTTTTCTGTAATGAAGTATCAATGAAAATAAGTATACCACTTATTTTTTTAAAATAATCTTAATGCAGATTTCAACTTTAAAATTTTTTGCAAAATATTTTAAGACTTCAATTAGATGATATCTATACTTTTATTTATTTATTCCCTTTTGTTGCCCTTGTTTATTGTTGTAGTTATTATTGTCATTGTTACTGATGTCATCGTTATTGGATAGGACAGAAAGAAATGGAGAGAGGAGGAGAAGACAGAAAGAGAGAGACAAAGATAGACACCTGCAGACCTGCCTCACTGCTTGCTGTGAAGCGGCAACACTACAGGTGGGTAGTCAGAGACTCAAACCAGGATCCTTACACAGGTCCTTGTACTTTGCGCCACCTGTGCTTAACCCGCTGCGCTACAGCCTGACTCAACATATCTGTACTTTTTATTTTTATTTATTTTTATTTTTTAAGGAATTTATTTATTCATGAGAAAGATAGGAGAGAGAAAGAACCATACATCACTCTGGGACATGTGCTCCTGGGGATTAAACTCTGGACCTCATGCTTGAGAGTCCAATGCTTTGTCCACTGCTCTACCTTCCAGACCACTGTACTTTTTATTTTTATGAGAGAGAACAGAGCACTACTGAGAACTGGTATAGCCAGTGCTAGGACTGAAGCTGGGAGCTCACGTTTGCACATACTGTGCTTTCCTGCCAACTTGTCACCCAACCCTAAGACATTTAAGTGCCACAACTCAGGTATAAGTGCTTTAATAACTAAAATTTTTAACAACTTTCATAGCACTTAAATAGGTCACTTCACAATATTTTTTTAATTTTTTGATATATACTCATTTTTCTCAATAGTATTCTTAAACAGTTATGTATGAGGCACATTAGACCTCTCGAAAGGAGTCTTCAGTAAACTCAAGTTCACAAAGGCTGCATTCAATTGGAAAGACCTTCTTCTTCTTCTAGCGTTTGCCCTTCTTCCGTAGCCAGTTAACCGCGTCAGGTTGAGCCTGATGTAAAGTTTCTAGACCACCTTTGAATCTGGAGAGGTGGCAGTCGTTGACTATGTGGGTCATAGTCTGTCTGGAGCCACAGGGGCAGTTCAGGTCGTCTCTGGCTCCCCAACGGTGGAACATAGCGGCGCACCGGCCATGGCCTGTTCAATAGCGATTGAGGAGGGCCCAATCATAACGTGCTAGGTCATCATGCCGCATCCCGATGAATATCTGGCGGGGCGATGCTGCTAAGAACTGGCAGCCATGGAACCGGGTGGAATGGATGGTTCCAGAAATTATCCTCATGGAGGAATATAATTTGGAATCGACCAAGTGGACATGGGGGCTACGGAACCATACTGGGGCACAGTATTCTGCAGTGGAATAGCATCATGCCAGAGATGATGATCGTAGTGTGGAAGCGCTCGCACCCCATGAGGAGCTGGTCAGTCTTGCAATGATGTTATTCCTCGCGCTCAACTTTGCTGCAGTTTTTATGAGATGTTCGTGAAATGACAGAGTGCGATCGAGAGTAATGCCAAGATAGACTGGCTGGGCTTCATGCCGGATTCTCGTATCGTCAAGTTGCACATTAAGCTCACGCGAGGCTGAGGCATGGTGTAGATGGAAAACAGATGATACCGTTTTTGCAGTGCTAGGGATTAGTCGCCATTTTTTACAGTAATCAGATATCAGAGACATGTCTTTCGTGAGTGTTTCCTCGAGGATGTCGAACTTGGATGCCTGAGTTGCACAGCAGATGTCATCGGCGTAGATGAACTTCCTTGAAGAAGTTTCTGGGAGGTCGTTGATGTAAATATTAAATAGTGTAGGAGCTAGAACAGAGCCCTGGGGGAGGCCACTTGATACAGGTCTCCATCTGCTAGACTTGTCACCCAGATGCACCCGGAATCTTCTGCTTTGAAGAAGAAATGATATAGTGTTGGCCACCCATGGAGGCAGGCATCTTGAGATCTTGACTAGGAGACCACGGTGCCAGACCGTGTCATAGGCTGCTGTGAGATCAACAAAGACAGCACCCGTCTTTAAATTCTTCTGGAATCCATTTTCAATGTAAGTTGAGAGGGCCAGGGCTTGTTCGCAGGTAGATCTTCCTGGGCGGAAACCAGCTTGGGCGGGTGATAGGAATTTCTCTGTAAGAGGAGAAATTCATGACAGAAGCAGCCTCTCAAGGAGTTTGTAACACACGGAGAGGAGAGAAATTGGTCTATAGCTGGCGGCCAGTGTTGGGTCTTTCTTTGGTTTCAAAACTGCTATTATCTTTGCACGACGCCAAATTTTGGGCATAGATTCGGATTCCAAGATGTGGGACAGTAATGTAGTGAGCCACTTCTTTGCCACGGGGCCCAAGTTAAGAATGAGCTCTGGGGTGATGTTATCATAGCCAGCAGCTGTTCCTGGTTTAACCCTCTTCAAAGCGTCTTCCAGTTCAAACAGTGTAAAAGGAGAGAGTTTTGGAGATGGACAAGATAAACGGAAGTGGGATGACCACTCATGGGAAATTTCTCTTTTCCAGACTGGGTCGATCTTAGCACATCCAACTTGAGTTAGGTGACTGGCCACTGAGTTTGGAGATACGGGAGGATGGGAGACGGGAGGGGGTTGGCTACCGGCACCCAGACTATGAAGAAGCTTCCAGGCCTTCCTACTTGAGTGGGTGAAGTTCAGACTTTCCGTGAGTTGTTGCTAGCGGGCTTGGCATGCTGCATCCAGGGAGGCAATGAGATGGTCAGCCACATCTGAGTCGCCCGACTCATCATACTGCTTTAGTAGTTGCTCGCATTCAGCATCAAGACAAGGCGTATAGTTAGCACGTCTCCCACGAGGAATAGCTGGGAAGCTGCTTTGAAGATGGCTTGGCGGAAGTGCCTGTAGGAATCTTTAGAGGGGATAGAGTTAATTGGAATTGCAGGAATAGATTTGTTGGTAAGATCACTGAACAAACGCCAGTTTGCTTTCTGAAAGTTCCATCTTAGTTTCTCCGAGCACAGAATCAGTGGGAGCTGGAGACCAATGTGGATGATAGCTGGGCGGTGATGACTGTGCGGGAAGTCCTTGAGAACTTGTCTTGTAGCGGAAAGACCTTATAAGTAACCATATTAAAGGGAGTTTCTATACTGGGGCCTCTTCCACTCTCCCTTTCCTCCTTTTTTTTTTTTTTTTGCTTTCTTTGTCACTGTTTAAAAAATAAAAGATATTAAAGGAAAATTGTTACACACCATTTTTATTCCACTCTGCACATTTGTACAGTGGAGTTTTCTAGAAGTTTCTGGACATAGGATAACAAGTGGAATGCATTCATGCTTACTGGCATTCTTAAGGGCATGTGACCCTTTTCAGAAATTAAATCACTATCATACCTATCTGTATTTCATGTGACCTGTCAACTGTATCTTATCTGGCTATATGTACTCTGAGTCCTGAGATATCACTATCATTTATAAGTCATTTTGATATCCCCAAATTTTACATGTTTCACAAACATATTTGGTAGTTTCAAAAATTATACTAAATATCTTAGAATTCATTGGTAAAAAAATTATAAAATAATTTTCTCCTACTTAAAAAGATATTGGCATAGTAAAATATGAGAAAATAAATTTTATTGGGTTGTTTTTTCTATGCAAAAATGCATCATGACATTTCCAACAACCCTCCAGGCATATTACTGGGGCTTGGTGCCTATACCACCAATCTACTGCTCCTGGAGGCTATTTTTCCCTTTTGTTGCCCTTGTTTATCATTGTTGTTGTTGTTGTTGTCGTTGTTGGATAGGACAGAGAGAAATCGAGAGAGGATGGGAAGACAGAGAGAGGGAGAGAAAGATAGACACCTGCTGACCTGCTTCACTGCTTGTGAGGCAAGGCGACTCCTCTGCAGGTAGGGAGCCGGGGGCTCAAACTGGGTCCTCGAACCGGGTCCTTATGCTGGTCCTTGCGCTTTGCACCATGTGCACTTAACCTACTGCGCTACCGCCCAGCCCGCCACAACCCAGGAAATCTAAATTTGTATCACTTGCATCTAAGAATAATGAAGAAAATAGTTAAACTAAATTTGATTAGAATTTTGATACAGAGTATGGAAAAATTATAGAACTTCCAAAGAGAGACAAAAAGTATTCTTTATTGGCTTTTCATATATTCTTTTGCTAGCTTATGTTAATAAAACAACATATTTGAGTTGTATGTTCTGCCAGTAAAGTTTCAATGCCATGTTGATATGTCACTCTGAATTTTTTAAGAGATAAGTGATAAACATAGATTGAGTTAAACTTTTAATTTTTTTAATATTTATTTATTTTCCCTTTTGTTGCCCTTGTTGTTTTTCATTGTTGTTGTAGTTATTGTTGTTATTATGCTGTCATTATTGGATAGGACAGAGAGAAATGGAGAGAGGAAGGGAAGATAGATGGAGGAGAGAAAGCTAGACACCTGCAGACCTCTTCACCACCTGTGAAGCCCTCGCCTGCAGGTGGGGAGCTGGGGGCTTGAACCAGGATCCTTATGCCAGTCCTTGCACTTTGCACCACGTGCACTTAACTTGCTGCACTACCACTGACTCCTGATTGAGTTAAACTTTGATAGACAACTGATTATAACGCCACAGAAATGAAGTCAGAGAAACATCTTAGAGATACAAACTGTCATATCCTAGTCAAAGGCAAGACTCCATTGACTTGAGAGGCCATTAGTATATCAGATAGTGTATGCTGGGTAAAACTTTCCTGTAATAGGGCAAGTTGCTAAATTACTCATTTCAGTGCAAATAACCAGCTAGTATCTGATCCATAGATAGACTTTCAAGTGTAACTGGACTTTGAGTTTTGTTTACTTTTCATTCATACCAGTCCCAAAATATCACTGAAAAGGTGTGTGTGTGTGCGCGCCCAGCAGTAAGAACAGTGATTTTTTTATATATATATATTTAGATATTATATATATATATATATATATATATATATATATATATATATATTCAGATATTGAGTACTGTGGGACTATGTGAAAGCTTGGTAGAGCTTAGGAGAGCTCTCCCATCCTTGGATGGAGGTCTGGAAAGACACCCCACTTGTTAGCCTCTCTCCTTATAGAGATGATCAAACAGGGAAAAATCTCCCAGACTCAGTTTCTCCCTGTTAGTCTCTCAAGCTCACAGAAAGCCTACAAGCCGCTCATACTTAGCTTCCCCTGCTAGCAGCAGACCAAATGGTTGCCTGCTTTAGGGTTCACTCAAAGTTCACACATCCACTTCACCTTTTGATGACAAAGGAGAACACACTCTATCAACACCTCCCCAACACCAGACAGTGAAAACCCTAAATCCTATTTACTTCTGTCTTTTGATATCTGTGATTTACATCAAGCTTTTTTTTTCTTCTTCTCTACCTCACCTTACTGGTTTAACCCCTATGCTTCTCTCAAATACTTTTGGATAAATAACTTGCCTGCATCATGGAGACTAACGGTCTTGACCTTTATGTATCTGCATCAATTCTTGTCATACCAGCCCCCTACCATAGGGTCAAGCTGACCTTTAAGAAACCTGTAATTTCTGACATATGTGAAAAATGTTCTTCATTTAACTCTCTATATAAGCCTGTGCCCATCCCCAAATAAATGAGTGTTTGTTCCAGAGTACTCCCCAAGGCCTCCTCTCTGAATTGCATGGTCCCTAGAACCGTCGAGGGAGCCACTCCCCCCTGTCTGGAGCCACTCCACATGAGCGCCAGCAGAGTACTTAATCTCCGTGTGTGGCCCAAAACAGTTCTGTCACCATTTACTCTGACGGTGATAAATCAGTGGTAGATTAAATTTGTTTTTGCATTTGAACTAATCAAGGGTGTAATAGTGAATGCATTAGTAATAATTGCTTATTGCTACTGCATACTTGCTCAGCTCAGAAGATACAATTTCACTTAATTTCCTCAGTGAAAATAGCATGTACATCATTGAATTGTATAAAACCTATATACATAAGTATGTCTGTTTTTTATATTGAGATTTACTTGACATATATAAACTATATTTTGGGCATGCAATTTGGTAAACAGGTGTGATTAGATTAATTAAGTAAACAATGAAGTCATTAAGCCAGTAATGGTAACTATAACAGGATAGAGGATATGGCCAAATAACAGTAACTTTTTCTCTTGTAGACAATATAGTGATAGTTTTTAAGGACTTTGAACTGAAGAGTGAACAAGTGCCAGTTGACAGGGACAGAATTTTCTCAGTCAGTCATAGTGCAAAGGCCCAAATATAGAATCAATTTGGATGCCCAAATGCAGAAGGGAGCTAAACTTTTGAAATGACAGGAGAACTCTGCTTGCGATAAAGTCAATAGCTAGATGATTATTAGATCACAAATGACTTTGCACATCAAGGAATGAATTTCAATTGCATATTAAGTACAATATAATAATGTGAGAAAGCATAAACAGTGACATTATTTAATTTAAAACTATATATATTATTCAAACTATATATATTACTTAAACTATTACTTAAAGATGCAGGAAGTTTGGTTTGGAGCATCATATCTAAATCTAGAGCTGACCCAGTGTTGACTTACTCTAATGTGGCAAAATTGACAAGAATAGTGGAAATAGGGATAAACTTGGGTTGAAAACACATGTTGAGAAGTAATTCAACCTGTCACTGCTTTGACCTTTTTGTCTCTTGAAATGGTATTTCCATGAAGTAAGATGGAGGAAATTAGAATTGATGACTTTAAGAGAAAGCCGGGTTTAGGGACCGGATGGTGGCGCACCTGGTTGAGTGTACATGTGTCAATGTGCAAGGGCCCAGGTTCGAGCCCCCAGTCCCTGCCTGCAGGAGGAAACCTTTGCGATTGGTGAAGCAATATTGCAGGTGTCTGTCTGTCCCTCTGTATCACTCCCTCCCCTCTAGATTTCTGGCTGTCTCTATCCAATAAATAAAAGATAGTAAAAAAAAAAAAGAGAGAGAGAATGCCAGGTTCGTTATTGAACCCATTGTCAAGCTTATCTATAGCATATGTATTCAGAAAATGGCAACAGAGACAAACATGCACAGTTAAAAGAGAAAAGACACAAAATTTCCATATGCTTATGTGAGTCTATTAAGTTTTTTGGCACATCTGCAATTTATGACATAACTTGGAATGTAGGGTATCTTCTCACCTCAGAGGCAGCTTTCAGTTAAGTATGTGCAAATGATATTCAATCATCATTATGTTGGAAATCTCTTTAATATTAATAGAAGTATTTTTCAATAGTCATTTATTTAATGAAATTTATTTCTCATAAGAAAGGTGAGAGCATTTTAAATTTACAGTTAATGACTCTGTAGCCCATGTCTCTCAACACTGAGCTTAAGCCTTGAGATATATTTGCTTCTTCAATAAGCATTTTAAATGTGCTTATCACTTGAAAACATACCAATTTTATTTTTAATGTGGCTACCATAGCAACCATAGTTCGTTCTTGATATTTTGCCTCACAAAAGAAGCCATGTCATTTTAGACAGAAATGACAACAGTGTGATCTTCTGATCTCTCCACATTTTTTTTTCTATTTAGGGTGACACAACTTAAAAATTCTGAATATGTGTAATGCCAAATGCTTCAGGGTTTGTGGTGTCTTAGTTCATTTGCTTCAAGTTGCTACAATGGAAATACTAAATGTTGGCCCTATTTTACCATTTCAGCAGTAGTCATTTTACTACGGTAGCTCTGTGGTACAGAAATGAGATGCCTGTCTGAATTAGAGACTTTGGCTCCTGCTGTATAATGAATTACTCCTATAAATTATTGACAAAGCTTATAAATAATAAAGGTGAAGCTATTGCTGGAACACTCAGCAATATCAGGCAGTTTCTGTGAGTCTAAGCTTTAAGGTAGAGGTCCTGGTGCAACATATTAACCTTGATTTCCCACTTCATTATCACTTTATTGAGGGAATGCTGATGGACAGGATTGTTGGCACAAGGATACATTTCCATATTTAGTCAAGAGCGGTTTCAGTACATCTCACCCTCCACCAAATGGTCATCCTCATCTACCAAAAGATGTCGATCTCCAACTGCCTCTTACTGCTCCTCCCATCTCCCTTCTGAGGCCCTGAGCCTGCTGTGATAAACTACAGTCCATTGAGTTGACAGCCTGTACTCTGTATTTCTCCCTTCTTTCCTTTTATTTTATTTCACTAGTGATTGATTTACAAAATTATAACATAATGGGTATAGCTCCGTACTGTTCCTGCCACCAGGGTTCTGTATCCCCCTCCCCTCCAGTCGAAGCTACAGCAATTCTCCTAACTTTGCAGATATGGGGTAACTGTTACTTTTTCTAACTCTCTGTCTTTATTTCTATACATTTGCTTTTTTTTTTTAATATGTCCCCATCTTTTCTTCTTTTCCAAGTCACACCTAAACCTTTTACTATATCCAAATGCCCCTCCCTTTTCACTTTTCTCTCTCCAGGTCCTGATGGAGTTGGAGTTCTATGTCCCCTGGTCATCTTCCACTGTCATCTCTCTCCTGGTGGGCATATGGACCAAACTCTTTTGGGAGTGCAGAAAGTGGGAGATTAAGCTTCTGTAGCTGCTTCTACACTGGACACAAGCTTTGACAGGTCAATCCATAACCCCTGGCTGTTTCTGTCTTTCCCTAATGTGCTAGGGTTCTCGAGTGGTCAGGTTCCAGGATACATTGGTAAGGTCGTCAGCTGAGCGAAATCAGGATGAAATCATAATAGCATCCACAACTTGGAGTCTGAAAGGCAGTAGGATGTTAAACAGGACAAAACAATTAATAAACAAGAATAGGAATGAAAAAGTAGGAATAAAGCAGATGAGAATAGGGGTTTCGGGTGGAAAGAAGTGAGGAAATCTAACTTTCATAGTTTTTGCTTGAGTTTGCTAGCTAACATGGAGTTGGACAAAAAGAATATCTGAGAAGATGATGGAGTCAGAGTGCAGAATAGGGCTAGAAAGTGGAATTAGGGCAGAAAATAGCCCCCAGCTTGAAAGAAAATCTTCCTTCCCTTCCCGTCCTTTTTTTTTATTTATTTCTTATTTTTATTTTTTTAGACATAGGGAGAGATGCAAGTGTAGAGAATGAAAGAGACCACGGCACTGACCCTTCGTTCAGTGCAGCAGGACGGGGCTTGAACCTGGGCCCAGCACATGGCAAAGCAGTGCACTGAGTTATTTTGCCAGCCCACCTTGGGTTCTATCTATGACATCATGCAGTGTTTCTCCTTATTCTGGCTGTTTCACTCAGTGTGATTCCCATTTAACAGATTTCAGATGCATTTTAATTCTGAGAAAACCTAGTTATCTGAGAGGGAAAAATAGCCTGGAAAACAGCACCGCGGTTACCAGAGTCTTAATTGTCTGAGGCTCTGAAGTCCTAGGTTTAAACATTAAAACTACCCTAAGTCAGAGATGAGCAGGGCTCTGGTCTCTTATCTGCCTATCTCTGTCTGTCTGTCTGTCTATCTATCTATCTATCTATCTATCTATCTATCTATCTATAT